>NC_136073.1:12825239-13402739 GCF_964261635.1 Lissotriton helveticus | reverse complement strand
AGTGGCGTAAAAAATGCACCTTGTAGCGCCATATTTATAAAGTGACGCATCTAGGTAGATGTGCCACTTTGTAAACCCCTGCGCCACATTATACCTGCGCCAGGTATAATGTATGCAGGGGTGGCGTATTGACGTAAGAAAGGGTCGTAGAAGTGACGCAGTGAAATCTATGTGATTTCTCTGCGCCACTTCTAGGACACAAATGCGTCAATTTCTTACGCCTGCCTCACAGCAGGCGTAAGACTGACGCAGGCCCTTTCACATGGGGCTTGCCTCATGTGAAAGGATACATTGCTGGAGTTGCGTCATTTTTGTGACACGCTCCAGCAATGCGCCACTTTTGCGCCATACAGATACGCGAGAAATACTGACGTATCTGTAACTCCTTGCGCAATGATGCATCATACTGTAAATATGACGCATCATTGGTGGTGCAAGGAGGGCGCAGTGAAAAGTGACGCATCGCTGTTTTCACGCAGCGATGCGTCACTTTTCATAAATGAGGCCCGAGGTGTGTACAGGTTTACCACTCTGTGAATCTTTCTCGTTAGAGAGTCACCCCCTATGGCAGTAGGCGCTTCTCTGCTTCCCTTTGTTTGTCTCGAGTTATGCTTTACCCCTATAGTCACAGATGGTTTCTATACTCTAGCGCCTTGACACCCTCACAGGTAATTGGCAGCGCTTTATTAATCTTGATCGATGGATACTCATTTACAGCCTTCAGCGTTCTCCTGTGCTCTCCCAGTCTTCCAAGGACCTCTCAGCTTGGCCATCAATTCTCCTTTCTGTAATTAATCACAGCCTTGATGGAAAAGCATGTTGTTCTGTAAGCTGGCTGTGGTGCATACAGAGCCGTAACCAGCACATACAATATGGTGGAGGCATTCGTAGTTACAAAAAAGTACCTGGTTAGATGCGTGTGTAAGTATCACTTTAGTTCACTCCGGGGCATATTATCAAGCACGGCGTTAAAATTATCGCCAGTTTAGCGGCTGAAAACTGCCGCTAAAGCGGCGATAATGGGCTTGATAATATGCCCTAGAGAATTCCAATAAAAGCCCATGTTCACACCAGACCATGGACACACCAGAGCACCAGACCATGGACTTCTATTGGAATTCTCAAGGGCATATTATCAAGCCCATTATCGCCGGTTTAGCGGCAGTTTTCTGCTTCTAAAGCGGGAATCATTTTTAACATTGTGCTTGATAATATGCCCCTTAATTCCTATGAGGCGTTGATGTTCCATTGGTGGGTAGTTCAGGGGATCTTTAAGCAAAGAAATATGACAGCCCCCGGCATCAAGTAACTAACAGCCCCAGAGTGCTTTTGCCAAAACACACGCAGGCGTCCATGTGACGCCGTTGCAAACCTCAGCCAGGAAAGCCAAGCATCATTCACCCCCCAAATCTTGGGTGAACGAGTCTAGGGGCCCGATGTAGGTAACCAAATACCGGTCGGTAACGGCCGATTTCGGCCGTTACCAACCGGTATTTGGTTTTTGATATGTAGGGGGCCTAAAATTGACAGAATCTGTAAATTTACCGATTCGGTAAATTTACCGATTCGGTAAAATACCGAATCGGTAAATTGACAGAATCGGTAAATTGACAGAATCGGTAAATCTAGATGTAGGTGGCACTGAAAACATTGCCACAGACCCTTAAGAATTAGTTATTTACCATCAAATTCTAATTTGTGGTAAATAACGAATTCCAGTGTACATGCACATCTGTGCATGTACACCTGGGCCATGTGGCACACATATATGCCCTAAGGGCATGTATGTGTGTCACATGGCACACAAGCTAGAATCAGGGGTGCAACAGGGTGTCAAAGTGACACCCTGTCCCCCATGACAATTCGGTAATTTTACCGAATCGGTATTTACCGATTCGGTAATTGACATTGATTCCTATGGGCCTCCAGGCCCATAGGAATCAATGGCAATTACCGAATCGGTAAATACCGATTCGGTAATTACCGAATCATACCGATTCGGTAAAAATTACCGAATTATTTCCTACATCTGATTTACCGAATCTAGAATACCGAATCGGTAAAATTCGGTATTCTAGAGTTGGTAAATAAGATTTACCTACATCGGGCCCTAGATTCCTAATACATAGCCACTGACAAACAGTCCCCAGTCATGGCAAAATGGATGTACCAACTGACAGCCCTCAACTGACAGCCCTCAACTGACAGCCCTCAACTGCTCGCCAAATAGCATTGACTCTACGAGCTCACTCGGGTTAATACTTGAGAGACACCTGAACATTCAGAAGCACATCAGTTCTCTCACCAAAGGAGCAAACTTCCATTTAAGCATCCTAAGGAAAATAAAACCGTTCCTCCCCCACAACTACCTCAAAAATGAGGTGAAAGCAATAGTGATCTCTAAGCGGGATTATGTCAGTGCAAACCTCTGTGGTCTTCCGAGAGCAAGGATGGCCCCACTCAAGGCCTCCCGCAATTCTGGTGCAAGGCTCATCACAGGCTCCAAACGCTATCATCACGTCTCGCCCGAGCTTAAAGCTCTTAATTGGCTCCCGTATGAGGTAAGGATATATCTAAAAATTGCCCGCATAACTCAGAAAGCTCTACACTTCAACACCCCTCTATATCTTGCACAAAAACTTGAACTCTCAGGAGGTTCCAGATCCTCTAGAGGCTACAGCACCTCACTTCATAAACCACAGAAATGGTGAACAACCATTACAACGCAACTATTACAACGACATACCATTACCACGCAACTATTACAACGCAAGTCATTACAACGACTTGCGCTGGGGGGTGCTCTAGGATAGGGAATAGTTTAATTTACTATCCAACACCTTCCCTACAATCCACGGGGACCGGAGTTGGAATAGTAAATTAAACTACTCACTACCAGCACCCCCCAACGCAAGTCGTTGTAACGACTTGCGTTGTAAAACTTGCGTGGTAAAGGCATGCGTTGTGAAAGCATGCGTTGTAATGACATACATCCCACAGAAATGCCATAAAAAGAAAACTTATAATACAGCATTCTCAGGTATTGCACGTAGTATGTGGAACTCCTTACCACCGGATCAAGACCGAGTAATTCCACAGCTTCGTTCAAAAGGGAAGTCAAAGTGATTCGGATGAAAAAAAATTGCGTCCTAGTCCCACTTCTGGCTAGTCCCACAGCCCACTTGAGAAGACCATGCTTTTCCCTTATCTCAAGTGTACCTCAAGGTTTGCTATGGTCATTTAGTTCTGCCCTCTCCTGTTCAGCTGTGACATTAACTCTTGCCCCCCTACTAAGAAAGTCATGGGGATACACTGAAGGAACGGGGGCTCGCTGTCTTACTCTCCCCCTCGTTGAAATGGGCTACTGTTGTGACTGATGGTGCCCCTTTCCGGGTCTCCCTGTTCTTTTTTTTTTTTTTAAAGACCTTTATTTAGCAGACCACATCAAACATTCCTCGCCTACAACCCATCGGGCCGGCAAACAGTAAAAAACCTGGTTAGTTACATAAAATAAAGACACAGCCCAGAACCGTCAAACCGGGGGTACGGCGGCGTTGCAGAGTGGACATATATGAGATCCCGATGGATAATGAGGGATTAGGAAGGTCACATTTTACAGTTTAACACGTATGATAAGGTCAAATTGTATAAATTTCCCCAGAAAGGGAACAAACAGACAACATCCCCTCTTTAACTTGGTCGATAAGTTACACGACTGCCAGGTTCAGAGCAGTTCAGGTGCAAGTATGGTACCCAAACGCATGTGAGCGCTTGGAGTCAGGTTGCAATGGGCTGCCTTATATTTCCAGTGAGCTAGACTGCGTGGTCAGCGGGGGCTCACAGATGTTTCCCTGTACTCGTTCCACCTGGACCATATTTCCACCCATTTGCGGGGACAGCCTCGTGAGATATACACCGTCTTCTCCTGCAGCATGCACCAGTCCATGTCACATTTCCAGTCTCTCAGTTTCGGCGGGTTGGGATCACCCCACAGTCTAGCGATGTTCCGTTTCGCCACCATCAGCCCCAGCGTGACCCAAAGCCTCCCTTTGTGTGATAAGTCCGTTGGTTCCCAAATGTTGAGCAGACATCTTTTGGCCTCTAGCCGTATTTCTACCTCCCACACCTCTTGCATGCAGCGCACCACTCTCCCCCAGTACATTTGCACTTTGTGACACCCCCAAAGGATATGAAAGAAGGTACTCTCCGCACAACATCCCCTTCTGCAGAGTCCGTCCCCACCTTTTCCCATCATCTGCAGCTTCGTACCTGAAATATAAATTCTGTGAAGTATTTTCAGTTGCATTAGGCGCAGTCGGGCCGATATTGCCACCTCACGGGGAGAGGCAAGAGCATAGGACCATTCCTCTTCATCAATTTCTAACCCATCAGCCGTCCACTTCTCTTTTAAGGGAAGGAGTAGGTCGGGGGAGTTTTTGAGTAATTTTTTGTACGTGAGGGATATAGCATGTTCTGGCATAAGGCCATCCAATAGCCTGTCTTCAAGAGGTGAGCATAGAGGCAATGTAGTGTCAGGCGGAATGTTTGTCTGAAGTGAGTGTCGCAACTGTAAGTATCTGAAGTATTCAGTGTGCGCCAGTTCGTACATCTCCTGCATGTGAGCGAATGTGTGAATACCTGTAGGGCCCCAGACGTCTTTAATTTGGGAGATCCCAATCAGGTCCCATTTCCGGAACCCTTTAGAACGACCCAGGTTGCCTAACGTACCCGAAGCCTATAGCGGTGTAGCCATGGTGAGGACCCCGGACCAGCCTAGTTTTTTCTGGGCTATGTGCCAAATCTGTACCGAGTGTTGTGTAGGTCCAGTGAATTGGTGTTTACCCCTTTTAGAGTAGAGTGCAATTTCATAGTTCCCCCCCGGGAGTTGCCATCTGTCCATCCCATAGGCCGGATCATTGCCATCCCCATAGGTCCCCTGATTAATCGCTGAGAGATGGGCCGCCCAGTAGTACTTACGGATGTCAGGGAGGGCTATGCCACCGTCATACCACCCCAGTGTGAGTTTTAACAAGGCAATACGAGGGGCGCCCGCCCAAAGGAGGGTACGCTGAGCGGCTTCAATCGCTGTGAAGTAGGCGTTGGGCACCAGGTCAGGGTAATTTTGGAGGGCGTATAGGAACCTAGGCAGCGCCATCATTTTGAATAAAGCAGCCCGGCCTAGCAGCGACAATGGCAGATCCTGCCAGGACTTGGCCTCTCGTTGGAGACGCCGAAGGGGAGGTAGAAGATTACGCTCATAGGATAAGGCTTTGACCGTGGAGATGAACACTCCCAGGTATTTGAAGCCTTCCTCAACAACTGTGATGGGACAAGTGTCGGGAAGCCGCGGGGGACCCCCTCTAAGGATGTAAAGATACGATTTACTCCAGTTGACTCTGAAGCCGGAATTACGACCAAAGCTAGCGAAGATGTCGAGGGCAGCAAGGATCGATCGTCGTGGCTTGGAGAGGTATAGAAGAATGTCGTCAGCGTATAGGGATATTTTATCTTCCCATCCCTCTGCCCACTCTATTCCGCGAAGGTATACGTCATGTCTGATCCAGGCAGCCAACGGTTTGAGGGAGAGGGCGAACAGGAGGGGGGAAAGGGGGCAGCCCTGTCTAGTTCCTCGCTCTAAAGTGAAGACCTCCGATACCTTATTATTCACTAGGACCTGTGCCAGCGGTTCCGAATAAAGGAGACGAACCCACGACGTGAATTGGGGTCCGAAGCCCAGCTTATGCAGGACAGCGAACATGTATGGCCATTCTAGGGTGTCAAACGCCATAGTGGCATCCAGGGAGACCACCACCGCATCCTCCGTCAGTCTATGGCGCTGCCCAAGCACCCCTTGTAGGCGTCGGATATTGAGGGCCGTATTTCGGTGTGGTATAAAGCCCGACTGGTCGGGATGTACCAGCGTACTCAGTACTGGTTTGAGTCTATTGGCGAGTGCTTTTGCCAGTATCTTAGGCTCAGCGTTGAGGAGTGAAATTGGCCTGTATGAGGCACAGTTTTCAACAGGTTTCCCCTCCTTTGGGATTGCCACTATAGTGGCCATGCGCTGGTCACGCGGCAGTATTCCTTCCTTTCTACTGGTCTCAAACATGGCTTTAAGATGCTTACTGATAGTCTCAGGTTTAATCTTGTATAATTCTATCGGGAGGCCGTTGGGACCCAACGCTTTCCCTGGCCGGAGTTCCATTATCGCGCGCTGGATTTCGGCCTCTGTGAGTGGGCTGTCTATGGTCTCTCGATCACCATCAGATAGACACGGCATCCGGATATCAGCGAGGAGGGCTATAGAGTCTTCCTCTGGACGGTCAGACACCTTCGTATAGACCTGTTTGTAGTGTCTAGCAAACTCATCCACTATATCTCGAGGCTCCGTGAGAGTCGCTCCGGATTGCGTACGGATTAACGGGACTATCTTCCTGGCCTGCTGCTTTTTATCTAACCAGGCGATGAGCTTTCCAGCTTTGTCGCCCTGGTCGTACAACCTACCCATCCTATGTCTAGCCACCGTCTGGGCCTCCAGGGAGACCAGCTCTCTGTATTCTGCCAACTTGACCTGCCACTTATGTCTGACCATCCTGGCCCCTTTTTCGAGCGCCTCAGCCTCCAGTTCAGCAAGGTCCGCCTCAACTGTAGTGACCTGACACCGCTGTTCTCGTCGTTCACCTGCGATGGCTGACAGCGCCTCCCCTCTTACCACCGTTTTAAATGCCTCCCATACCGTGACAGGGGAGTCTACCGATCCCAAATTCTCTTCAAAATAGTGTGCGATAGAGGAGTCAAGTTTCCCCCGCGTGTCCTCGTTTTTTAGGTGCCAGGGGTTTATTGGCGCTACACACCCCTCCCTCCTGGTTCCGAACGTGATGTGTGAGGTTACTGGTGAATGGTCCGAAATGCCCCGGGTTAAGAGTGTGGCCTCTCATATTACAGTGTGGTGCTGCAGGACGGTGAGGATGTAATCAATTCGTGAGAAGGTATGATGTGGCCCAGAGAAGAAGGTGAATTGGCTAGTCGTGGGATGAAGGTGACGCCAAACGTCAGTGAGTCCAAAAGCCTCAAGAAAGTCAGCTAACCATCGTTGCCCTTGGGGAAGGTTTCTGGAGGGCTGTCTATCCAGGATGCCTGACACTACTGAATTGAGGTCCCCGCCCAAGACTAACTGACCTTCGGGAAGGGAGAGCAGCAATTTGCCCAGGTCTGCAAAGGCTTGAGCCTGCAAGCCCGGTGGGATGTAGGCCGAAAGCAGGTTCAGCGTGTATCCCTCCCATCTTCCTGTGACTACCGTGAAGCGGCCCTGTGGGTCTGATTTAGTACTATCAATGTGGAAGGGCAGCGAGCGGCGCAAAAGGATCCCCACCCCCTGGAACCTGAGGTGAAGCCAGAGTGTGAAGCGAGAGTGTAGCCCCACCTGTTGAGGGCGTGGCATGTGTTACCCAGTAGGTGAGTTTCTTGCAACATTACTATGTCCGGTTGTTGTCGTTTAATGAGTTGAAGGACTATAGTGTGCTTAAGTCTGTCCCCAAGTCCATTTACATTCCAGCTCATGATTCTTAAGCTCTTTTCCCAATGCCTAGCCATAACCATTGCTTTGTAAGCCATTCCCACTTTGCACCACTGAACCGTTAAGGACATCATAGACAGTCACTGCGTACGACCATAACAAACCCCCAACTCCCCGTCCCTCCCCGGATCCCCCCCAGCGGCCATCACCCACCCTGGTTCCCCCCCGACAGGCTCTAACAGTGCAGACAGTAACATGCATATCCGACAGTTCCCCTGTTCTCCTCCCTGTATGGACCCCAACAATCCCGCCCACCTCTGCAAAAACAAAACCCCCCCTCCCTGCCCCCTGCTCCGTGGGTTTCAAACTACCCACCACCCCAATTAGCAGAGCGCCTGTCGCCTAACCCTACCCCGGTGAAACACCGAGGAACTTCTAACTCGGGATACACGTGGCCAGCTCCGTCCCGGCCGCCCCCTGGCAGTGTCCCAGGTCCTTCAGTCCCTCAGGCCTTGGGTGTGCGAGTACACTCGGGGAGCCCGGCCCTTAATCCCCGGGCAGGCCCCGTTCTGCCCCCCCCCCGGAGCGCCAGGCATACAAACAAGCACACTTTATACATTACTGTCCGGCTTCTTCCAAGTCCTGTGTGCGTCGCTTCATCGCGCTGTGTTTTCTCCGGGCGAGTCCCAACGGGGACTGTTTGACCTCGAGCGCCAGGATCGTTGACTCTGCCCACCCGCCTCAGCTCCCTCCGTTGCCGATCCCGGAGAGGGTTGTCCATTGTCTCTCCACTGTCCGCCATTTTGATGAGGGTGGGCCACAGCCAACGTTGCGTCAATCCACTCCTGTACCGTCGCTGGTGAGGTGAAGAAATGGGACCGGCCCTCATGTAGAACTTTTAGTTTTGCGGGAAAGAACATCATGTATCGAATTCCATGGTCTCGGAGCGCCGCCTTGACCCCCTGGAAAGATCGCCGTTCTTGTTGCACTTGTAGTGTAAAGTCAGGGAAAAAACGTACCGTGGACCCCTCGTATTGTAGGTCACCGTGTTGTCTGGCAGCCTGTAGTATCGCATCTCTGTCACGGTAATTAAGGATTTTGGCGATAATTGTTCGTGGTGGGGCTCCAGGCTTGGGCTTAGGAATCGGAGCCCGGTGGGCTCGCTCTATCGTAAAAATCTTGGAAAGCCTCTTGGGTTTAAGGTGACGGAGTATCAGGTCCTCGAGAAACAGCTCCATACTGTCACCCTCCAGTCCTTCCTCTACACCCACCACGCGTATGTTGCTCCTTCGAGCCCTACCTTCCTGGTCATCGAGCAGCAGTGCCATCTGTCGGTGTTGGTGGACCAGCTCGTTGACCCTGCTTGTGAGCTTCTTCTCCGACTCCTGGAGGGCCTTAATGTCCACCTCGTTGGCTTTCGAGCGGTCCGTGGTCTTCCCCAAGTCAGTGCGGAGCAGATTCACTTCGATGGTGATCTTGTCCATCTTTGCTTCAAGGTTAGTGCCAAGTGTCTGGATTGCAGCCATGATGGACGTTAGAGAGGGTTCCGCCTTCCCCGTGACTTCCCTCGTCTCTCCCCCAGACTGTGTCTGATTCTTAGGCACTGTATATTGATCCAGTTTATTTGTTTGGGACACTGCACCCCCTTTAGGCCTCATGATCGATCTGGTGCCCCTGGGGTCAGATGGTCCGTCGCCCACCCTTTTCCGGGCCGCCGCCAGTTCAGATCCACTCCCCGCTCCAACCGATCTCCGTCAGAGATAGAGACTCTATCTCGCTGCAGCTACCGTTCAGGCGCTATCGTGGCGTGGGGCCTACTTCCAGGGGTGCGCCCCGAGACTTCACGTCGCAACCCGATGCCTCTCAGGTCCGTTATTACTCCCAGCCAGTCCCCCTGTCGCCAATGTCTCGGGACCAGCCTCCTCCACAGCCGTGGATATTAGTCTGGCCTACAGGGGGGGTGTCTGAATGCAGCGGGGAAGGGCAGCTACTCCATGGAAGGCTGGGAGCAGCACAGGCCGGCCGCTTTCTCCTCACTCCCCCCGGTTGACACGCTGTGTGTGGCAGCCCTCCTTACCGCTTGGGTAGTTGTGCACCGGAGTTATTGGGTCTCCTGGGTACGAGGGGTCTCGCTGGGCACCTTTCCAGACGCTCCTGGCGCCTCGGTGGTCTCGCGCCGATGCGGAGGCCACGCCCCCCGCTTTCGGGCCTCACAGCCGCGGGCCGCGGCAGGCCGTAATCCGCGACCTCAAGTGGCCAATGCGGCCGTTTGCGGGCTCCATGGGAAGGACGTTGGGTCGCCGCTGTCAGTCGCGGCCGTATTTCGGAGCCTCCGAGGGTCCGTCCAGCCCAGAATTGACACCGAGGAGTCACCGGACCTGAGGGAGCTGGGGGCTGCCTTCAGAGAGCCCCCCAGCCAGGATTTTAGGCGGATGTTGAAGGGGACACTGACGGTCCCGGCGGAGCTAGGGATTCAGGCTGCCATTTCCTTCGGCGCCTGGCCACGCCCAGCGGGTCTCCCTGTTCTAATGTTGATTTTATTGTTTGTACCCTTGTTATGTCGATTTTATTGCTTGTACCCTTGTTATGTCGATTTTATTGCTTGTACCCTTGCAATGTCGATTTTATTGCGTGTACCCTTGTAACTATACAACTACCTTTCTGTGAAGCGCTCCGATACCCCCTGTGGTCTTGTCCGCGCTATATAAAACTCTTTAAATAAATAAATACATTTATACTAAAAGGAACAAATATATCCCCCCTTCTTGAAGTGGAGTCCAGATCACAGCCTAGAAAAAATTAGTGCAAGCGCAAAAAATAGCTGGATACCCTGTGGACAGCTTTCCTAACAGACAGAAGTGAGAAGCCTTCCTTGTGCGCAGCAGATGAAAGCTTCCTTCCCGGGGGAGATGGCGACACAGGGGAATGGGGGCCAGAAAAAGACTGATTCCCATGGGTGGGATGCAGAGGCAGTCTCAGGAAATTACTTGTGAATTGCTCTGAGAGCCCCCTGTGTTTAGAGAGGATGGGATGAGGGTCCTGAGCCTCGTCTCCTGGAAGAAGGAAGAGCCGGGGTCAAACCTCTTAAAGGGTGAAGTGAGCCAAGGAGTCCTTGTGAAATGGAAGTAAGGGAGCCCTTGGTACTTCAGGGAGAAGGTTACCCTTCACAGCAGGAGTTTGGGACTGTGACCAGAGAAAGAAAAAGCTGTGTTATATGCGCCGTGTCACTCCATCAGCATTCGTAGAGCGCTTGTCTGCACGCGACAAGCCTCGCTCCACAGTCCTGGGTAATCTAATTATAAACATACACAATTAAGTACAATTCCTAAAGTTATCCAGTATTGGGGTATCTTTCATGGATTCACATGCCTGAATCATTCCCCGTCGCCGAGGCGGGAGTCCCACGGTAACAATAAATACAAAAGCAGTGCCTTAGTAAGAAACTGTAGTAGGCTGACAAGACAATAGGCCCAAAAAGGCCCAAAGCTTAGTAGCCTATCTACCTCATTATATGAAAAGAACTGAAAAATAGTTCCAACCAATCAGATGCCAGCACCCTCTAGAACCTTCCCAGCAGAGGCAGCTCTCCTCAGATTTTCACCGCACGTCATGTGGAAGGGAGTCTCCCTGAGTGCCTACTCAGTTTTTCTTCTTTTTCTCTTCAGGATGTCTGAGATAAAGCTCTCTTCAAAGCTTGCAGGACCTGTGATAAAAAGAGGGTCCGTGTAGATGATCAGCATAAAGACTGCATCTACTGTCTACATCCTAACCATGTTGTTAAGGATTGTAGGATTTGTAGAACCTTCCCTTCCAAAACCATCAGAGACAGGGGTTCTTTTATGTCTCAAATCATCTTCTACAGATGAGGAGGATAGAGCCTCTACTTCCAGCAAAAGAGCCAGATCCGAGGACAGCTCTTCTCCTGAGGGGAGGAAACATCACAAATCCTCTCATAAAGCTTCAGATCACACAAGGAGGTCGTCTTCTCCTCCTTCTGGATCACCTTTATCTCTGCCTTCAGACGGTAGTCCCATCGACAAAGATCCCGTCGACGGCGGCCCCGTCGACGACAGCCATGTCGACGGCAAGACCGTCAACGGCAGCCCCGTCGACGAGGATTCCATCGATGGCAGCCCCGTTGATGACGATTCCGTCGACGTCGAGCCTGTCGACGAAGATTCCATTGACGACATCATTGTCAACGGCTCAGTTTGTCTATTACACCTTTGGTCAAGACGCCCCTGTCGACGAAGAGTCCATTAATGACCAGAAGTCCACCTGCGAGAACTTGGTCAGCGATTCCACAGGTATCTCAGGAGTCGCCTGTTACGTACACCCATTTTCAACTAAAAACATACCATAGGCAGGACTATACTAATATATCTCCGTTGTTTCCATCACACATCTTGGAGACATATGTAGAAGAAGAGGAATCTGATGAGGATGACGGGGAGGAAGAAGGTCCTTTTGGGATTGCGCGCCACCCTTCAGAGTTGCGCATAAAATGTCAAGAAGAAGATGAAGAGGAAGACTACCAGGACATTTTTTAGCAAGAAGACTTGTCTACGCCATATCATAGACAGTCGCATAAGGTTCCACGTTCGGACGAAACAAGTCATCTTCCCCCATCTCTGATCCAAGATTTGCAGGCCATGTTGGCTGATTATCGGCAGAGGTTTCCAACGACACCGACTACTCCAATTTTACCTACCATACCGGCGGTTACACCTACGCCACCAATAGAAGATCCTACTTCTCCGAGACACCCTGTAGAAGCTATACCACAAGGGGGTCAGGATACTTCATCATCATATGAGGATGAAAGAGAGGAAGGTGAATTGCCTAATGATAATGTACCTGGGGATCCTTGGGATGATTATATAATCCCCATGCCTTCGCCTCCAATGCCGCAACCCTCTTATTCACCACCTGAGGATATTGGCGGCTTTCGTAACATTATGCAACGGGCTGCAGCAAGGTTCGAACTTCCGGTCACTATCGAACAATCTGATTGTTTTCTTCATGACTTAAAAGAAGGTTATAGAAAAATCACCAGAGCAATACTGATCATAGATTTTATTTGGAAGGAAGGTCTTAAGATAATGAAGACACCTGCCTCTATACCCGCGGTCCCACCTCGAATTGAAAAGAAATATCGAGCACCACCAGACACTCCATCTTGCCTTGTGGGACACCCACGTCCGGACTCTGTAATTTCGCAGGCTGCACAGCAGAGGTCAAAGAATCCATCCACCCCTATCTCAACCCCACCAGATAAAGAGGGTAGACGATTGGATTTGACAGGCAAACATTTTTCCATCAATGCTGCTTCATCCATCAAGGCAGCAAACTCTCTGGCAATCTTAGCACGTTATGACCACCAGATGTGGTCAGAGTTATCTGAATTCTTAGAACTTGTACCTGAAGATCGCCAGCAGGAAGCACGGAGAATAGTGCTCGAAGGGGAACGGGCGGCATCAGAAATTTTTGATTGCGCCTTAGACATTTCTAATACTAATTTTCGGCAGCTAGCGGGGACTGCTGTTCTCAGACGTCAGGGATGGCTCAAACCAACCTCTTTTAGACCCGAGTTACAGACTAAAACACTGGACATGGCTTATGATGGTGAGTCACTATTTGGTAAACATATAGATGACGCTTTGCTGACCATCAAGACAGATACGGACACGGCTAATTCACTGGGTATCCTACAGTATAAAAGAGGATCTTTCAGAGGATCAAGAGGTCGTGGTTTTTCCTCTAGAGGAAATTACCACAAGCAACAAAACAGGCAATACCAATCTCAATATAAGCAGCCTTATTACCAGTCCTCTTACAGGCAGTCATCTTCAAGCGATTTCTCTCGTCAGGGCAGACGACGCCGACGGTCAAATAATCAAGGCCGTGACTCAAATAAAAGATAATGAGCTTTGCCGGATGCCAGTCAAATCTTCTCCCCTCCCTGTGGGCGCAAAGATCTCAGCCTTTTTCCAACAGTGGCAGCACATCACATCAGATCAGTGGGTCCTCGACCTTGTTCAAGGGGGTCACACACTAGAGTTCTTAAGGAAGCCACCTACGACCCCGCCCAAGGGTCCCCCTCCCCCTCGTCTTCACTTACTGTTCAGAGAAGCTTTTAACATGTTCCGCAAGTATGCGATAGAAAAAGTTCCAATCTCGCAAAAAGAGAAAGGATTCTACTCTCGTTTCTTTCTCATAAGGAAAAAATCAGGGGAGTGGCGCCCGATTCGCGACTTGTGAAAACTTAACAAGTTTCTGAAGAAGCAGAGTTTTCGAATTGTGACACTGGCAGATGTGTTGAGCTGTCTCAACGAAGAGGACTTTCGGGCTTCTCTAGACATGGAAGACGCTTACTTCCATGTCCCTATACATACCAAACATCGCAAATACCTAAGGTTCACAGTGGCTGGCATCCACTTTCAATTCAAGGTGTCCCGTTCTGACTGAAATCGGCACCAATAATATTCACAAAGTGCCTAGCTCCAGTCTCGGCCACTCTGCGGTCTCGGGGTATTCAAGTCTTCCCATACCTCGACACTGGCTGATCGAAGGACCATCAAAGCAGGCTACGAGACAGGCTGTCAAAAGTTGCCTTCATCTATTCTCAAATCTGGGACTCACGCTCAATGCAAACAAGTCACAGTTGCAACCACTCCGGGTTCTAACTTTTCTGGGAGCAACACTAGACACCAAACAGCGCAAGGCGTTCTTGTCAGAGGATCGTCAGAACAAGTTACAAATCCTGGCAAAGGTAATTTCAAGAAGAAAGTCAGTTTCTGTCCGAACATTTGCTTCTCTTCTGGGGATGTGCTCTTCGGCGATCAGCTTAGTTCTCCCGCTTGCTAGACTCAGGATGAGACCTCTGCAGGAAGAGCTGCACCGTCAATGGCAACAGGCCAGAGGGTCATTCGACGATTCCATAAAGGTGACCTCATGAATGATACATGCTCTTCACCGGTGGTCAAAAAGAAGCAATCTATCTCCGGGTCTCACGTTCCTGAATACTCCCCCAGAGTTTGTCCTGACCACGGATGCATCCATGGAAGGTTGGGGAGGACATCTCCAAGACCTTCAAATTCAAGGACGATGGTCTCAACAATATCAGCAGAAGCACATCAACAGTCTCTCTAACTACGAGCCATCTTTCTTTCTCTGCAGGCATTCCTCCCGAGAATCGCAAACCTTTCAGTGCTGGTGCGTACGGACAATACCACCAGCATGTATTACATCAACAAGCCGGGGGAACGAGGTCTCTCTCCCTATCGCAGGAAGCTCAAGAGACGTGGGAGTGGGTTATAAAACATGGCATAACCCTCAGAGCAGAGCATGTCAAGGGAAATCAGAATTCTCTAGCCAACCCTAGATCTATTTGCAACACATCAGAACAGCAAATGCCTTTATTACGCCAGCAGATTTCTTCAACGGGGATCAAGACGGAAGCCCTGTCCATGCGATGGTCAGGGATTTATGAGTACGCTTTTCCCCCAATACCATTGATACCGAGTGTTCTGCAAAAAATGAAGAGGGAACATTGCAGTCTCATCCTAATTGCTCCTCGCTGACCGAGGCAGTATTGGTTCCAAGAGTTATTCCTGTTGTCACAATAGCGTCCTGTTCGTCTAAAGCCAACACTCACAATACTGACGAGAGAGAGAGGTCAGATTCTGCACCCGGATCCACAGTCGCTTCACTTGCATGCCTGGCTCCTGACTTCTTAGAATTTAAGGATCTCAAAATTTCTCAGGACTGTAGAGATATTCTATCTAAAGCCCGTGCTCAAAGCACTATCAAGACATATCGCTTTAAATGGAAGCGTTTTTGTCATTGGTGTGAAACAAATAATGTTTATCCACTCCAGGCTCCACCAGAGGATATCCTTCCGAACTTACTATCCTTAGCTAAAGCAGGTCTAGTATTCTCATCTATCAAAGTCCATCTCGCTGCGATTTCTAGATTCAGAAAGAGTCCTAACAGACCATCACTATGTTCTTAGTCACTTATCAAACAATTTTTAAAAGGGCTTTTTCGAGCTTTTCTTCCAATTCGACCTCCACCTCCGGAATGGGATCTCAATACAGTTTTATCTCAATTAATGAGGAGGCCATTTGAGCCAATTCACAAGGCCAAGCTCATTTCATAACCTGGAAGGTCGCACTTTTAGCTCTCACTTCGGCCCGGAAGGTTAGTGAAATCCAGGCTTTCACAATTTCAGAACCTTTTCTGCATTTCACTAAAGATTACGTCACGTTACGAACAAATCCAAAATTAATTCCTAAAGTACCAGCTCAATTCATCTAAACCAACCTGTAAAGCTGAAAACCTTCTTCCCGGATCCAGTTACACCGGCGGAAAAGGCTTTGCACTCTCTTGACGTAAAACGTTGCTTGAAGTTCTACCTTCAAAAGACTAAGGATATGAGACTATCTAATCAGTTGTTGGTTGCTTATGGTCAAGCCGCATTAGGACAAGCCGTGACAAAAGCAACTGTAGCCAGATGGCTGTCTTCTGTCATACAATTTTGCCATGATAAAGCCAACAAACCTTTACACAGAAAGGTCAAAGCACATTCCACCAGAACTATGGGGCATATTATCAAGACTCGGCGATAAAATTATCGCCGCTTTAGGATTATCGCTGCTTTAAGAAAGTGGCGATAATGGGCTCGATAATATGCTCTATGGAATTCCAATCGAAGCTCATGTTAGATGTGAAGGACATTTAACATGAGCTTCGATTGGAATCCCATAGAGCATATTATTAAGCCCATTATCGCCACTTTATCGGCAGTTTCCTGCCGATAAAGCGGCGATAATTTTATAGCCGAGTCTTGATAATATGCCCCGCAGTCGGCTTCTACAGCCTTATTTGCTGGGGCCACATTGGAGAATATTTGTCGTGCTGCGACATGGAAAAATGTCCACACGTTCACGAAGCACTACTGCTTACAGTCTGCGTCGCAGGACGATGCGGCAGTGAGACAAGCTGTTCTTCAAAATCTCCTTCATTAAGGTTAGACTTTTAAATGTCTTTCAAATTGCATTTATGATGTTTAAGTATTATCATATTTACTGTAATGTTTCTGGTTGTCAAACATTGTTTTTAATATACAGTATGTTAAATGTCTATACCTATTTGGTTTCAGAAGGTTCTGCAAGGGCATGTATTTACATATTCTAGTGCTCTATAACCTTCCGGATGTGCGGGGGATATGTAGATTTACGCTTTGTCTCCCACCTTCCGCAAATGACTTTATTAGGCTTACTGCTTGCTATTCTGATTCATGCATGTGAATCTATGAAAGATACCCCCATACTGGATAAGAAAATAAGTTACTTACCTGTAACTACAGTTATCCAGTATTGGTATCTTTCATAGATTCACATGCACCCACCCTCCTCCCGGGCAGGGCAGTTCTCTAATGGGAATACATACTTCTCACTTGTGCTAAGGAAAATCTGAGGAGAGCTGCCTGGGCTGGGAAGGTTCTAGAGCATGGGTACTCACAAACTTTCTTTTGGGGGCCAAATTTACAGTGTGGTTTGTGTCCGAGGGCCGCACCGGTGGGGGCGAGGTCAGTGTGGTTGGGGGCGGGCCTAGAGTAACAAAAAAAACTGTGACTATGAGGTTGAACACTGAACACAGGTTCCTGCAGCGGACGTCTTCGTCCACTGAGCCACAAGACCCGCATAGACACATCTCTCTCTCTCTTTCTCTCTCTCTCTCATCTCCCTCCCTCCATCCCTCTATCTATCTATCTATCTATCTATCTCTCTCTGTCTCCCTCCCTCTCTCGGTCTCCCTCCCTCTCTCTCTGTCTCCCTCCCTCTCTGTCTCCCTCCCTCTCTCTGTCTCCCTCCCTCTATCTCTCTCTGTCTCCCTCCCTCCATCCCTCTATCTATCTATCTCTCTCTGTCTCCCTCCCTCTCTCTGTCTCCCTCCCTCTCTCTCTGTCTTCCTCCCTCTCTCTCTGTCTCCCTCCCTCTCTGTCTCCCTCCCTCTCTCTGTCTCCCTCCCTCTATCTCTCTCTGTCTCCCTCCCTCCATCCCTCTCCCTCTGTCTCACTCACTCTGCCTCACTCTCCCTCTCTCTGACTCTCTCACTCCCTCTCTCTCCCTCCCTCTCCTTCCCTCACCCTTTCTCTCCTTCCCTCTCTCCTCCCCTCTCCCTCACTCCTCTTCCCTCTCCCTCACTCCCCTTCCCTCTCCCTCACTCCCCTACCCTCACCCTCACTCCCCTTCCCTCACCCCCTTCCCACCCTCCCCCCTCTCTGTCCCTCACCCCCTTCCCTTTCTCCCTCCCCTATCCCCTTCTCTCACCCCCACTCCCCTTCCTTCACTCCCTTCCTTCACTCCCCTTCCCTCACTCCCCTTCCCTTACTCCATCACTTCCGCTTCCCTCACTCCCCTTCCCTTACTCCCTCACTTCTGCTTCCCTCCCCCGCCTCCCTCACTCCGCCTCCCTCACTCTGCCTCCCTGCCTCCCTCACTCTGTCTCCCTCCCTCTGTCGCCCTCCTCCCTCTGTCGCCCTCCTACCTGTCGCCCTCCTCCCTCTGTCGCCCTCCCTCCCTCCCTCTGTCGCCCTCCCTCCCTCTGTCGCCCTCCCTCCCTCTGTCGCCCTCCCTCCCTCCCTCTGTCGCCCTCCCTCCCTCTGTCACCCTCCCTCCCTCTGTCGCCCTCCTTCCTCTGTTGCCCTCCCTCCCTCTGTCGCCCTCCCTCCCTCTGTCGCCCTCCCTCCCTCTGTCGCCCTCCTCCCTCTGTCGCCCTCCCTCCCTCTGTCGCCCTCCCTCCCTCTGTCGCCCTCCCTCCCTCTGTCGCCCTCCCTCCCTCTGTCGCCCTCCTCCCTCTGTCGCCCTCCCTCCCTCTGTTGCCCTCGCTGCCTCCCTCTGTTGCCCTCCCTCCCTCTGTCGCCCTCCCTCCCTCTGTCGCCCTCCCTCCCTCTGTCGCCCTCCTCCCTCTGTCGCCCTCCCTCCCTCTGTCGCCCTCCCTCCCTCCCTCTGTCGCCCTCCCTCCCTCTGTCACCCTCCCTCCCTCTGTCGCCCTCCCTCCCTCTGTCGCCCTCCCTCCCTCTGTCGCCCTCCCTCCCTCTGTTGCCCTCCCTCCCTCTGTCGCCCTCCTCCCTCTGTCGCCCTCCCTCCCGCTCTCTGTCGCCCTCCCTCTCTCTGTCTCCCTCCCTCCCTCTGTTGCCCTTGCTGCCTCCCTCTGTCGCCCTCCCTCCCTCTGTCGCCCTCCCTCCCTCTGTCGCCCTCCTCCCTCTGTCGCCCTCCCTCCCTCTGTCGCCCTCCCTCCCTCCCTCTGTCGCCCTCCCTCCCTCTGTCACCCTCCCTCCCTCTGTCGCCCTCCCTCCCTCTGTCGCCCTCCCTCCCTCTGTCGCCCTCCCTCTCTCTGTCGCCCTCCCTCCCTCTGTCGCCCTCCCTCTCTCTGTCGCCCTCCCTCACTTCTGCTTCCCTCCCCCGCCTCCCTCACTCCGCCTCCCTCACTCTGCCTCCCTGCCTCCCTCACTCTGTCTCCCTCCCTCTGTCGCCCTCCTCCCTCTGTCGCCCTCCTACCTGTCGCCCTCCTCCCTCTGTCGCCCTCCCTCCCTCCCTCTGTCGCCCTCCCTCCCTCTGTCGCCCTCCCTCCCTCTGTCGCCCTCCCTCCCTCCCTCTGTCGCCCTCCCTCCCTCTGTCACCCTCCCTCCCTCTGTCGCCCTCCTTCCTCTGTTGCCCTCCCTCCCTCTGTCGCCCTCCCTCCCTCTGTCGCCCTCCCTCCCTCTGTCGCCCTCCCTCCCTCTGTCGCCCTCCTCCCTCTGTCGCCCTCCCTCCCTCTGTCGCCCTCCCTCCCTCCCTCTGTCGCCCTCCCTCCCTCTGTCGCCCTCCCTCCCTCTGTCGCCCTCCCTCCCTCTGTCGCCCTCCCTCCCTCTGTCGCCCTCCCTCCCTCCCTCTGTCGCCCTCCCTCCCTCTGTCGCCCTCCCTCCCTCTGTCGCCCTCCCTCCCTCTGTCGCCCTCCCTCCCTCTGTCTGTCTCCCTTTCTCGGTCTCCATTTCTTGGTCGCACTCTCCCTCCCTTCCCTCCCTCTTCCTCTGTCTCCCTCCCTCCTTGGATGAGGTTATATCAAGTCTGCTCACCCTGGCACCGACAATTAAAGCTTTTACCCATCGTCGCGTTATTGCATTCTGGTGAGGGCATGAACTACTGTTAATTGCCTGCCTGAAGTTACCCTGAACTGAAGGCCCCTAACGAGGGGAAGGGCAATTCGCGCCACGTAGCACCAGCCAAGCTGTGCTCAGTTAAGTTATTCGCACCTGTTATTTTGACCTCACCCTCATCAGAGAACAATCTTGTCCACTGACCCTATTTTGTGCATCGTGCCTCAGCTTCACACTACACGTGGAAAATATGCCACAGTAGTTAATAGAAGATTTCAAAGCGTTGATTGGCTGAATCAATATCGGAAATCTATTCTCAGAGCTGATTTCAATACAAACATTGGAACAATTAATGATTCACTGAAGACAATGAAGTAGTAGAGGGTTAATAACTATTTCTATTGGCCATCTGCCCCAACATTCAAATTATTGCCTTTCTGTTTCTCTGGGGCATATTACCAAGCAATAGCGATAATTATCGCTATTGCTTGGTTAGAGACAACATTTTACCGCTGAGCTGCGGCGATTTTTATCGCAGATAAACCTTGGTATTACCAAGGTTTATCGCAAATGCGATAAAAAACGGCCACAATGCATGAATATCGCTGAAAAGTCAGCGATATTCATGCATTAGCGAGCTAATGCTCTTAGCCATGTTATTCACCTCCCATTGGATAACATGGCTAAGAACTGCTCAGGGCAGGTGTTAGCTTTTGGAGATATTCGCGCTTAGCGCGAATATCTCCAAAAGTTGGTAATAGGAGATAGCGATGTTAGCGACTGTTTCCAGTCGCTAACATCTTGGCACGCCCACTTTGCATGTCATTAGTGATAAATATCACTGACATGCAAAGTGGGGCCCAAGATGGTCGCTATCTCCTACTAGCTGTCGCTAACTGGTGTTAGCGACAGCTAGGTAATAGGGAGATAATTTTATCTCCGCTTTCTTTGCTTTTAAAGCCAAAAAAGCGGAGATAAACCCCCTTGATAATATGCCCCTCTGTATTTAATTTAGAGCATTGTGCCCTGTCATCACACCCTGCCTGTGTGTGTCCGGGCTGAGACAGCTTCAAGGCACACACACAGTCGCACCGTCATCTTCACGGGTCTTTAAAAGAACATTTGCATGTTAATGGGGCTTTGTAGTATTTCACCTCTTCGTAGGTCCCTGCAGCTCCACTCTGACTATGGAAATGAATCACCCGGCCCCCACAGAGCAGCTGTCTCTCGGAGTCGCGCTCCGGTTGCAGACACTCTTTAGAAATGTGTCTATAAAACACGGGTACTTCAAAGTCCGCGGGCCGCCAGGGAAGGCTTGCCGGGCCGCTAGCGGCCTGCGGGCCGTACTATGAGTACCCGTGTTCTAGAGGGTGCTGGCATCTGATTGGTTGGAACTATTTTTCAGTTCTTTTCCTATAATGAGGTAGATAGGCTACTAAGCTTTGGGCCTTTTTGGGCCTATTGTCTTGTCAGCCTACTAGAGTTTCTTACTAAGGCACTGCTTTTGTATTTATTGTTACCGTGGGACTCCCGCCTTGGCGACGGGGAATGATTCAAGCATGTGATCTATGAAAGATACCAATACTGGATAACTGTAGTTACAGGTAAGTAACTTATTTTCTTACATTGCAACGGGATCATTCTGTGTCGCAGCGTATCGTGCCTCTTTCCGATAGGTGCAAGCGGATGGTGCAATGAATCCTGGTGTTAATATATGTGTTGCTTTGTTTTAAAAGACTCGGGGGCATATTAGCAAGAACCTCGTTAAAATTATCGCCGTTTTAGATGTGCAGGACATCTAACCTGGGCTTCTATTGGAATTCTATAACGCATATTAGCAAGCCCATTATCGCCGTCTTAGCGGCAGTTTCCTGCCGCTAAAACGGCAATAATTTTAACGAGGTTCTTGCTAATATGCCCCTCAGTCACATCTAAAGACAGAGATTTGCAATGCAATAGGTCTCGCATTTGCGAGATTTTGAGCTATTAGTATTGAAATTGACAATGCCTTTTATTATTGCAGGTTTTTTTAAACACATAAATAAAAGGCATTGTCATTTTCGATGTCAATAGCTGCGCATGTGCTGTCCCAGCCGAGCCAGTGACAGCATTTCTCCGGCGTGTGTGCTGTGTGCATAAATGCTGGGAATACTTAACCACAGGCTTCGAGTTCAGCGCTGACACCGGATCTGTGTCAGAGAAGGAAACGCTGCAGCGCACATGAAAGAACTTTGGGACATATTAACAAGGCAGCGCTATAAAATTATCGCCGCTTTGCAGCGGTTTTCGGCCGAAAAGCGGCGATAATTTTATCGCCTTATCAGCACAGACACGCTATTGCGTGTTTTGCTGACTTAGCGCCCGTTTCCAGCACGCCTAACTTTGCATCGCTAATGAGATGCAAAGTAGGCGTGGCTGTGAAACCAACCAGGGAAAATATCGCGATGGCAGCTTCGCGATATTAACAAGGAAGGGTAGCGATAAGTATGCCTTAACGCAGAAATTTAACGTCTGTTAAATTCTTGACTAAGGCATACTTAACATGGGGGGGTGGATTCTGTGGCTAAGACCACAGGCCCTATCCTCTAGGATATCGCCGTTTTCCACCATGGAAAACGGCGATATCCACACTATCTCTGGAATTTTTATTGCCTTGGCGATGCGTGTTGTTGATAATGCGCTAACCGGGCGATAAGTTCCAGAGATAGCCGGCGATAAATATGCAAGCCTTAAGTGCACTTTGCGATGTTTATCACCGGCCCTTGTTAATATGCCCCTCAAAGCTAGTTGCCTTTCCTACAGGGCCTCGAGGTTGTTTTCTGGCTAACTTTGCAAAAGAAACTCGAAATCAAATAAGCTAATGCTAAGCCGAGCTTGGTACATGGTTAAGAAGAATGGCGGCAGTGAAATGCTATCACCCACTCCTGCTGCACCGAGGCGCTGCACACCCACCAGAAAACGTGAAGTAGGACACCACAAGAAAACAGACACGTACCATCCTTCTGTCCTCGCCGTGCACAGGACCCATGCACAATGTGCGTAAACAAGCCGGTGGTCACAACTGCGCATGAGAGACCCTCCTGCAGTAAGAGAAACTCATTAAAAAAATATTGCTTACAGGCTAAATCAGAGTTACTGTGTAATAAAGAAAGTTAAAGAGTCAGCCATCATGGGAGGTTACAAATGAAGACAGGGTGGTACTAAGGAGGGACTAACAAGCCTATTAACGGATCAGAAGCCAGCATTTACAAAGGACAATGACACAAGCCAATGAAAAATATGGGTGGAGTGGGCGGAGCTTCAAGTCCATACTCATATAGAGCATGTCTTGCAGAGCAGCGCACGCGCGGCCCAGACTTGACCTAAAAAGGAATTTGATATTCTTTAATGTAACTGGAAAAAACTGTCATATGGCAAACATAGCCACATCAGGAGTTGTGGCCTTTTGGGACACGTTATTTCACCTCTCCCGCCCAGCCAAAATATAGTGCTTCTAGTTTACACCAATGCTTCTGGCTCTATGGGCGTAGAGTGGGAGGGGCTTCAAGTGCATACTCCAAAACAGCTGCCCAGGCTTGACCTAAAAAACCTGGGGCCATTTTACCAACAAGTAGCGATATTTATCGCTAAATGCGCTTAGCGACGATTTTTTTATCGCTGCCTATCGCTGGATATGTTAGCGGAGAAAACATGCTATTAGCAACGTTTTTCTCCATTGTGCTAAAATATCCAGCGATAGTGGCGAAATGCGTGAATATCGCTGAGAATACAGCGATATTCACGCATTTGCGACAAAATGCTCTTAGCCATGTTATCCACCTCCCATTGGATAACATGGCTAAGAACTGGTCTGAGCAGGCGTTAGTTTTTGAAAATATTCACACTTAGCGCGATTATTTGCATCGCTATGCCTGTCTTGCTAATAGGCGATAGCGACGTTAGTGACTGCTTTCAGTCGCTAACTGGTAGGGTAAGCCCACTTTGCATGTCATTAGCGATAAACATCGCTGACATGCAAAGCGGGCCCCAAACCGCTCGCTAACGCCTAAAAGCTGTCGCTAACATCAGTTAGCGACAGCTTGCTATTAGGGCGATAGAATTATCACCGCTTAACGTCCTAAAACGGCTGCTAAATCGGCGATAATTGCCTATCGCCACCCTTGGTAATATGCCCCCTGGTACTGTGAGCAGTCATGTTACAGCTGTGAAAGGTCAATGGTCCCATCAAGTGCCAGACCTGATCAGATAATTTAATCAGTTGTACTCTCCTAGTCAACATCTACCTTATGGGACCTCTTCATATCATTCAATCAACTCTCTCTCCTCCACTATTCAGCATCAATCTAGCCCACTAACAAGACCCGATCAGGTTTCTCCTCTACTATTCTACATCTATCTAGCCCCCTTATTGCGCTTGATGGGGCCATACAAATGTGTTAAAGCTGCTCAAGTGATACACAACTCCTTCAATAAAATGGATGGCCCAGAAGACCTGTGCACGTCACACCTTGGCGATTGCCTCCATGCCCAGACGCACGGATAATGAGTGACAACCGAAAGCTCAATTCCACAAAGACGGACATCATGACCTGTGTACAAAGACAGAAACTCAACCCCATGGACATATGACCCGAGAAACTTGATGCCCTGATCATTACGCCCAGAGAAGTGAGAGACCTTGGAGTAAGGATGGACAGCGATCTATGCCCGATAACCTCTGCCAACACCGTCTGAAGGATCCCCTTCTATGCAATGAAAACACTGTGACGCATCTTCACATACCTCAGATAGCAGCCAAAAATCCAAGCTGTTTTATTTTTATTTTTATTTGCGAAGTTTTTTAGAGCGTGAACAAGACCCAAAGGAGTATTTGAGCGCTGTACATAGCTGTGTTCATCCATGATATAAAACATAAAGGAGGTAAGTGAAAGTACAACCAGGGGGGAAAACATTCAAGAGTAAAGAGTAGGGTGTATCAGAGGCGCCGTAGAGCGCTCTGAGTAAAACATCGTACAATAGAAAGAACTAAGGGGTATATTATCAAGGGGTTTATCTCCGCTTTTTTGGCTTTAAAAGCCAAGAAAGCGGAGATAAAATTATCTCCCTATTACCAAGCTGTCGCTAACACCAGTTAGTGACAGCTATTAGGAGATAGCGACCATCTTGGGCCCCGCTTTGCATGTCAGTGATATTTATCACTAATGACATGCAAAGTGGGCGTGCCAAGATGTTAGCGACTGGAAACAGTCGCTAACATCGCTATCTCCCATTACCAACTTTTGGAGATATTCGCGCTAAGCGCGAATATCTCCAAAAGCTAACACCTGCCCTGAGCAGTTCTTCACCATGTTATCCAATGGGAGGTGGATAACATGGCTAAGAGCATTTGCTCGATAATGCATGAATATCGCTGACTTTTCAGCGATATTCATGCATTGCGGCCGTTTTTTATCGCATTTGCGATAAACCTTGCTAATAGCAAGGTTTATCTGCGATAAAAATCGCCGATGTGCGGCGATAATTTTTGTCTCTAAACAAGTTAGAGACAAAAATTATCGCTAGTTGTTGGTAATATGCCCCTAAGATGTGCGATGAACATCGAGGAATATTAACAAAAGAGGATTGAGCAAAAATTATCAGTGGATGAAGTTAAAGGAGCTATCGAGGACTGGAAAAAATAAATGAAAAAAAGAAGGTAAAAAAATATAGAACATCAGTGAGAATACGTCAAGATTTTGTTTATTAACAAAACACACGAGCATGATCAGTGCGATTAACATTTATTCATTAGTAGTCTTTTGACCAGTTTTTTAAAGTAAGTAGTGGAAGGATTTGATCTGATCTCGGATGGTAAAGAGTTCCAGATTCTCGGAGCAAGACCGGTGAAAGCACGGTTGTACGGTCTTTTGTTTTTGAATCGTGGCAGATTCAAGAGAAGGAAGGGCGTACCTCTGAGTTTCCGGCTAGAGCCTGAAAGCTCAAGTTTATTTGCTAGGTAGTATGGGGTATTGTGGTGTATGGCTTTATGAGTCAGACAAGCTATCTTGAGTCAGATTCTAGTTTCAATAAATAGCCAGTTTAGCTGCAAACGGTTGAGTGAAATGTGATCAAATTTCCTAGAGCCTGTTAAAAGCCTGGCTGAAGCATTCGAGGTAGCTCTGAGTGGGCCAAGCTGGCTTTGGGAAGTCCTGCGAGAGTCACCAATCCATATTCCAATCTAGGGATAATCAGGGATTGTACCGCCGGCCATGAATTCTGCTCCGCTAGCGGAAGTTGCAGAGCTTTGGTAACTACGCACCTCATTGAAAAGACGGAATTCATACAATAATTCCACTACGCCACGTAATGGAGTAAGATCCGGCACCCACAAACCTCTGATAAAACAACTTTAGCTTTACATGCTAAAAAGCGTATAACCAATTCACAAAAGTAAACTTTGAAAAATACCAGGCAATGAGAGAGGTGATGATTTTGGGGTTACCCCTAACCTAGGGGGAGGGCAAGCAGATGCCTTGAACACAAAGAGCATATCATGTTGAACAATTCGGTGGTGGTCCCATCCTCCTAGGACCACCCCAAGCAAAGTTATGGGCAAAAATACAATGCCAACCAAAGGCCCAGCAAAGCATTTTGGGTTGAAATTCTAGAGCCTGCTGATTGAGGAATTTTTTTATATTGGATACTATAATATTCACTGCACTCTAGTATATCGTCCCATAATGCTTTGCGGGGCCTTTGGCTGGGAATGTATTTTTACCCATAACTGTGCTTGGGGTTGTCCTAGGAGGATCGGACCACCACCAAATCATTTCAGCATGATGTGCTCTTTGGGCCTCATTTATGAAAAGTAACGCATCGTTGCGAGAAAACAGTGATGCGTCACTTTTCATTGCGCCCTCGTTGCGACACCAATGATGCCTCATATTTACAGTATGACGCATCATGTCGCAAGGAGTTACAGATACGTCAGTATTTCTGACTTATCTGTAGGCGCAAAAATGACTCATTGCTGGAGTGTGTCACAAAAGTGACGCAACTCCAGCAATGGGTCATTACACATGGGAAAGTCCCATGTGAAATGTGCCTGCGCCAGTCTTACGCCTGCCATGAGGCAGGTGTAAGATATTGACGCATTAGTGTCCTAGAAGTGACGCAGTGAAAGCTCATAGATTTCACTGCGTCACTTCTACGACCCTATCTTGCGTTGGAACGCCCCCCCCCGCGCGCATACATTATACCTGGCCCAGGCATAATGTGACGCAGGGGTTAACAAAGTGGCGCTTCTAGGTAGATGCGTCACTTTGTAAATATGGTGAAACAAGACTCACTTAATACGCCACTGATGCGCCATAAAAAGTGACGCACCGGTGGTGCAAAAGTGATGCAAGGTTTCATAAATAAGCCCCTTAGTGTTCAAGGCATCTGCTTGGTTCTCTCCCTAGGTTAGGGAGGACCCCAAAATCATCACCACTCTCACTGCTTGCTATTTTTTCATTTTCACTTTTGTAAGATGACAATATACATTTTAGCATGTAAAGATAGAACTATTTATTGCTTAACTAAAGGCACTGGTTGCTATATTTTCATTTTCATGAGATGACTATATGCATTTTACCATGTAAAGACAGTAATTTGTTATTTTACTAAAGTATGTGAACTTTATTTTCTATTATTAAGCACACTATTAATACACACATAATGCATAACACAGAGTTCATGCAAAAACTCTGGAATAAGCTACTTCACCCACAATCCTTTGATAAAACAACTTTACCTTTACATGTTAAAAAGCATATAACCAATTCACAAACGTGAGCTTTGAAAATGAGAGAGGTGATGATTTTGGGGTCCCCCATAACCTAGGGGGGAGGACCAAGGAGGTGCCTTGAACACAAAGGGGCATATTATCAAGGGCCTTATTGCCGCTTTAGTGGGAAAAAGTCCCGCTAAAGCAGCGATAATTTCATCTCCCTATTAGCAAGCTGTCGCTAACAGCAGTTAGCGACAGTTTGTAGGCGATAGCGAGTGGTTTGAGGCCCGCTTTGCATATCAGCGATATTTATCGCTAATGACATGCAAAATGGGCGTACCCAACCTGTTAGCAACTGAAAGCAGTCGCTAACGTCACTATCGCCTATTATCAATGCAGGCACAGCGATAAAAAAATTCACACTAAGCGTGAATATCGCCAAAAACTAACGCCTGCTCAGACCACTTGTTAACCTGTATATCCAATGGGAGTTGGATATTCAGGTTAAGACCCTATTGGCGTTAATGCCTGAATATCGCTGGATTTCCAGCGATATTCACGCATTGAGCCGCTATCGCCGGATATTTTAGCGCATTTGAGATGAACGTTGCTAATAGCCCGTTATCTCTGCGACAAAATACGGTGATGCGCTGCAATAAAAAAATATCGCTAAGTTCATTTAGCGATAAATATCGCTAGTTGTTGATAATATGCCCCAAAGTGCCTATCATGCTGAATGATTGTGGTGGTCCCATCCTACTAGGACCACCCCAAGCAAAATTATGGGCAAAAAATACAATGCCAACCAAAGGCCCAGCTAAGCATTAAGGGGCGAGATTTCAGAGTGCAGTGAATATTAGAGTATTAACTTTCAGCTGAGCCGGGAGAGCCTGCCCCTTGAGGAATGTTTTGACATTGGATACTATACTATTCACTACACTCTAGAATCTTGTCCCATAATGCTTTGCAGAGCCCTTGGTTGGGATTGTATTTTTGCCCATAGCTGTGCTTGGGGTGGTCCTAAGAGGGTGGGACCACCACCAATCGTTCAGCAGGATGTGCTCTTAGTGTTCAAGGCATCTGCTTGGTTCTCGCCCTAGGCTAGAGAGAACACCAAAATCATCACCTCTCTCACTGCTTGCTGCATTTTCATTTATATTTCTGTGAGATGACTATATGCATTTTTGCATGTATTGATAGAGTTGCTTGTTGTGTTAACAAGGATATGTGAGGTTTCTGTTTTATTAATTGGGGTCAGATGGAGCGGAGTTTTGTTTGGTGGCAGTCTACACCCACCCTTAGTGTTGGGTTGGAAATTAGCTCCCTTAGTAGTAGAGCTGATATGTGCTTGTATATTTAGGTGTTTATCCAAGGTGACACCTAAAGATTTAGCAGATCTACAAAGTGAGTTGTGCAGTTCAGAGCCGTTAGGTGTTTAATCCAGTCATGGGTAGGAGCTGAGTGATTAGATTGGGTGATCAAAAGAAATTCAGTTTTGAGAGTATTTAGTTAGAGATGGTTCTGGGCTTGCCATTGCTGAGTTTGTGCAAGTGCAGCATTTAGGGCCAGATGTAGGTAATCCCAGATTACCGATTCTTAAATTCCGAATCATACCGATTCGGTATTTAAGAACTGGCAATCAGGATGTAGGTATTTTTACCGAGTCAATTACCGAATCGGTAAGATTCGGTAATTACCGAATCGGTATTTACCGATTCGGTAATTGCCATTGATTCCTATGGGCCTTGAGGCCCATAGGAATCAATGTCAATTACCGAATCGGTAAATACCGATTCGGTAAAATTACTGAATTTACAAGAGGGACAGGGTGTCACTTTGACACCCTGTTGCACCCCTGATTCTGGCTTGTGTGCAATGTGCCCTTAGGGCATGTATGTGTGCCACATGGCACCGGTGTACATGCACAGATGTGCATGTACACAGAAATTCATTATTTACCACCAAATATTATTTATTTGGTGGTAAATAACGAATTCCTAAGGGCCTGTGGCACTGTTTTTAGTGCCACCTACATCTGGATTTACTGAATCTGTAAATTTACTGATTCTGTATTTTACCAAATCGGTAAATATACCGAATCTGTAAATTTACCGATTCTGTAAATTTAGGCCCCCTACATCTCAAACTCCAAATACCGGTCGGTAACGGCCGAAATCGGCCGTTACCGACCGGTATTTGGTGACCTACATCTGGCCCTCTAAGTTTTTATGTCCTCCTGTGATAAGATCTTCAGGTACAATTGCGTGTCATCCGCATGCATGTGGTATTGGATGTTGGCTCTGTTCAGAATGACTGCAAGAGGCTCCATAAATAGGTTGAAGAGAGTGGGCGAGAGCGTAGAATCTTGGGGGACTCCAATTAGGACCGGGGTGCTGGAAGCTAGGGCATGATTAACTGTGATCCTTTGCGTGCGGTTGTGAAAGAAGGAGGTAAACCAATTTAGGACCGGGCCCGACAATCCCATCCTATGCTGTAGAAGATCAATCAAGTTTTTGTGTTTGATGGTATCAAAGGCTGAGAACAGGTCTAGAAGGATCAGGAGACAAAGGACATTTTGGTCAAGGGCTCTCATGGCGTCATCAACGATGTGAGTTAGTGCCGTTTCAGTGCTTCGACCTGCTCTGAATCCTGACTGATGAGGATCCAGGAGTTGATATTTCTCAATTTGTTTGCAGAGCTGCGAGTGAATGCAATTTTCAAGGAATTTCGCTAGAGTCATGCTGCTGCTGATAGGTCGGAAGTTGTTAGGATCAGATTTGTCCGCATTGGGCTTCTTAGGAATGTTAGTAATTTGCCCAACTTTTAGGCAGTCCGGAATCTTTCCCTGTAAGAGGGATTCATGAATGCTCTTGGACCAAAGAGGGAGAACGGCTGAGATTAACTCTTTGTAGAGTTTGGCGGGTAGAGGGTCACCAAAGTGGTTGGACGGTTAGATGGATGCCATGTTGTAAAGTATCACAGTGCAGTCTGGTAGGAGAAAACTGCTCCAAGAAGCGTTGTTTTTCAGAGAGCTGCCAGTGTGCCAGTAGTCTACAACTTGACACCCCATGCTTTATAAAGCACAAAATGCAACTACTCCAAAGAGTCTGTTGCAAGACTCCTATGCCTTCACCCCAGAGAGTACGTGATTCCAATCTTGCAAACATTTCATTTGCAAGATGTGACTGTAAGTTCCTTGTTCAAAATACTCTGCATCATCCTCACAGCCTCCCAAGTAAAAGGGCCACTGTATCTAGGAATTCAATTTAGTCAATACAAACAAAATAGGGGACTCCGTTCCAGGCCAGCACAGAAATCCTCATACCACCTTGCTTTATTCTGTACAGTAGAGCGGTGAAGACGTGATTGTTCCCAAGATAATGACATCAACTGCAGACACTGGAGTAGAACCTAGAATGATAATCCTACGAGTATGATGTCGGTTGAAACCAGTGGAATGGCACGGATCCACACGCCACGCCCAGAAACCGTAGACAGCACGGACCCGCACACTGCACCAAGAAGACGGAGACAGCACTCAATCCAAACTGAGGAGCTTGAACCAAAATAATCTCACAAGGACCTCGACATACAGGTGGAATATAATAACTGCGCCGCTCCAATCAATACTAGAATTATCCACTGCGCATCACAGGACACCCAATCTACCTCATGACATCTGGAAGTCTAACAACAGTCCACCACTCACACTCAACATGCTTAGTAAACTATGAATAACCTACAATTACCTCTAACCCGAAGATGGAGAACAATTATTTTCTCATTTCTAAATTCATTATCTGGTCCCTCATCATCAACGGGGCAGACATATAACTTATGAACGCACCTGTGGAACCTTGTTGGCAACTGGATGGCACAGATACAGGGTGTACCAGCCCCCAAGAATCACCACTCAGCACTAACCAATCAGACATGCCGAGACCGAAGAGGTCTGCCAGACCAAGCTGGGCATCGGAGTACTCTTGACAAAGAGCAACTTGCAACTCCCAAATAGTCTTATAACCTGAGCATGGACATTGTACAATAACAACAAGCGGGGAAAAAACCTTTACAACGCAACTTTTACAACGCACTACCATTACAACGAAACTTTTACAACGCAACATCCATTACAACGCATGCAATTACAACGCAACAATTACAACGCATGACACTACAACGCACACCACTACAACGCATGTCATTAAAACTCAGTCATTACAACGCATACCAATACAACGCATAACATTACCATCCAACACTTACCCTACTGTTGCACCCCCTCGAGTTAGAATAGTAATTTTTACCCCTACACTATCCAACACTTACCCTAATGTTGCACCCCCTGGAGTTAGAATAGTAATTTTTACCCCTACACTATCCAATACTTACCAAACATGCAATGTAATGTTATGCGTTGTAATGGTATGTGTTGTAAAGGTATTATGCGTTGTAATGGAATGCGTTGTAAATGTACTTTGTAAAATTTCGTTGTAATGGCATGCGTTGTAATGGAATGCATTGTAATGGATGTTGTGTTGTAAAAAATGCGTTGTAAAGGTATGCGTTGTAACAGTGTGCGTTGTAACGTCATACATCCACAACAAGCAGTAGGGGGTTGTGGAGCCCGGTAAAGGTGCCACACTGAAACAGGAAAACATACTGCAACGAAGCTCGAAGCGGAGCAACTGAACAAACAAAAGAGGTCCTGAAACACAACTGATAAAGATGAAAGCATATAGATACAGGAAGTTAGGAGCTGCTCCCTGCGAGGATACAAATGACAACAAGGTGGGACAAAGAAGAAGGATTAACCAATGGCGAAGAAGACTCTTCGAAGGACAATGGAAGTGAGGGATAAAAAGCGAATGGACGGGCTGTAAGGCCACAGAGTGAATACAGCATGTCTCGAAGAGACCGCACGTGCGCTGCCTGGGTTCGACCTAAAAAGGATTACAATCACGCAGTCCTGCTTGGCCAATCCTGTCATTTGACATGTCATAGTGGCAATAATATAAATATGTTTATGGGTTGATATTTGAGAGGGGAATAGCGTTTACAGCGCAACTTTAACAACGCATTACCTTTACGACGCAACCATTATAACGCAAGTCATTACAACGACTTGCGCTGGGGGGCGCTCTAGGATAGGGAATAGTTTTAATTTACTATCCAACACCTTCCCTACTATCCACGTGGACTAGAGTTGGATTAGTATATTAAACTATTCACTATCCAGCGCCCCACAACGCAAGTCGTTGTAACGACTTGCGTTGTAAACGTTGCGTCGTAAAGGCATGCGTTGTTAAAGCATGCGTTGTAACGACGTACATCCTATTTGAGACCTTGCTATCTGGCATTCATCCTGGGACTAAAGCCCTCTGGTTTATGAAGTCGTGTTTGACTCACTTTGGAGACAAACATTAAGGGCCGTGCTGAGGACTTTGCGACTGCAAACCTCAGAGACGCTTTTCTTTTGGGATTATTCTATTCTGGGTTTGGTAAAGCGCGACAGCTACCCCAGCAAAGGGGCGTCCCGGCGCTAAGAGACAACACACATCCTACCCGGAGGGGAGACTAGGAGCAGCTCTAGAGGGCGGGAAATAAGAGGGTCTTAATTGCCTTACGAAAGGTCGAGAGGCAATCTATGGCGCGAATGTGGGGAGGGAGAGCGTTCCACATCTTGGGTCCCAGGACCTTAAAGGAACGGCCTCCAGTGCGACATAGTTTTATTCGGGGAACTTTCAGAAGAAGTTGGTTGGAGGATCGTAGCTCACGGTTAGGAACATAGGGGCAGGTCAGATTTTGTAGTATAGGGGGATTTCCCTGTTTGACGATTTTAAAGATCGTAATGAGAGCTTTAAATTTAACTCTGTTTTCCACAGGCAGCCAGTGGAGTTTGTGGATGGTAGCTCTGGCTGAACATCTACGGGGCAGACCGACCAGCGTTCTAGCCGCCGCATTTTGGACTCGTTGAAACCTAGCCGTTTCTGCTTTATTTGCACCTAGGAGGAGGACGTTAGCGTAGTCCAGGCGAGATAAGATGGTTGCCTGGACAATCAGCTGGCGAACCTTCGAATCGAAAAAGCCAAGTGTGGGTCTGAGGTTTCTCAGAAGACCCATACATGTGGCTGCCATCTTTTTGGTGTGTGTCTGGAAGCTGAGGTTGGCATCTATCCAGACTCCCAGATTTTTGACGCTAGCTTTAGGGAGTGGGGTGGTGCCAAGGGATGATGGCCACCAGTGCTCGTTCCATTGGCTGGTGTTTATGCCGAGAAGGAGCACCTCGGTTTTCCCGGCGTTCAGTTGGAGATAATTGTCCGTCATCCATTGAGACACAGCTGCCAGGCCATTTCTGAACCTGGACGCAGCACTGGAAGGGCTTTCAGTGAGGGTGACGACCAACTGCGTGTCATCAGCATAAGATACCAGCGTGAGCCCCCACTCTTTGGCCACTTCCGTAAGGGGCTGAACGTATAGATTGAAAAGAGAGGGGCTCAGCGCTGAGCCCTGAGGGACTCCCTGTGCTATCGGGTAAGGTTTTGAGAGGAAAGGGGGGGCTGACACCCGGAAAGATCTGTCCTTAAGAAAGGAGCTGAACCAGGTAAGGGCGAGGCCAGACACACCTGCCATCTCCAGACGTTTCAGAAGTATGTTGTGAGATACCGTGTCAAAGGCTGCGCTGAGATCGAGAAGAATCAGCGCAGCACTTTGACCGGAGTCTAGAATCGTCCGGAGATATTCGGTGGTGGCTAATAAGGCAGATTCGGTGCTGTGGCCCGGTCTGAAGCCATTTTGGGATGGGTCCAGAATCCCATTTAGGTCCACATGTTTGGATAGCACGCCGTTGACGTGGGCTTCTGCTATTTTAGATATCCAGGGGAGAAGGGATATGGGTCGAAAATTTTCTGGTTTTGAGGGGTCCAGGGTAGGTTTTTTGATTATGGGTGATACCCAAGCTTGCTTCCAAGCTATAGGTACAGTGGCGGATGTAAAAGAAAGATTGAGAATATCGATCATGGAAGGTAGGAAGAAGTCAAGCGAGTCCAGAAAATGGGAAGGGCTCATAGGATCTCCAGGGGAGCCAGATTTCACTTTTTTGCAGAGTTTGATCAAGTCGGTAACTGTGATGGCAGGGATTTGGGTAAGAGGGGTGATAGTGGTGGTTGGGTTCTTGGATTCCCCAGGGTGGGGAGAGTTTTGCAAGAAAGTTTTATATATATTCTGGACTTTCTCTACAAAGTATGTAGCCAGCTGTTCACATTGTGCGTTAGAAGTAATTTTTGGAAGGGGAGATCTGGGACTTTGAAGTTCTTTGACAAGTTTGAAAATCATTTTAGATGGGTTCGAGTTGGAGCTGATTTTGTCAGCATAAAAAGCTGCACGGGTAGTGCTAATGGTTTTGTGATATTTTTTAAGTTTGGATAGATAGTTTGCTTTCTCCTGACAATCAAAGTTTTTTCTCCATTGCCGCTCGGCTCTTTTACAGTCCTTACGCAAGGCTTTAAGAGTGTCATTATACCAAGGATTAGAAGGTGTAGATCGACTTTTGGTTAATTTGGCTGGGATGAGAGTGTCTAGTCCGGCAGTGATCCAGTTATTGAAGGAGGAGTAGGTCGTGTCAATATCTTGATTGATTTTCCGATGAAATACTCCCAAGGTATCATGGGGCATAGGGGTGGAGAGTTTGTGCCAAGGTCTTTTGTGGCGACGATAAGATTCAGTTTTATACTGACGTCCTGGAAGTGGGACGGTTAATTTAATGAGGTAGTGGTCCGTCCATCCCATGGGTCTAGGGACTTCTGTGACTGCCTCTTGAATGTTGGTAAAGACTGGGTCCAGAGTGTGACCGGCTAAGTGGGTGTGAGCCTGGATGAGAGAGTTAAGCTGCAAAGCCGAGAGATCGGCGAGGAGATTAGTGATGGTATGATCGTTAGTAAGATCGAAATGCAGGTTGAGGTCTCCCAAAATAGTAAAGTTGGCGGATTTAGTTATGAGCGCGGTAGAGGTTTCGAGGAGGGCCTCAATGAACCGGGAGGAAGGGCCACGTGGGCGGTAGATGTACAGACCTGATATTGTGAATTGAGGACTGATGCCAATTTTAAATTGGGCGCATTCACAGTTTGGTGAACGAGCAGCTATAGTGTTTTTTATAAATAACTGCGATGCCGCCGCCACGTGAGTCGCGGTTTAAAGTGGCCAAATAATACTCATCTGGGAGAGTAAGGTTGGGGATGGTAGAGGTGCCATCTCGTAACCACGTCTCGCAGAGGAAGAGGATGTCTGGGTCTTCATCCAATATGAGCGAGTTTACCTCCATGTGGTGTTTGGTAAGTGACCTAACGTTAAGTTGAAGTATCGTAAGGGGCGGGGTGGTGGTACTGCATCGGTGTCCCCGAAAACGAGTTGGGTTGTCGGAAGAAAAATGACAGGAGTTGCACTGGAGTTGCGAATGGCCAAGGACCCCTGTAACGTCAGGACATCCTGGACTAAGGTTCAAGGCAAGGAGTTCCTCGCGGTCGTACCGTATAGGAGTGTGGAATCCGGTAGGACCAGGGGGACTGGCGAATGGCGATGTCGGGGCGATGACGGGCGCAGACGGGCTTGCCTTAGGCGCGCCTTTGGCGCACAAACGGCGCTCCCGCTGCGCTCGTCCGCTGCGCTTCCGGTGACAGCACATGATGTAGGGGGTAGGGGGGCGTGGCCTTCAGGGGGCGTGGCCTCAGTCCTCGCCGCTTTGGCGTTTTGTCAGGGAATTGTTTCGTTTCTCAACGAGTCAGCGCTAAATCCGCTATTCGTTGTGCATGAAGAAGGTGAGTGCCCTGGCGCCTTGCTAGCGCGTGGTGAGTTTAAAAATACAGGAAATAAGGTGACAACAAACAAATATTTAGCAGTTTTTAAAAGCTCCCGGCTTTCCGCCTCAGGAGTGCGCGTGAGTCAGACTTAGGCGCTAGTATGCAGCGCCTTAAGTACAGCGACAGGGGGGCGTGGCCTTCAGGGGGTGTGGCCTCAGTCCTCGCCGCGTTGGCGTTTTGTCAGGGAATTGTTTCGTTTCTCAACGAGTCAGCGCTAAATCCGCTATTCGTTGTGCATGAAGAAGGTGAGTGCCCTGGCGCCTTGCAAGCGCGTGGTGAGTTTAAAAATACAGGAAATAAGGTGACAACAAACAAATATTTAGCAGTTTTTAAAAGCTCCCGGATTTCCGCCTCAGGAGTGCGCGTGAGTCAGACTTAGGCGCTAGTATGCAGCGCCTTAAGTACAGCGACAGGGGGGCGTGACCTTCAGGGGGCGTGGCCTCAGTCCTCGCCGCGTTGGCGTTTTGTCAGGGAATTGTTTCGTTTCTCAACGAGTCAGCGCTAAATCCGCTATTCGTTGTGCATGAAGAAGGTGAGTGCCCTGGCGCCTTTCTAGCGCGTGGTGAGTTAAAAATACAGGAAATAAGGTGACAACAAACAAATATTTACGAGTTTTTAAAAGCTCCCGGCTTTCCGCCTCAGGAGTGCGCGTGAGTCAGAATTAGAAATGTGTAATGCAAGTTAAGCACAAACATCAGGTCGCCATTGCTTAGTGCGGGAAACAGCCTCAGTCCATCCCAACCCCATTTTCTAGTTCCTGATTTCTCGCGCATCAGCAGTGGATTGCACAGTATGAGACACAGGGGAAGAAAGAAAGACGAGAAAGGAGTGGAATATGATATGAACCCGATATTTGTTTTCGCAGTAGGGGTGTTAGGCCACCAGAAACGGGTAAGGCTGCTGTCTCAGTGACATTTGCGCGACACCTTCTGCATTATTATAGTCTTATAGCCCGCCGTAGGGGGCTATACCGGCTATTAAAGGCCCTCTCCAGCGTTAAAGGCCCCGAGCCGAAGGCAAGGGCCTTTAACAAGGGAGAGGGACTTTAATAGCGGTATAGCCCATCTACGAAGGGCTATAAGGCTATTAGAACATTCTGTCACTAGAGGACAGAATGTTCTAACAAAAAAAATAAAGCCTTTTGGAAGCGTGAAGGGATTGGAATCCCCTCAGGGTCCTTGAAGCCTTTGTTTACAACCAGAGCTGTGAACAAAGAAACATTGGAATGTTGGAGCTCCAGGCTTATACCAGCCATTATAAGCCCGAAGCACTCCATTGTTTTCAATGGAGCTCCCAACATTCCAATGTTCTAACATGTTTTATAGATTTTCTATTCTTAATCTCCCTAATAAATAATTCTGCCTTGTTCTCATCCTTTCTTTGTTTAGCCTGTCTCTTTTAGTCACCTCTGGACTTACACACGTTCCTCCTCTGTACCCCTCTCAGTCCCATAATGTTGGGAACATTTTGGCCCACTTATTTACAACCCCTTTTTTTGCTGAACCCAACGCTCCAGTAATAACCTCTTTATTTTCTATTAAATAAACATAAACGCAGATGGACGCTGTTTATAAACTCGGCAGGCAGAAAGGTTGTGCTTGCAGAAGAGAGAAAATTGAGAGCGTGGGGGAACAGATGGTGTTTCTTGTCAGGGGACTCATGCCGGTGGTGTTGGATGGGGAGAGGGAAGTTTGCCCAGGAACATGAATAGTAATAAAGGAAAAGTGGGGGCGAGGGGGTGCAACAGCCAGAGGACAGGAACACTACATGCTGTACACCCGGGACAGGCTGGTCCTAAGCCCAGAGCTTACAGGAAGTGCCCGTGCTGAGGCAGGAGGGCGGTACTGCAGTGCCAGGAGTGGGTGTAGGATCAGTGCCAGGTTCTTGCCTGCTGCTCACTCCCTGCCCGCCTGTAGGCACAGCAGGGCCTCATTTATGAGGCCGTGCGTCTCTTTTACGCCTCCGGTGTACACCAGCAGCGTAAAAAATGTGCCTTGTTGCACCATATTTACAAAGTCACGCATCTAGGTAGATGCGTCACTTTGTAAACCCCTGCGCCACATTATACGTGCGTCAGGTATAATGTATGCAGGGGGGGCGTTCCCACGCAAGAAAGGGTCATAGAAGTGACGCAGTGAAATCAATAAGATTTCACTGCGCCACTTCTAGGACACAAATGCGTCAAAATCTTACGCCTGCCTCACAGCAGGCTTAAGACTGACGCAAGCCCTTTCACATGGGACTTGCCCCATGTGAAAGGACACATTGCTGGAGTTGCGTCACTTTTGTGACACACTCCAGCAATGCGTCACTTTTGCTCCATACAGATACGTCAGAAATACTGACGTATCTGTAACTCCGTGCGCCATGATGCGTCATACAGTAAATATGACGCATCATTGGTGTCGCAAGGAGGGCGCAATGAAGAGTGACGCATCGCTGTTTTCACGCAGCGATGCGTCACTTTTCATAAATGAGGCCCAGCAGACTTTAAGGGGCCCCTAGATGTCTCTATTGTATGCGTATCCCTCAGACACTCTTGAATCATTTTAGTGATGGTGTCAACAACAATGAAGGGCCTGAAATGCCATTTAAAGCCTGCTGACACCTAGAGATGGCTGTCCTACACATTTTCAAGGAGATCCTTCAATCAACATTGCTTCTATCCCAGTTAGAAAAGTTGTCAACAACTCTTCAAAAACAGAAACTTTCCCAGAGTTGTCTGCTTGCCGCCACGGTGTGGCAGTTTAGCGGAGTGGGCGGGGCCACGTCGGACAACGGACATGCGCAGCACTACGGAGGTAGTGCTCGCGTCAGCCATTGGCCGACAGAAGCATTGAAGGGGTTATCAAAGAAGACATACACACACCCACTAGAAGGAAGAAAGAAGAACAATGTGAGCCCTCACGATCCCAACAACTAGAGACGACTCTCCGATGTGCCTTTCCTTCGCAAACCTATGGAATGAGCAGCCTTTCATCAGGTCGCAGAAATCATAGGAGAAATCAAACTCCTGTCAGAGTGGCAAACAACACTCTGCTCAAGGAGAGGCACTTAGTCTGCCCTAATCCCAATTTGCAACAATCTCAGAAACATAGGGGCATATTACCAACAAGTAGCGACGATTTTTTTATCGCTGGATATGTTAGCGGAGAAAACATGCTATTAGCAACGTTTTTCTCCATTTGGCTAAAATATCCAGCGATAGTGGCGAAATGCGTGAATATCGCTGAGAATACAGCGATATTCACGCATTAGAGACGAAATGCTCTTAGCCATGTTATCCACCTCCCATTGGATAACATGGCTAAGAACTGGTCTGAGCAGGCGTTAGTTTTTGGCGATAGCGGGAATATTTCCATCGCTACGCCTGCCTTGCTAATAGGCGATAGCGACGTTAGCGACTGCTTTCAGTCGCTAACAGGTTGGGTACGCCCACTTTGCATGTCATTAGCTATAAATATCGCTGACATGCAAAGCGGGCCCCAAACCGCTCGCTATCGCCTAAAATCTGTCGCTAACATCAGTTAGCGACAGCTTGCTAATAGAGTGATAGAATTATCGCCGCTTAGAGGCCGTTTTCGGCCGCTAAACCGGCAATAATTTTCCCAGGTTAAAAGTGATGCCCCAAAACTGCGTAAACACTGGAGTCCCACAAGCATTTATTGTCTCATCTCTACTCTTTAACAAGTACCCAAAACCATTACTAAATGTTATCAACCGTTTCAAACTCACCTTCTGTAATCATGCAGATGACACACGGGTAATTCTGTAGCTGGAAACCCTAATGATCTAGAAACATCAAAATGTAATATCTGCCTCATAGCTGTCAAACAATGGATGTGTGATGGCGTGCTGCCCCATCCTCCCAATGCACAATATCTTCGACACTTCTGTGTCGACAGTCGTGATGTCTGGCTGTGCTCCTGGCATGCAGTGAGAGCTGAAATATTCTTGCTAAGTGTCAAGAACACTACTTTGCATCACACTGGCTTTCTGATCCAGCTCTTGTGACACCAGTGCAGAATCCCTCAGGTCAGGGCAGCATGCAGAGCTAAGGCGTAATGAGCCAAAAACATTACCAACACCTTCTGCATAGATTGTCCCTTCCTACACACCATTACCACAAAGTAGCGCAGATTGGGGCATATTACCAACGATTAGCGATATTTATCGCTAACGATGCTTAACAACAAATTTTTTATCGCTAAGCATCGCCGGAAATTATCGCAGAGATAACTTGCTATTAGCAAGGTTTATCTCAGAAGTGATAAAAATCCTCGCGCTAACTGCCAAATGAGAGATTATCGCTAGAAAATCAACGTAAATCTCTCGAAGTTTGGCGTTAGCTTGATGATAGGGGCTCACAAACTTAGCCATGATATCCACCTTCCATAGGATATCATGGCTAAGTCAGGAAAATACCAGGTGTAAAAAAAAAGCAGCGCTAACCGCAGTTAGCGCTGCTTTTTTTATCACTAACAGGGTTAGCGAAATCCTTGATAATAGGAGAAATGTCACTTAACAACATTTCTCCTATTATTTTTCTCTGGAACGCCCCCTTTGCATCTCATTAGAGATGCAAGGGGAAGCGTAGAGAAAAAGGGTGCTAACATGCGAATTTGCGTGTTAGCACCCTGTTGCTGATAGGGAGATCATTTTATCTCCGCTTTCTTGGCTTTTAAAGCCAAAAAAGCGGAGATAAATCCCTTGATAATATGTCCCCTGGTTGCGGTTTTTTTTGTTCTTTTTAGCAGGCTTTCCATCTTGCTACTCTGTAAAGAGACTGGGCACCAAAGCTTGACATTTGCACGAATTGTGTGAGACTGCGCGGCCAGGTATGAGGCTGATACCCAATGAGCAAGGCTCTGCTCCAAGAAGTAAGGCTTTCCCACAGTGAGTGAAACTATCCCTCGGTGATGGAAATGTACAGCCAGTGAGAGAGATTTTTCAGCAAGGCATGAGAATGACACCAAGGGGCATATTTACAACAGAATGGAGAAGTGTGGCGTTAAGCAAACATTGCTAACACCACGCCTCTCCATTCTGAAGACGCAGGGATGCGCCAAATTCACAAGAATGCGGTGCACTCCAGCGTTCCCCCTAGCACTGAGTTCAGCTGCCTAGCGACAACGCAGGTGCCCGTGCACCTTAGTGCATGGATGTGTGTGTTGGGTGAAATGACAGTTTATGTGCACCTTCCTGCACATAACCAAGCATTCATGGCATTTTGAAACTTCTATGTGTGCTGCTTAATGCAGTGTGGGTTTTAGCCATGCTCAACAGAGAGTGAAGCAGTTGATTGGATACAGGAGGGAATGATGTGAGCTTCGGCTGGGATGAGTCACTCTAGATACGCAGTTAGGGGCAGATTTATGTCGGACTTGTGCCACGTTTATGCCGCCGTTGCGTCACGCAACGGCGGTGTAAACGTGGTGCATCCCTGCGACCCATTTACAACGTGACACATCTAGGCAGATGCGTCACGTTGTAAAGCCCAGCGCCACATGTGGGCGTTCCGGCGCAGGGTGGGCGTTCCGGGGCAGGTGCGCCTCGCAAAAGTGGCTGAGTGAAATCTACAAGATTTCACGCAGGCACTTTTAGGCCAATGCTGTGTCAAAACCCTGCGCCTGCTTGAAGCAGGCGTAAGGCTTGACGCAGCATGTGACAGATAGGGCCGCAACTCCAGCAATGCGCCGCATTTGCGGCACAGATGCGTCACGTATCTGTGCCGTTTTTGCCCCATGGTGTGCCGCATTGTAAATGCGGCGCACCATGGGTGGCGGAGCTGCGGCGCACTATAACTGGCGCATCTTTGGGGATGCGCCAGTTATTGTAAATCTGCCCCCTCGTGTCATCTGAGGCCTATTGTGAAGTGTAACGGTCATGATGTGTATGGAGGAGATGGTGCCAATAGAAAATTGGGTAAGGGTGTCACAGATTTCTGGTGCTTGGTATTTTATAAAGTTCTTCGGACATTAAGAAGTTATTTGGAAGTAATAGGGGCTTCTAAACTACTTACTGTAAACTGGGCTTGCTTTGTTGTGTGAATGTGGTTAGTTGTGAGTTGAGAAGTGTGACAGGAATGACTGAGAACCATGAAACGGAAGAGGATCTATATGTAAAGAAGGAATCACATTCACAATGGAATCTAAAGGATGTATGATGCTACAACGCATGCTATTACAACGCATGCCTTTACGACGCAAGTTTTACAACGCAAGTCCTTACAACGACTTGCGTTGGGGGGCGCTGGATAGTGAATAGTTTAATTTACTATTCCAACTCCAGTCCCCGTGGATAGTAGGGAAGGTGTTGGAAACTATTCCCTATCCTAGAGCGCCCCCAGCGCAAGTCGTTGTAAAAGTTGCGTTGTAATGGTTGCGTCGTAAAGGTACTTTGTTGTAAAAGGATGTTTCCCGAATCTAAACATTGCTTCAGGAATGTTGCCAAAGCCTTTTCTCAACTTGCGGCTTTCTGTGATTTGAACCTCCTTCCGCAAATAAGCCTAGATCCTGCTATGAATGTACAGTCATGAACATACAGGACACGTCTTGTATCTTTCACTCCTACACCACTGAAGGGGGTGGTGCTTCTATTCAAACTCTATGGTAATTTCACCATAGTTGATACACTGCGGGGTATATTTACAATAAACTAACGGAGCCCAGTGCCGCAAGTCATTTTGCTTCGCCGTGCTGTGTTAGTTTGGAAAGCACAGTGATGTGGCATATTTACAACAATATGTCGCATCTCTGTGCATCACCCTGTGCTGGCACCCAAACTGCTGCCATGTGCTGACGCAGGCACCCATGCACCATGGTGCAAGGATGCCAGCTTCGTGGGGAGATTGTTTTAGTTCAGGAAGGGTTCCCTTCCTGCATAAAAACAATCTGAAATTCCGTTTTTCAACTTCTATGTGTGCTGCACTGCTTTCTGCTTCCCTACATCTCTAAACTCACAGAGAAGGTTATGAATAAACAATTAGTGGCTCACCTCAATCTACACAATCTTCTACACCCTACACAATCAGGTTTTTAGAGCCTCATTTTCAACTGAGTCAGCACTCCATTTTGCAACTGAGTCTCTACGAAGATGGGTGGACACCGGTCAGACGGCTGCCCTGGTCCTGTTGGACCTAAGTGCCGGTTTCGACATGGTATCCCACAAACTACTACTTCAACATCTCCGGGTGTGGGAATTGGATGGAGTAACCCTAAAGTGGATGCGGTCCTTCTGACAGGACCATAGTTTCCAGGTTGCGCAGCACCCTTACTGATCTAAAACTCTGCCACTCCTCCAAGGAAGGGGTTTCACAGGGCTCTATTTTAAGCCCAACTCTTTTTAATCTTTAGATCGGCCCATTGGCAGATATTATGAACAAATACAAGATCACCGTGGTGTCGTTTGAGGAGGGCACCCAGCTTGTAGTGACCCTAGCACAAGGCTCTAGTGAGTCAGCGATGCAGTTTTCCTCCTGTCTCAATGACCTGGCCCCATGGATGTCGAATAACTGCCGACAGCTGAATGGCAGTAGGACAGAGGTCATGGTCATTGAGAAATCTCCCTTCATCTGGTGCTCAACCTGGTGGCCCCAGAGGCTGGGGCCTGTCCCCACGCCTAAAACAGAGGTAAAGAATCTTGGAGTGTGGCTCGATCCAAAACTATCCTTCAAGTCCCACACTAGGAAGGTGACAGGGAGATGCTTTGGCACCCTCAAAATGCTAAGGAAAACCATAGACATGCTTCACGTTTCAGCAAAACTATAGTCCACACCCTGGTGACCTCGCAGCTGGACTAAGGGAATGTCCTATACTTGGGAGCATCAAAATGCAGCCGGCAACGCCTTCAGTGCATCCAGAATGCAGCGGCACGCCTAGTCCTTAATTTACCTAGGCGTGCCTCAACGACGAAAGCCCTTGACTCCCTTCACTGCCTGCCAGTTGGAAAGAGAATTCTTTTCAAAGCCTTGTGTCTCTGTCGACGGAGTATACAGGGGAAAGGCCCCAGTTACCTGCATGGTCTCCTGACCACTTATAACCCCATTCAGCAGCTAAGATCGACAGGAGCTCACCTGCTCAAAATACCGAAGATCAAAAGGGCAAGGATGGGAGCACGCTCTTTTGGCTACCTGGCAGCCAAAAATTTGGAATACACTCCCACCTCTGCTGCGCGCAGAGAAATCTGAGTCTATCTTTTGTAGAGGCCTGAAAACCTGGCTCTACCAGTTATAGTCCTGTCCTCCATCTAACTCTTGCTGAATCTGCTTCTTGGCGCAGGGACACACCAGTGGGTGGATCCAGGCGCTTTATAAATAGGGGTGGGCGAAATTTGCTAAATTGCCTTTCGCAAAATGTCGCGAACTGGCAAAAAATCTCCGCCAACACGCGGAATTTCACGTGCTCGCGGAGATTTCGGGGGCGGGGCTTCTTTGTGAGTTCACATGCCTCTGTTGTATTTATAAAAGGTCAGAGACCGATCAGAGCAGCAGATGAGGAGAAAGAAGCTCCTGGTCACAGGAACTGCACGGGGATTGCGCTCGTGAAAGTCAAGGATGCAAAGGCCTCCACCAAGCATCGCAGCTAATTTTTTAGGGTAGATTTGGGGAGAAAGCACACCTGCCCAGCCTCGACAAAGCTCACGATTTTTTTGGGCTGATTAACGAGTTACTGAATTTGAGCTTAAACTTGGGCACCTGCTTTATTTATATCTGTAAGTGCTTCCTGTTGACCTTTATTTTTTGTGAAAGGAGCACTGTGCCAGAAAGAATCCTGCCCTGCATATTGTCAACAAAGATGCTTCCGTTCCGCCGCGGATCGCGGAAGTTTTTACATTTTCGCCTTCCGCGCAGAACGCGAACATGCCGAAATTTCGCCCGTTCTGCGAGCAGAACGGAATTTGCTGCCCAACCCTCTTTATAAACTACTTTATTATATTATTAATATTAATAGAAGTTGAAAAACAGAATTGTTTCAATGATTGTTTATGTGCAGGAAGGGAACGCTTCCTGAACAAAAACAATCATTAGAGGTGATTTCCTCATTCTACGTGTGCTGCAGAATGCAGCGCGCAAAGAAACAGGAGACAAAAACTAAATGAATACATTTCTCCTCGTTGCGCCTCCCCTGGTGAGGAGTAGCATTCCCACGCTTTTCCAGATTTACGATTCCTCGTAAATCTGGAAATGTGTTAGGTTCCATTGGTGTTGCCTGGGAACACCCATGGAACGCCCCTTTCACAGAAAGTGCTGCGTGTAAAGGGGCCATATTTACAAGGACAGGAAAAGCCGCGCAGTCTGTGTAAATATGGGGCAGGGAAAATGTGCTGCCAGTGCAACAAAAGAGTGACATACTGACAGCGCAAGGGCCTTGTAAATCTGCATATATACAGGTTAGATGAGAGGCAATAAGATCGAACGGCAAGAACAGATTTAACACAGAAAAAAGGGGTCATCAGCAGAGAGTCTTTTTTGTAGTTTTATTTCAGGTGCGCATGGTTTGTATTCATTTGGAACAGCCAACGTGTTTCGCCCAAACTGGGGCTTCTTCAGGGCAATTAAAGATGGTGTATAGATTGTATCGTCGATTGTGCGTAAATGAAACGGCAGCTAGTGAGCCTTTAAGATTTGTTTAAATGGTCCAGTCCTTGGCATAGTCAGTGCTCTGTGGTGATGTATGTTCGTATCGGTACTCGCCAAGTGAATAATTCGAAGTCATGTCCGGGATGCGTCCTGACGTCTGCAAGTCAAGGCAGAGTCAAAATCTGCCCCTCCGTGTTTCAAGCAGTCTGCCCAGTCCATGCAGATCCGTAAGGCAGCCATGTGAGCGCCTGGACATGACTTCTGCAAGAAGTTAATTTTTAATCCAGTTTCAGAGCTGATGGATTTAAGTCCTCTCTTCATAATCAGCTGTCTTGCACTCTGGTTTTGGACGGCGCTGTCACCATATCAGAATCTTTTACTCACAGAACCGGCCTAATTTTTAGGAAATCTGGGGAAGCTACTGTTAATCATGACACTTTCTTACATATCATACCTAAGTGCAATAGGTCATGGCAGAGATTTGTAGCACTATGCAAATGCAGTACAATGAAATGACTTGGGGCCAGATTTAGAATTTGGTCAATATGGCGCTCCCTTACAAACGTGACCGAGCACCCTGCCCTTCAAAGCATTGGTCCGCCGGCTCCGTTTTAAGTTCGGTGAGCCATCAGCTTTCTGACAGTGATGCTCCGGCTGGACCGACTTCAGAAAACTTCCTCTGACGGATAAAGGGGCAGATTTACAATAACTGGCACATCCCTGCATATTAGCAGGGATGCGCCAGTTATTGTGTGCGACGGAAAAAAACCCTTGCCACACCATGGATGTGCCGCATTTACAATGTGGCGCACCGTGGCGCAAGGATAGACAGATGCGTGACACATCTGTCGGCATAAAGGTGAGGCAGTACTGGAGTCGTGTCACAAGCACAACACAACTCCAGCACTGCTCAGGGGCGTCATTACTTGGTGTGCTGCATCACTCCTTAGGCCTGCTACAAGCAGGCGTAAGGTTTTGACGCAGCGGGTCGTAAAAGTGACTCTATGAAATCTTGTAGATTTCACTGCGTCACTTTTACGAGTCTTCCCTGCGAAAGAATACCCACCCTGCATACATTATACCGGACGCAGGTATGATGTGGCGCAGGGCTTTACAACGTGACGCATCTCCCTAAAGTATTACGTTGTAGATATGTTGCATAGTGGCGCATTGTTTACGACGCCGCTGAGTCACAGAAGTGAAGCAACGGTGTTGTAAAGATGTCGCAAGGGGCTTGTAAATCTGCCCCTTAGTATCTGGGCTGCATCTGTACCTAAAGTTGATACAGAACCAATGAAATGATGCGAATCTGTGTAATTATCAATTTGCCGCACTTGCCGCACAAACCACCTTCTCCTACATAATTTGCAAATTTTAACAAAAAAGAATTCTGTTTCTAGCTCACACAGATGAAAACTTACTAAAAAAAAGGCGTCTCTGTTGCCGTGCATGGGCGGGTCCCTTGCCATGGTCTGGCTGGGCACCTTTGAGTTGTATGTATTTATTTATTTATTTATTTATGCGTTTTTATATAGCGCGGACTCTACCCGAAGGTGTCAGAGCGCTTCACAATAGGAACAGTAATGATACATGAGGAGAAAATTACAAGTGAACAAATTACAAAAGGAAACTTTAAGTTACATGAGACAAAAGTGACAACTGTGAGCAAACAAAATACAAGCGGTAGCAAACGGTACATTACAGGAGGAAAAAGTGACATGTGTGCAAGTTTTTTGCTGCCTTCAGGTGTTAAACTGATACTGCTGAGGTGAACCCTTTGTCCAGACTGTGTTAACATGTGTAAAATTATACATTAGTGAAGTCATACTGCACACAATGGGCTGCATCACACGGCGTAATGTACCCAGGCGTGCTGCGTAGTTTAGTCAATTTAGCAGCATGGGGCCTCATTTATGAGGCCGTGCGTCACTTTTACGCCGCCGGTGCGTCACTTTTTGTGATGCACCAGTGGCGTAAAAAATGTGCCTTGGTGCGCCATATTTCCAAAGTGACGCATCTAGGTAGATGCGTCACTTTGTAAACCCCTGCGCCACATTATACCTGCGCCAGGTATAATGTATGCAAGGGGGGCGTTTTGACGCAAGAAAGGGTCATGGAAGTGACGCAGTGAAATCTATGAGATTTCACTGCGCCATTTCTTGGCCATTAATGCGTCAAAATCTTACGCCTGCTTCATGGCAGGCGTAAGACTGACTCAGGCACTAACAACATGGGACTTGCCCATGTGAAAGTACACATTGCTGAAGTTGCGTCACTTTTGCGCCTACAGATACGTCAGAAATACTGACGTATCTGTAACTCCTTGCGACATGATGCGTCATATTATAAATATGACGCATCAATCATGACGCAAGGAGTGCGCACTGAGAAGTGACGCATCGCTGCTTTCACTCCAAAGCCCCGGTTGTATGTAACGCCGCCTGTCTCTTCTGTGCCTGCTACCTCGCTGCAACCCCCGCTCGGCTTTGAGCATGATTTTGGGGGCCCTGGAGCCAATCACACGCTATGCTTTTGGGGATTCACCGGTTAAGCGGTGCTGTCACTCAAAACTCTTCCCCACTGGAGAGAAATCCAATACTCGCGTCTCGAAAAAAGCATTTATTTGAACAGTTGTCATTTCCTCCCCTTCATTGCCGCCGTGCCCTTTAGAGGGAGCGAAATAATGCAAGTTCAGTCAAACTAATTAAACTGCAAAGAAAAATAAATTCCGTGTTCCAGCAGCGGTGATGAGACGGGGAGCAGAAGGACGGGGGGAGGGGGTGGGGGGATTGGAAGGAGAGGGGGGGGCGGGCTGGGGGTCTCGTTCAATTCCTCGGCTCCCTTGCAACGGGATTACGGATAATATGCAAATATCACGGCCTCGGACGCCTCTCCTATTATTGGTTGCTATTACCACCATCAAGAGGGAATTTGTGTTTATTTCTATGTGTTGGTTTAGCGCCCCGAAGGACCATGGAGATGAGAAAACGCGCAGAGAAGCTCTTTCTTCTGACAAGTCTCCTTTCATCCACCCACTTGGCGAGCAGGTTGGCGCACTGCCAAGTCCCCTGATTGAGGTGTGCTTGGAACAATAAATGCACTCCAAACTTCCTTGCTTGGTTAGAGCAAATTAATACACCACAAACTCATGTTAAGTTATATTATATGATTTATAGAGCCCAACAGCTGCCCCAGTAAAGGGGCGTCCCGGCGCTAAAACGGCAAACTGTTAAAACACCGTGGGCCTCATTTATGAAAAGTGACGCACCGCTGCGTGAAAACAGCGATGCGTCACTTTTCACTGCGCCCTCCTTGCAACACAAATGATGCGTCATATTTAATGTATGACGCATCATGTCGCAAGGAGTTACAGATACGTCAGTAATTCTGACGTATCTGTAGGCGCAAAAGTGACGCATTGCTGGAGTGTGTCACAAAAGTGACGCAACTCCAGCAATGTGTCCTTTCACATGGGGAAAGCCCCATGTGAAAGGGCCTGCGTCAGTCTTACGCCTGCTGTGAGGCAGGCGTAAGAAATTGACTTATTTGTGTCCTAGAAGTGGCGCAGTGAAATCACATAGATTTCACTGCGTCACTTCTATGACCCTTTCTTGCGTCAGAACGCCCCCCCTGCATACGTTATACCTGGCGCAGGTATAATGTGGCGGAGGGGTTTACAAAGTAACGCATCTACCTAGATGCGTCACTTTGTAAATGTGGCGCAACAAGGCGCATTTTTTATGCCACTGGTGCGTCACAAAAAGTGACGCACCGGCGGCGTAAAAGTGACACTCAGCCGCATAAATGAGACCCCGTAGGACAGGCACCGGAGACCCATTAAGCAGAGAAGAGATGTGTGTTAATGGCTTTACGGAATTGAGCATGGTTCTAAATTCTTCTGATGCTCACAGGCAGGGAACCAAAACCGTCCCTGGCAAAGTGCTCGGCCGCCCCTCCCGTCCCCCCCCCCCCACACCCCCCACCCGGGGGTTTGGGGGTGCAACCGCACTCTTTGCCTGGGCGGTTTTCGGACGATTTTGTTACAGGGCCGTTTTTGCAGCAATGCTGCAAAAACGGCGTAGTAACAAAAAACGGCCCCCAGGGGCCCAAAACCAGCCCCCACCGGGGAATTGCCCGGTGCCCGCAACGGCCAGTCCGGGCCTGCTCACAGAGAGAGAGTTCCAGAGCTTCGCAGCGAGAACGCAAAAGAAGAGTCCTCCTGCTCGGGTTTTTCTCACCCGGGGGACAACGACCAGGTGTTGGCCCATTGAGTGGAAGTGGCGGGTGGGTATGTAGGGTGAGAGAAGATTCACCAAGATATCCGGGGCATGAACTTTCAGAATTCTTACAGAGATTTTTAAACTCAATATGTTTTGCCACCAGTAGCAAATACAGTCTGCGGATGACGTTAGTTGTAGGGCAGGATCTCTGCAGACCGAGTAGTGTCCGGGCCGCAGCATTTTGTGCCCTTTGTAAGCGGAGGATCTCAGCTTTATTCGCCCCCAGGTAAAGTGAGCTAGCATAGTCAAGCCTAGATAGAATAGTGGCCCCGACGGCGACCTGACGGATGGTAGGATTTAAAAAAAACGAACACTGACTTGAGCCCACATAAAAGTCCAAAACAGGTCCCAGCTACCGCGTTGAATTGGGCCTGAAAAGGAAGGGCTCAGTCTACCCATACTCCCAGATTTCTGACTGCGTGTTTAGGGACGGGCGGGCAGCCTAGAGTAGCTGGCCACCACCGCTCACTCCACAGATCAGCGTCTTTCCCCACCAACAAGATCTCAGATTTGCTCGCATTCAGTTGGAGGCAGTCGGTGGATATCCAGTCTGCTATAGCTGTTAAATCATCCTTGAATTTGAGCGCGTCCTGTGTGGAGTCGTCTGATAGTGCCACCACTAACTGCGTATCATCTGCATAAGATACCACAGTTAATCCTCTGCTCCTGGCTACTGCAGCTAAGGGTTGGACATACATGTTGAATAGGGTTGGGCTAAGAGCCGAACCCTGTGGGACCCCTTGGTGGATAGCATGTACCTGGGAGATGAAAGGAGGCACCGACACTTCAAAGGTTCTCTTTGATAGAAAAGAGACAAACCAGCCCGGGCCGGACCCCCAATGCCTGCCTCCTCTAGGCGCTGCAGCAGGATCTGGTGGGACACTGTATCAAACGCTGCGCTTCGATCTAATAGTATCCGAGCTGGTGCTCGCCCTGCATCCAATGCGCCCCTTAGGTCTTCAGTTACAGCCAGGAGGGCAGTCGCCGTGCTGTGACGGGAGCGGACCCCATTCTAGGCAAGGTCGAGCAAATTATTATCTTCAATAAACCTTGCGAGGATGGAATTGATATAGGCTTCGGCAATCCTAGATACCCAGGGCAAGAGAGAGATGGAACGAAAGTTCTCTGGTTTAGAGGCATCTACTGTGGGTTTTTTTTAGTTGAGGGACCACTTTGGCCAGTTTCCAGGCCCTGGAGACTACCGCCATGGACAGGGGTATATTGATCAACTTGCAAAAGGGGGAAGAAGCAGAGGCAGGGAGTTAAGGAATTGATCCGGTTTAAGGGGGTCTGCAAGGGAACCTGATTTAATTTTCTTGCAGATTGTGTGCAGCTCCTCTTATGAAACCCCGGAAAGACAGAGAGTGTGGGGGCAGCGTGGGGCCCACGTGTGGAACCTGTCCTGATCTCAGAGTGATAAAAGGTCGTGTAGATGTTCTCGACCTTCTTGACAAAGAAGGTGGCATGGCCTTTACATTGCTGATTTGAGGAGAGAGAGGGAGCTTTAAATTGCCCCAATGATAAATACGGAGAATTTGCATTTGGCTGGTGCCGCTGTTTCTGATTACATCCGCAAAGTAGGCAGCTCTTTCCTTCTAGATGGCCCAGTAATAGTTTTTAACCCCTTCGATGCTGGCCCGTTTCCGCCGCTATGCGGTAAACAAACGAACAGGGCGGGGCCGTGACGAACACCAGCCGTCATCCGCATACGAGCACCGCGGAGCGTGACGGCTGGGGTTCGTCACCAGCATGCAAGGGGTTAATAGTTGCCCGATATTGCCTTTCAGGACTGGATCGTAGTCCTGTCTCCACGCCTGTTCCATACTTTTGCAGACTTTCCGGGCTGTGGCCCAATAGCTATTATACCACGGGCTAGGATGCCTGTTACGGCTCTGTGACCACCTAGCGGGAACAAGAGTATCAAGGGAGTGAGAGATCCAGTCGAAGAGAATACTTTCAGCCACATCTGGGTCATCAGGCAGGTTAGATGTACGCATCAGGAGAAGGGAGTGGAACTGTTCAGAGTCAAGTTTGTGCCACTGGTGTTTTAAGACCAATTTCCGGGTTACGCCCTGAAGGGGCCCTACTCCCAGAAGAGCCATGGATATTTATTATTTAAAAAAAAAAAAAAAGTTTTATATAGCGCTGGCTAGACCCGGAGGTATCAGAGCGCTTTACATGAGCATCAGATCATAGTTACAGGTTACATCATTACAAAGGTTACATAGTTCTTAGAGAATGGCAACATACTTACATGTAAGGTCGAGATAAACAATAAGCACAAATACGTAAGGGGAAAAGCAGGCAAGGTGAGAGATTCCGGGGAGGCGGGGTTGGAGCACGGGAAGTAGACAGATAATGAGGGCGGGAAAGGGGAGGGGCGGGTGAGAGACACAGCATGGGAAGAGGAGAGGAAGGTTGATGGGGACACAAACCGGTAGACGAGTCAAGGCAACGTCCAAAGTCCAGTAAGGTGTGATCCCAGGGCAGACAAGGGGAGAGATTCAGGGGAGAGAGGTAGGAGCTAGGGAAGAGACAATAAGGAGAGATGAAAAGAAGTCTGCCTAAAGACCGACTGGGTAGGTGACGACTAAGGAGGGAATCCACGGCCCATCTCCCCTATAGCTAAAACCAGGTAGCTCCATCTGGCGTCAGACAAAATAGTTCAGTCTCAATACATTGAGAGAGGAGGGAAGGAGAGACATAAGTAGAGGGAGGATGCGGTAGGAGACGACAGGAGAGACGAAAGGAAGTGTAACTATGTGGTTCAACAATATACCAGAAAAGATCAACACGTAAACATTATATCAAACAATCAGCAATACAATTAGGGTAGGAGAGAAAGGAGAGAGAAAGTAGTGGGGGGTAGAGGAGGAGGGAAAGTGAGGATAAGGGAAGAGACAACCGTAGAGACGAGAGGAAGTCTGTCAAAAGACCGACTGGGTAGGTGACGACCAAGGAGGGAATCCACGGTCCATCTCCCCTATAGCTAAACCAGGTAGCTCCATCGGGCATCAGACAAAATAGTTTGGTCTCAATACATTGAGAGAGGAGGGAAGGAGAGACAAAAATAGAGGGAGGATGCGGGAGGAGACGACAGGAGAGACGAAAGGAAGTGCAACAATGTGGTTCGACAATATACCAGAAAAAGAACAACAAGTAAACATTAAATAGAACAGTCAGCATTACATTAGGGGAGGAGAGAAAGGAGAGATAAAGTAGTGGCGGGTAAGGGAGGAGAGAGAGTGAGGATAAGGGAGGAGACAACCGTAGAGACGAAAGGAAGTCTGTCTAAAGACCGACTGGGTAGGTGACGACCAAGGAGGGAATCCACGGCCCATCTCCCCTATAGCTAAAACCAGGTAGCTCCATCTGGCATCAGACAAAATAGTTCAGTCTCAGGTGGTGAGGGAAGAGGTTCACAGAAAAACAGGGTGGGGACAAAGGACAGGCGCAAGCGAGGGCAGAGGACAGAAGCTGGAAAGAGTAGAAGCAGAGGGTGGGGAGGGTTGGGGGAAGTGGGAGCACATATTGTCAGCAGCCGCAGGTTCATTTCTTTTATATTGCGCTGGCTAGACCCGGAGGTATCAGAGCGCTTTACATGAGAATCAACAATGTAACAGAAAAAGTTCAACAATTTCACAAAGCATTCAAAACATAAGCAATACAATTAGGAGAGGAGAGAAGAGAGAGGAGAGAGAAAAGTAGTGGAGGGGGCAGGGGAGGTGAGAAAGGGAGGATAAGGAAAGAGACAATAAGGAGAGACGAAAAGAAGTCTGTCAAAAGACCGACTGGGTAGGTGACTACCAAGGAGGGAATCCACGGCCAATCTCCCCTATAGCTAAACCAAGTAGCTCCATCGGGCATCAGACAAAATAGTTCAGTCTCAATACATTGCGAGAGGAGAGACGGAGGGACATAGAGGGAGGATGCGGGAGGAGCCGACAGGAGAGACGAAAGGAGGTGCAACAATGAGGTTCAACCATATACCAGAAAAAGATCAGCCAGTAAACAAAATATCAAACAATCAGCAATACATTAGGAGAGGAGAGAAAGGAGAGAAAAAGTAGAGGGGGGTAGGGGAGGTGAGAAAGTGAGGATAAGGGAAGAGACAACCATAGAGACGAAAGGAAGTCTGTCTAAGGACTGTCTGTCAGAGATTTCGCTGCATCGTGTGAGGCCCTGAGCTCTGCAGATTGGGGTGACCAAACAGTGCCTCTCACTGACTAACTTTGGACAACAACACAACAAATGGAGCCAGGATTCCTGATGGTAATTGCAAAGTCTGCATGCTGCAGTTTTGAATAGTGTCTGTATGTAGATTCAGATCACCAATGATGCTAACATTGGCTGCTCTAAAGGCCAATGGGCCCGCTACAGCAATCAGTGCATCCCTAAACTCTTTAGAGGGGCAGTCGGGCGATAGATCAGGATTCCAAACAATGTGAAGTTGGCATTCAAGGCAATCTTGAAGTGAGCGCACTCACAGCCCACAAGGGCTCTTTAATAAGAGTGCTGGTGTAACCAGCTTTGAAGATGACAGCAATGCCACCACCCCGAGCCCCTCTATCAAGAGTCAAAATGTTGAAGCCTTAGGGCAGAGCCGGTCCAGGCTCTGTGTTGGCCACGAGCCATGTCTCTGTCAGAAAGAGGATGTCTGGTGACTCATCATAGAGTAGGTCATAGCTTTCAGCAAATTGCTTTACTAGAGAGCGGCCGTTTAAGCAGAGAAGTTTGACAGCATGTGAGGAGGGGGAAACATCCTTTACGACGCAACTTTTACCACGCAGTGCCTTTACAACTCAGGTTTTTCAACGCAAGTCATTACAACGAATTGCGCTGGGGGGCGCTCTAGGATAGATAATAGTTTAATTTACTATCCAACACCTTCCCTACTATCCACGGGGACTGGAGTTGGAATAGTAAATTAAACTATTCACTATCCAGAACCCCCCAACGCAAGTCGTTGTAACGACTTGCGTTGAAAAACCTGCGTTGTAAAAGCATGCGTGGTAAAAGCATGCTTTGTAACAACGTACATCCGTGAGCAGGGGAGTGGGAGGGATGCATCATCCCAGGAATTGAACCCACAACACCTACAGTCAAAAGGGCCCTCAAGAGAGACATCCAATTGATGTACGCATGGACTTACCCCTTGCTGATAGAGACCAAATCGTCCCGGGAGTACATCTGCTTAGCGCCAGCCCAACTGGCAGCATGTCTGGTGTCGTCCAGGCGTGGATGGGCGCAGGCGGGCTTGCCTTAGGCGCGCCTTTGGCGCCCCAGCAGGCATTAAGGGCCGAGTGGCACAACTGGCTCCTCCCGGTTGAACTGCGGATTGAATGGAACGGACCAATCAGCGCTCAGCCTGACAGAGGGATGCAGAAGCAGAGTACGCCCAAATTAAAGGACTTGGTTAGAGCAAATGAATGCACCACAAACTCTTGTGTGCTTGGTTAGAGCAAATGAATGCACCACAAACTCTTGCGTGCTTGGTTAAAGCAAATGATTGCACCACAAACTCTTACTTTCTTGGTAGAGGGAAATCAATGCAAGCTCCCTGGCAGCCATTTTTGACAGAATCATTTTGGCGCAGTTAACAGATAATTATGTTACATTCCTTTTAGAATTCAAAAGAATGTTTTAGCACCCGGATGTACAGTATTCAGATGACGATTCACTATCTGATATCCACAAGGCAAAATGCTTGACCTATGGTACTCGATTTCACCAATTGGTGGCCCGGACCCCCTCTTTCATCGAAACAATCAAATAACATAATTTCAGCATCTTTCAAAGATTATACAGAATGAGCTTGCCTATGCTCGCTGACCAGCCAAACTCAGTGAACTCAATGATTCATCTTGCATTATTGAACATCAACTCTTCAAGAGTCCAAATGAAAAGAGAATGTCTTGGGTAAGGATGTATGTCGTTACAACGCATGCTTTAACAACGCATGCCTTTACGACGCAACTTTTACAACGCAAGTCGTTACAACGACTTGCGTTGGGGGGTGCTGGATAGTGAATAGTTTAATTTACTATTCCAACTCCAGTCCCCGTGGATAGTAGGGAAGGTGTTGGATAGTAAATTAAAACTATTCCCTATCCTAGAGCGCCCCACAGCGCAAGTCGTTGTAATGACTTGCGTCGTAAAGGTACTGCGTTGTTAAAGTTGCGTTGTAAACGCTGTTCCCCCTTGGGTAACATCGGTTATCTTCCGAGGATATCTGCTACACAAATCTTACAATTTCGGTGAGTTTCCTACTCAAGAAGAGCTCAAAGCAGACTAGTGGGACTCACAGGCTTTTGTCTAAAAGTGAAAATGAAAGGAAAGGAAAGCAAAAGCAAGATTATTTATTTATAAAGATTTATATATAGCGCGGACTAGATCCCGAAGGATATCAGATCGCTTTACAGTTATAGGGAAAGGTAACAATCAGATCATGAATCAAACATGGGTAGTATAATAATCATAAGATCAAATAGTTCACACATAACGATTCAATTAAAAGTCCAGAGTGGACAAGGAGTGGGCTATATGATGTAGCGTAGTGATATAAGGGAAGTAAGTGAATAATCATATACAGGAATAATAGTCAATACCATAATAAAATCTAAACATGAATGGTATGGGGCTTCTACTACGCATTGAATCAAGTGGTGAACATCAAATAGATCATTTATAGACCTGGGTGAGCACGGCATGGGCCAAACGATGTAACATAATGATTTAAGGGGAGAAAACACAATAATCATGTATAAGAATAATAAACACTACCAAATAATAATCATATACAGGAATGGACCATACTATACAATGTCCGATGCACAAGAAAGATATATATATTGCCCCTCCTATTAAGGTAAGAACTTCTTCATGAGGAATTCTTTTGCTTCCAATGCGAAAGCCGCCTTGGAAGAGATCCTCTGAATTTCGGGTGGAAGAGAGTTCCAGATTTTTGGAGCAGATCCAGAGAAAGCTCGGTGGCAAGTTTTTTTTTTGCGGAAGATCTGTGGTTTCAAGAGGGGGGAGTTGGCACTCCTTGACTATCTACCTCCTCCAGATAGTACTAGTTTGTTTTTGTGAGAGCTAGGTGGGGGTTTTGAAGTGGAGGGCTTTGTGTGAAAGGCAGGCAATCTTCAGATGAATTCTAGCTTCGTAAGGTAGCCAATTTAGTGATTTTAGAACCGGAGAGATGTGTGTATTTCACTGGGTGCCCGTGATTAATCTGGCCGCTGCGTTCAGTGAGGCCTTTAGGGGGGCCAAAGAGTATTTAGGGAGTCCACATAGCGTGGCATTGCCGTAGTCAAGTCTCGGTAGGACAAGCCCTTGGACCACTTGCTTGAAATCTGCCTGAGGTAGGAAAGGTTTCAGATTCCTGAGTGTTCTTAGAAGGTGGTTAGCTCCCTTGCACACGTTGCTAATGTGAGACTTCATATTCAGATGCTTGTCCAGAGTAATTCCTAGGGATTTAGCTGAGTCAATAATGCAGGGGGAACAGTTGAAGGCGGTTAGTTGGTTCATCTATAGGTCGATTTTAGGAGTATATTTCGGAGGAGAAATGAGGAGAAATTTCGTTTTGGAGGTGTTTAGCAGGCGGTGGTTCTTAGTTAACCAATTTTGAGTAGTCAGAAGGGTAGAGTTGAGTGAATTTATGTCCTCCGGAGAGGAGAGTTGGGTATCATCTGCATACATATGGAACCGAATGTCAAAGGAATTTAGAACGTTAGCTAATGGTTCCAGGGAAAGCTTGAAGAGAATGGGAGATAAGGAGTATCCTTGGGGAACCCCTATACTGACTGGGGATGGCTGGGAGAGTGAGTGGTTTGCTTTAACTCTTTGGGTTCTGTGTTGCAAGAAGGACGTAAACTGACATTTTTGCCCAATCCATCAGTGAGCTTTGGAACTGCCATCATCATTCCCAGTGAGGGAAATAGGAGTGGGTGTATGATGTTTGCTCCCTTATTTTGATTTTTCTAATGAAAAATCTGATGACCACCTTTTTCTCTCGCAAATTTAAAAGAAGACCTGAATATCCGTACTTTTGCTTTGTTGGATTGTGGCATTTCTGGAATGTTTAAAGACTGACTGGATTGTCCAGAACAATATTCCTGAAATTACTAATGATGTTTAAGAAGTAATTGAGACAGTGGATGGTTCTCTCTTAGATTCAGGGCCAGTGAAGGAGACCTCAGTATCCTAACTTGTCTGTTTTGGAGATCTTAGAAAGGTACTTCATTTGACCTAATAGCCTTGTCTGGTTATTCTCTCTTATTTTGAATACCTTGGTTAAAGAGAGGCATTCTTTAAATTAAAAGCATCACCAAAAAATTATTTATCCTCGCAATGTTGTTACGACCATTGCTGTGCTACAGGAGGTTATCAGTCCCCCTTAGGAGAAAATGAAAATACTAAGGCTACCTTGATCTAAACTCTAGTAAACTGATGCTGGTGCCGTCCCATTAACAAGCCTCCACTGCAGTCTTTAGAAGCCTCAGATTCACTCCCTTCTAATTCATCAGGTGTATAGCTGCTTAAGGTCTCTCATAGCAGACCCCATTGTTCTGCTTTTACCTGATTCTGTTCTTTGTTTCAAAAAGGAGAATAAGGAAGTCCTTAAGGACTAGTTGCAGGATAATTTACAGAATTGACTTAATGTTACTCCCTCTTCACTTCCTGAAGGGCGTCTATTTTTGTTCCAAAGAAAGATAAAGATCTGAGACCTTGCATAGACTATAGAAGGTTGCACCAAGCTACAATCAAGGAACGGAACTCTCTACCATGGGATGTACGTCATTACGACGCACACTTTTACAACGCGTTCCATTACAACGCAGTTGTAACAATGCAAGTCGTTACAACGACTTGCGTTGGGGGGGGCGCAAATTAAAAAAATGTAATTTACTATTCCAACACCAGTCCCCGTGGATAGTAGGGAAGGTGTTGGGATAGTAAATTAAATGATTTACTATCCTTGAGGGCCCCCCAGCGCAATTCATTGTAACAACTTTCGTCGTTATGACCGCGTCGTAATGGAACGGCGTTGTAATGGTTGTGTCGTAAACGTCGCATACCTCTACCATGTATAAAGGATAGCCTGGAATCAACATGAAGAGTACAGGTCTTCACAAAGTTAGACCTGTGTGGTGCTTAAAATCTCTTGCATATAAACATAGACAAATGGAAAACAGTGTTCTGCACAATACTTTGATATTTTGGATCTTGTGAGGGCATTTGAGTTGTGCAACTCACCTGCTGTTTTTCAACTCTTTATCAACTTGTGTTTTCCAATTTATTTAATTATTTTGTACCTTTTCACGTGGATGTTAGCCTTATAAATTACAAGAACCTTTTAGAATATCAATGACAGGTGTTGACAGTTTAGTCAAGACTATATTAACATCAGTTAACCCTTAAACATCTAAAGTACAATTTCGAGAAAGAAGAAATAGATTATACATGCTTTAGATTAAGTTCTTGATGAGTAGCAATAAATACTAAAACATCTCTGCCATCTGGAGTTGCCTTCACCTCCAAATTTCAAAGAAACTCAGTATTTTCTTGGATTTTCTAATTTGTTTCAGTAGTTTGTTAAGGGTTGTGCACTGTGACTAGTGACAACTCGTGTTAAAAAACAAGACAATAAGAAAGAAAGCTTGTATGGAACTCCGTAAGAGAGATGACATTGAGTACTAACAGCTCTTTATTCAGGCTTATCAGGACCACAAGTCAGGTTGTTTGTGGGCACCATTTCAAGCTCTTTTACCCAAGAGCCCTGCCACAGCTGAGGCAGGTTGGGTGCAGGGTGAATAGACACAAATTCACCATGAAGAGCACCCTCCAGGGATAATCCTTGACATAACTCTCACATGGGGTAGTTTCAAGGGTCCCAACTTATCTCCACCGCCTGAGTACCTCACACAACTCTGTTGTAGAGAAAACCCTCATTTTACAAACCACATCACTCGCACTTATTCGTGCCCAGAAGAAGGTTGAATACCCCCCCACACGCTAACCTGGAGACCGTCTGTCAGGTGAAAGCACAACTGCACACCCCTGTTTACCTACAAGGGCCTAATGCACCATGAGACCAAAGAACTGGTGATCTAGGCACTATACAAAAATTCCAGCCCTCCAAGCTGCAAGAGGGTAGGGGCAGAAGACACTTTCCACCTTTAAGTACAGACAGCACACTGATTTCAGTTCCAGTGCCCACTGCCTGCGAGGGGTTTTCAATTCCAGACTTCAGACTTGTAGCTTGCAGATGAAAGAGATATAATGTACTCACGTCCAGATTCTCTATGCTGAGATGTTGCTTCCCGCCTTTCACCTTCCCAGACAAGTTGTGAAACATTGTGTTCTGCTTTCTTGGGTCTCCAGACATATTGATTGCAAGGCCTTCGTCATACAACTGAAGTTTACAGCTCAGCCCTGTCTGCTCCCCAAGGATGCTGTTGCTGGTTTAGTAGTCAGCCAGCATCCACTGTGCTCTTTGTCATCCGGGTGAGGCAGGGAAGAGGGGGGTTGTCACTGATAACACCTGTCTGGGTTGCTATAGGTCAAAACACACTTGTGCCTCCTTCCGCCTAGCGGACCCTACCCCCTCCAGACCAATTAGAGACTTGCACCTAGTCACAGTGAGTGAGTGAGGAACTTGCAAAGCTCCGTGGTTGCTTGGGTGCTTCTACCCCAATCCACCCCACTCCATTCCATTTTACACTACTATAATCCAACCAATCTACCCCAATCCACCCCACTCCATTCTTTCTCAATCTACCCTACTCCACTCCAATCTACCTCAATGAATCCCACTCCACTCTACCCCGATCTACCCTACTCCAATCCATTCTACCCTTCTATAATCTAACCAATCTACCCTACTCCATCCCAATCCACCCCACACCATTCTTTCTCAATCTACCCTACTCCGCTCCAATCTACCTCAATAAATCCCACTCCACTCTACCCCGATCTACCCAACTCCATCCCATTTTACCCTTCTATAATCCAACCAATCTACCCTACTCTATCCCAATCCACCCCACACCATTCTTTCTCAATCTACCCTACTCCGCTCCAATCTACCTCAATAAATCCCACTCCACTCTACCCCGATCTACCCAACTCTTATCTACTTAATGCATTCTACCCACTCTAATCTACCCCAATGTACTCCACTCCAGTCTACCACACTCGACCCCAATCTACCCCACCTCAGTCTACCCCAAATAAAACTACTGCATGCCAATCTACTACACTGATCTACCCAACTCACCCATTCCAATCTGCCCCACTCTCCAATGTCTCCCGATCTAGTGCACTCCACTCCAATTCAGCCCAATCTAACTGACTCCATTCTACCCCAGTCCACTCTTGGCCAATCTACTCCACTCCCCTCTACCCTAATCTATCCCATTCCACAAGCGCTGTTTGCTTTGGCAATGCTTGTTTTTTTTTCTTCATTGTCTGCAATGTTGCTTCCTATCCCTCCCACCCCTATCCATGTTGCATCTTATCTGGCATTGTTCCATTCTGGCAGTTGTGCTTCTGATTGTGTAATGGGATCAACTGAAATACAAGTCCCAGAATGCAACGTTACACCCTGGACTCGAAGAGCTGCTCACATGCGGCCGTGGGCCGTGTGGACACTTGAGCATTCTGCTTAAGAATAATGTGGCAGCAGCACCGGATAGATAGTCACAAATTGAAACATGAGAGTTTTTTGAAGTTTCTTTTATTTTTCTTCTTTATATTTAATCCAGAACAAACAGCCAACGCGTTTCGTTCCTACTTGAGGAACTTCCTCAGAGCATAGGAGTGTAAAGAATGTAGCAATTGGAGTTTGCCAAATATGAAAAAATGGATCAAGGAGCGCACTTGGTTAATGGGTGTTCGCAGAGAGTTATATAGAGTGGCCAGTTTTCTAGAAGAGTCGTTTGCACTCAGTATGTTGATAGAGAAAAATACAATGATCCCTATATAGTTCAAGGTATCAGCAATCCAAAGTTGACTCAGTATAAGGCACGACGTTCAAGGCGGCCATAATAAGCCACCAACTTTCCCAATCAGAAAGATAGAATATCCGGTATTTCCTCCCGTGCTTCGAAAAATGCCATTCTGCTTATGAGCCTGTTCTTCCTGTGCTATCATCATCTTTCTGGCGGTGCTGTTTGTAGATAACGGCCTAGCATTTTCTTATTCTAACACATCCCTAACCTCAGTGCACAGAAGGGGCCAAATGGAAACACAACTCTGTCACAGCGGTGACGGATATCACGTCCGCTGAAATATAAATCCCATAGGATATAATGGAATTATATTCCGATAGACAAGATATCTGTCACCGTTGTGACAGAGTTACTCGTTCGCCAAGATCTAAATTAGGCCCAGAGGGAGTCCTGCAGACCATGTAAGTGCTTCGTTCTCCGGCAGATACCTCGGCTGAATAGTCGTGACATGAATTAATGTTCAGGCCATGCCCTTTCAGTCTATGTAACGGGTGCAATACATTTAATAGGAGATTACCATTGTGTGAACTATGGGGCAGGTTTACGTTTCCTGGCGCATCCCTGCAAATCAGCAAGAAGAGGCGTGACGCAAGTTTACCCTTGCGCCACCACAGGTGCGCCGCATTTACAATGCTTTTTTTATACAAAGAGAAATGCTGGCCCTGCGATTTTTGATAGCTATATTTTGAGCAACAAACCAAATCCTTGTTATGATTTGTATGGTCGAATTTATTTAAACCATTTACTTTTTCATATAAATCTCATTAAGTTAAAGCATTGATTGCATGAGAAAAACACTACGTACATACAATTTATACAAAAACATTTGACAAAGAATTTTAACAAAAATACATAAATACATATGACAAAATGACATCCAATCATTAAGTGTACATAAATATACAAATACGGTCATACGAGAAGCATCAAGCCCAAGCGCCAACAATAAGGTAGGCACCCGGTTCTGTTACCCGTTCTACTCGTTCTAAACCGCTGTTTGTAAAATCGATTGGAATAGTTGAGTGACTTTAAACTCTCCTTGTAGGTGCAATAAGACGTGTCCACCGCCGGCTGGCGGGTGGGAGCTGATTTTTGTCCCACGCACGGCTGTTTCAAATATTTACCAAACAGAAGTGCAGACTACTGGTTTGAAGGTAATTTTCCAAGATTGTCCTCTGGCCATCTAGGGGCAGGCTGTCCTGACCATTACTATATTGTAATTTGGTTCGTTGTAATTTTCTAGAACCGAATCTACATTGAATGAATAGGATCTCTTGAAAATTGAAAACCCGCTGCCAACTTGAAAATAAAGGTACACGTTTTCTAGAAAGTCTTGGTAGGGGGCAATGTATATAGGGGACGAAAATGAGGATTGCAAAATCTCACTCATTTTCTTTGTACATAATTTTCAGAAGAATAATACGAGAAAGCCCTGATGAGAACTTGCCAAATGCCAGAGCGAGTTCGAAACGCGTCGGCAATAGCAGAAAGGAATTGGCAATAGCAGAAAGAATTCAAGTTTATTTATCAGACAATTGAAAATTTGTATTTGTTACAATTCATTTTGTTTTCTTTTCCTTACTGCAAATAGCTTCATTGCTTAATACTACATAACGACTGATGCTTCTCGTATGACCGTATTTGTATATTTATGTACACTTAATGATTGGATGTCATTTTGTCATATGTATTTATGTATTTTTGTTAAAATTCTTTGTCAAATGTTTTTGTATAAATTGTATGTACGTAGTGTTTTTCTCATGCAATCAATGCTTTAACTTAATGAGATTTATATGAAAAAGTAAATGGTTTAAATAAATTCGACCATACAAATCATAACAAGGATTTGGTTTGTTGCTCAAAATATAGCTATCAAAAATCGCAGGGCCAGCATTTCTCTTTGTATAAATTATTCTATGGTCCAGCTGACCCTGTGTCCCGGGACCTAACTCCTTATTTTCTGCATTTACAATGCAGCGCATCACGGCGCAAGGATAAACAGATACGCGTCGCACCTGCCTGCGTTAGGTTGGCGCAGTGCTGGAGTTGTGTCGCGGGCGCAACTCAACTCCAGCACTGTGCCAACCTGGTCTATCCTCAACATGGTGCGTCACACCTTACGCCTGCTTCAAGAAGGCGCAAGGTTTTGACGCAGCGGCGTCGGAAAAGTGACTGAGTAAAATCTTGTAGATTTCACTCAAGCACTTTTCCGAGGCGTTCCTGCGATGGAACGCCCACATCAAACCTGACGCAGGTTTCATGTGGCGCAGGGCTTTACAACGTGACACATCTCCCTAGATGCGTCACGTTGTAAATAGGGCGCACCGTGGCACATGGTTTACGCCGCTGCTGCGTCACAAAAGTGATGCAACAGCGGCGCAAATGTGGTGCACGGGGCTCGTAAATCTGCCCCAGATGAGATCAGGGGATGGCAGCTGTTTCTTAAGGCGCTGGGATGCTGGTTGGCGCACTTAGCAGTTGCCTTTATCTTTGGGTCAAGCGTACATTTTTTGACATCTGCCTAAAAATAATTCCTTTCTCTTCAGTGACAAAGGTGGTTCACAGTGTTTTTAGTTGAGTTATTTATATATTGAATTTAATTTTCCTGCCGCATGCCGGGTGACGGTTCAGGGTGGTTCATTTTCTGTCTCCTTTTAAAATACCCTTTTATTAAGTGTTTAAGAGTCACTGTAACATTGCAGATTTTGTAGCTGTCTTGGTTAGGAGGCGATTTATTCTTGTCTCTTTCTCAAAACGTGATGATAATAATAACAACATCAATGCCACAACTGCAGGGTTTATTAAAATACGTCTCTAGTAAAATAGACACATCAGTGATTATTTTTTTTCTTAAATTTAAAATACATGCTGCAAGCCCTTGGTAGCTTCTTTTAGGTGGAGGCGTGGCTTTTTTATTTTTATTTTTGTGCCACATATTTGCCCTAAAAACTTTGATTATTGCAACAGTTTGCAGCTTTGCCAGTGCTTGTTTATTTTTTCAAGCCGGTCAGGTGGTGGCCTCCTATCAGGCTTTGAGGAGAGAACAAGGGAATCCGTTTTCCGGCCATTGAGTTTCAGCTTTAGATGGCTCATCCAGTTTTGGATAGCAGCTAAGCCGTTGGCCATGATCAAGAGGTTTTCAGTCAATCCATTTTCATTTAGAGTTTGGCGTTTGCATACTGGTGGAAGGAAACGCCATGGGCCTCATTTATGAAAAGTGACGCATCGCTGCGTAAAAACAGTGATGCGTCACTTTTCACTGCGCCCTCCTTGCGACACCAATGATGCGTCATATTTACAGTATAATTATCAAACAGTGTCCTGTAAGGTAAAAGTTAGTAGGCAATTATAAGTAGCATGCACATAGCATTACTTAGGTGGACAGGAAGGAGATTACTCAATTGTTTTGAATGAAAAAGTAGTTATTAATTTTATGTTGTAACGTTCATTTCATGGTTGGACATATACAGTTAAGTACAGCACTGCATAAATTGTGAGGACAACCACATAAGACTTGGTGCAACAAACGTGAATAAATAGTGCAAGTGGCGACGCAAGTGAGGGAGAACAGCGTGAGCGGCGCACTGTGGTAAGGTGCAAATTATATACAGTGAGTGGCTAGAGGCGGTACATGTGACATAATATATTCATAAAACCAGTTAAAACATGCTAAAATAGTTAAAATCACAGTGTAATGTAAATGTAGCGTACTTGTAAAGCGCACTGATACTCCTGAGTGTCCTGGCGTTGTACTCATACGGCTAGGGAACCCTTCCTGGTTTTTCCCCATGAAATGTCCACTCCTGGGCATCCCCAGGGTGCAACCAGGCATCCCTAGCGCTGTAGGGGGCAGTTGTGGAGACTAAGCAAGCTATTGCCCAGAGTTGCAGCGTGGGACCCATGCTTAGAGTAGTCACCGAGGCGAGAAATCAGGTCCGAGGAATTATGAGCCCAAGATCTGCCGAGACCAGCCAAGTCAGGAATTGAACCCTGGTCCCGGGCCAGGCCTCTGCAGCAGGGTCTGCCGCTCTAACCATTGAGCCACACTTTTCCAATGAATGAATAAGACCAATATGATAATCAGTACATTATGGATCCATCTCCAAGTTTAACTAAAAGCAATACAGACAGAGGAGCAAACAATCCCTAGTACCATGACATCAGTCAAAATTCATTGTGTTTCTCACTTTAATTGCGCGATTAAAAAACACGCCACATGATAACGAGATAAAAAAATCATTCTACCTTTCGCTGCCACCACCAGCTCACCAGTCTTGCATGCCTGTGAGGAATAATGCTATGTGCAGGAGTTTGTTTATTTTGGTCATTGCTCTTTACTAATTGCATAACTTAACCCCTTCGCTGCGGGGGTTATTCCCCCGCTGTGCTGGGGGGGAGGGGGCGCGCACAGCGCCCGCATGCTCACGACGAGCTCAGCTCGTGATGAGGCACGGCGCTCCTGTGCTCATGACGAGGTGCATTGGCTCCCGTGGAACGTTCAGCACAGGAGGGGAATTGTCCTCGCACCTGAGCGTTCCCCGGCTCATGACGAGCTGAGCTCGTCATGAGCACCGGAGCGCCGTGGCTCTTGACGAGCTCAGCTCGTCATCAGGCACGGCGCTCCTGTGCTCATGACGAGCAGAGCTCGTCACAGGTGCATTGGCTCCCGTGGAACGTTCAGCACAGGAGGGGAATTCTCCCCGCACCTGAGCGTTCCACGGCTCATGACGAGCTCAGCTCGTCATGAGCATGGGAGGGGTTAAACAATCTTCTTCCTCAATCTCACACCCTTGCCATAGGCAGTGAAAGTAGGTTTGTGGGGGGATGCGGAAACAGCCCCACAATAACCACGCTGAAGTTAAAAAGTGAATGAGCAATAAACAGGCCTTTACCTTTTGTTTTTATCTTTGTTGCATTTGCAGCACATTCAAAGATGGGGATCAAATATTAGGCTCTGACTTCCAGGAAGCTTGGTGTTACATTTCTTTCTCTGACTGCAAAGTTAGAGGATTTATGTGACAATCATGTTTGTTGCGAAAGGCAGTAAAATGTTTATTTTTTTCTAGCACACAACAACATGGAAATGCCTGCAAATTAACTGTAGAAATATTTCAGAATATTTCAGAATTAGGAGAGCACAAATAAAGCACATTTTTGTAATTTAGAAGTGTGGTGGAAAGAAATATCATATTAGGATCAAAACAAACCAATACATGAGTTGATGCCGATTTCCACACATTATCGATTGCGCACTGTATAGTTTTATCTCTAAAGCTGTATATCTGTCCAAATGCAATGATCGTTTCAATTGAATATGTGTTGTCTGTGATGGCAGTGTGCTACCACACCATTCGTATTCCCCTCTACACCACTCCATGACACTCCAATACACTCCAGTCCACAACACTATACTCCCCTCTACGACACTCTACTCCCCTCTACGACACTCTACTCCACTCCGTGCCAAGCTATGTCCCTCCACGACACTCTACTCCACTGTAGGCTATTCTATGCCTCTCCACTCTATGTTACACCACTCTTCCCCACTGCACTCTACTCCACTCGACTCCATGCCATTCCACACCATTCCAGTACACGACACTTCACTGTACGCCATGACACTCCACTCCACTGTACGACACTCTACTCCACTCCGTGCCAAGCTATGCCACTCCACGACACTCTACTCCACTGTACGCCATTCTATGCCTCTCCACTCTATGTTACACCACTCTACCCCACTGCACTCTACGCCACTCTACCCAATGCCATTCCACACCATTCCAGTCCACGACACTTCACTGTATGCCACGCCACTCCACTGTACGACACTCCACTCTGTGCCACTCCACTCACCACTCTAATCCACACCCCTTCACTCTACACCACTACACTCTATGCCACTTTACTCCACGGTACACAACTACACTCTACGCCACTCTACTCCATGCCATTCCACACCATTCCAGTACACGACACTTCACTGTACGCCATGACACTCCACTCCACTGTACGATACTCCACTCTATGCCACTCCACTCACCACTCTAATTCACACCCCTTCTCTCTACACCACTACACTCTATGCCACTTTACTCCACGGTACACAACTCCACTCTATGCCACTCCAATCTGCTCCACTCTATGTCACTTCACGCTAAACTCTCTACTCTCTGACACTCTACTCCACCCTACTCCACTTCACTTCAATCTACTCTACAAAACTCTACTTCAAGCCACTTCATAACACTACTCCACTCTACTTTATGACAGTCTACGCCACTCCTCTCTACGACACTCTATGACACTCCCCTCTTCCACAAACGACAACTCTACACCTCTCCACGTCACTCTACACCAGTTCACGCAAATTCATTCTTCAACACTACATTCTGCACAACTCCACTCTGCTCCAACCTACTCCACTCTATGGGGCATATTACCAAGGGGGGCGATAGGCAATTATCGCCAGTTTAGCGGCCGTTTTCGGCCGCTAAGTGGCGATAATTCTATCGCTCTATTAGCAAGCTGTCGCTAACTGATGTTAGCGACAGCTTTTAGGCGATAGCGAGCGGTTTGAGGCCCGCTTTGCATGTCAGCGATATTTATCGCTAATGACATGCAAAGTGGGCGTACCAAACCTGTTAGCGACTGAAAGCAGTCGCTAACGTCGCTATCGCCTATTAGCAAGGCAGGCGTAGCTATGGAAATATTCCCGCTATCGCCAAAAACCAACGCCTGCTCAGACCAGTTCTTAGCCATGTTATCCAATGGGAGGTGGATAAATGGCTAAGAGCATTTCGTCGCTAATGCGTGAATATCGCTGTATTCTCAGCGATATTCACGCATTTCGCCGCTATCGCTGGATATTTTAGCACAATGGAGAAAAATGTTGCTAATAGCATGTTTTCTCCGCTAACATATCCAGCGATAGACAGCGATAAAAAAATCGTCGGTAAGTCTATTTAGCGACAATTATCGCTACTTGTTGGTAATATGCCCCCTATGTCACTTCACTCTATGACTCTCTACTCCATTCCAGTCTACCATACTCCACTCCACTCTACTCTATAACGCTCTACTTCGCTAAACGCCACTCCACTCTGTACCACTTCATGCCACTGGTCGCCAGTCCATGCCACTCTACCCTAGGACACGCCACTAACTTTTAGCCATGCTGAACAGCAGCTACGCTGGTGTACACCATGGCAAAACACATAGGCATAGTCAGTAGCTCTTGCATTGGCAAAACTAATTGGCTTTGCCAATACTTGCTTTCACTTTAAACAAAGCACTGTGATTAGCTTGATGCTTTTCTTGGCCAGAGCCTGGCACCCCCCACTGGGATCAATAAAGCCCCTTCCCCGGCCTCTCCCCAGGAGGACCCTTCCCCAGTTTGAAGACCTCTGCTCTGGAGCAATCCGCCCAAGCAACCAGCTACAGGGCGAGGGTCAGGGTGAACAGCGTCTACAACACAACTTTTACCACGCAGTACCTTTACCACGCAACTGTTACAACGCAAGTTGTTACAACGACTTGCGCTGGGGGACGCTGTAGGATAGGGAATAGTTTAATTTACTATCCAAAACCTTTCCTACTATCCACGGGGACTGGAGTTCGAATAGTAAATTTAACTATTCACTATCCAGCGCCCCCCAACGCAAGTCGTTGTAACGACTTGCGTTGTAAAACCTGCGTGGTAAAGGCATGCTTTGTAAATGCACGCGTAGTAACAACATACATCCAGGGTCAGAGCAGCTTTCGGTGGCTTCTCCCCTGCTTGGGCCTACAATGCCTGGACAAGGGCCATGGGCCGGAATCCCCTCTCTGGGCCACTGATACTCTTCTTGAAGGGTGGGATGTTTTCTTCTTGTGTAAAAATATAAAATCTACAATACTGTTGAGATGTTTCTCCAAATGATGTTGATTGTCTCTGTATGCCTGACACAGAAAGACTGCAAGTAGTCCCATATCAACGATAACAGAGGAGCTGAGTGCTTTGCCTCTCACAGGAAGAAAATCTTATGAAACAACTTTATAATCATGGCTGGCTGTGCTTTTTTTATTTTTTAAGCTTCTGTTTCATTGTTGTGCACTGTGATTTCATGGGGAAACATCCTTTACAACGCAACTTTTACCACGCAGTGCCTTTACGACGCAACTTTTACAATGCAAACCATTACAACGCATTGCGCTGGGGGGCGCTCTAGGATAGGGAATAGGTTTAATTTACTATCCAACACCTTCCCTACTATCCACGGGGATTGGAGTTGGAATAGTAAATTAAACTATTCACTATCCAGCGCCCCAAATGCATGCGTTGTAAAAACAGCGTTGTAAAGGCATGCGTGGTAAAAGCATGCTTTGTAATGTCATACATCCGATTTCATGTACATGTGGCTGAAAATACACTGAATACCTTTACCATGCACTGGGTTATTCTCATAGCCGACATCCACAACAGCTTCGGCGCCCCACCCACGCACCCAACCGTCGAACCAACGCCCCCCACCGCCACCCTTCGCACCTGGACCACGGTGACCACCGAAGACACAGCCCGCACGATGAACACCATCCACTCCGGATCACCGACCGACCCCTGCCCACACCACGTCTTTAACAAGGCCGACTCCACCATCGCACCCCAACTCCGGAACATCATCAACGCCTCCTTCAACACCGCCACCTTCCCGGAGAGCTGGAAGCACGCCGAGATCAGCGCCCTCCTGAAGAATCCTACAGCGGACCCCACCGATCTCAAAAACTTCCGCCCCATCTCGCTCCTCCCTTTTCCTGCTAAAGTCATCGAGAAGATCGTCAACAGACAGCTGACCGCCTTCCTCGAGACGAACGGATACCTCGACCCCTCGCAGTCCGGCTTCAGAGCCAACCACAGCACCGAGACCGCCCTCATCGCAGCCACCGACGACATCCGGACCCTGCTCGACAAGGGGGAAACAGTGGCCCTCATCCTCCTGGACCTCTCCGCTGCGTTCGACACGGTCTGCCACCGCACCCTAGTCCAGCGCCTCAGCAACATCGGTATCCAAGAGAAGGCACTGGAGTGGATCATCTCGTTCCTCGCCGGAAGAACACAAAGAGTCCGCCTCCCCCCCGTTTCGCTCCGAGGCTACCGAAGTCATCTGCGGCGTCCCGCAAGGATCTTCACTCAGCCCCACCCTCTTCAACATCTACATGAAACCTCTCACAGCCATCGCACGCCAGCACAACCTCAACATCATCTCTTACGCCGACGACACCCAGCTGATCCTCTCCCTCACCAGAGACCCCGACACCGCCAGAACCTGCCTACACGAAGGGATGAAAGACGTCGCCGAGTGGATGAAGGACAGCCGCCTGAAACTGAACTCGGACAAGACGGAAGTCCTCATCCTGGGATCTTCGCCCTCTGCCTGGGACGACTCCTGGTGGCCCCCAGCCCTGGGCACCGCACCCAAGCCAACCGACCACGCACGCAACCTGGGCTTCATCCTGGACCCCTCCCTCTCGATGACCAGACAAGTCAACGCCGTCTCCTCATCGTGCTTCAACACCCTGCGTATGCTTCGCAAGATCTTCCGCTGGATCCCGACCGAGACCAGGAAGACTGTCACCCAGGCACTCGTCACCTGCCGACTGGACTACGGAAACGCCTTCTACGCAGGAACCACAGCCAAGCTACAGAAAAGACTCCAGCGCATCCAGAACACCACCGCCCGACTCATCCTGGATGTCCCCCGACGCAGCCACATCTCCAGCCACCTGAGGAACCTGCACTGGCTCCCCGTCGACAAGAGGATCACGTTCCGGCTCCTCACCCACACACACAAGTCTCTCCACAACCTGGGCCCCAAGTACCTCAACGACCGCCTGACCTTCTACACGCCCACCCGCCAGCTACGGTCCACCAGCCTCGCCCTCGCAGCCGTACCACGCATCCGAAGAGCCACCGCCGGAGGAAGATCCTTCTCTTACCTGGCTGCCAAGACTTGGAACTCCCTCCCCATCCACCTTCGGCTGACCCAGGACCATCTCGCCTTCAGGAAACAACTCAAGACCTGGCTGTTCGAGCAGTAGCATACCCCTCCCCCCAAGCGCCTTGAGACCCTCCCGGGTGAGTAGTGCGCTATACAAATGGCATGATTGATTGATTGATAGCTTTACACCTTGGCAAGGTTCTCTGCTCAGTTTGGGTTTTTCACTCGTCTTGATCTTTGTTCTCTGATTTGGGGACTGTTCCCCTAATTGGAAGGGTGCAGTGGCTCACACCTATTTGTGGATGCACTGCAAGAGATTCACGTTTTCCAAGACTGGAATTGCATAATGTGAGAGAGACAATTGGATACAAGGGCGATGATGAATAAATACATTAAAATAAATAAAATCAAAAATATAAAGCTTAGTAAAGTGGCATAGAGTGGAGTGGACAAGGGTGGTGAGTGAAGTAGAGTGGAGTGGAGTGGCGTAGAGTGGAGTGTTACTAGTAAATAATAAAATAAATAAATACAAATAAATAAATGATGGAGTGCCAGTTTGGCTCAGGGTTATTGAGGATGACTCAGCTTGTACTAGATGGAGGGGCCTTGCAACAAGTTGGAAAGGGTCTAGGGGCCACATGCATCAACCTATTTAGGAAGTGCAAACGGTTCGAATCGGTAAATTCGGCCGTTTGCGATTCCTAAATAAGTTTTTGGGATGCATCATAAATTTTTGTGAAATTCGCTATTTTTAGTGATTTCCAAATTTGCGATTCCTTAAAAGCAATGCATGATTGTTTTTCAAATTGCGAATTAGCAAGTAGGGGGTGCAAATTACCACGAGGTTGAACCTCGTGGTAATTTGCGAAAAGTTATGAAAATGCTCAAAAATGCATTTTTTAAACTTTCATGTTACAGACATACATGTCCTTAGGACATGTGTGTGTGAAACATGCACTTTAAAATACATTTCAGGGGTGCAGGGGGGGGGGTCCTTTGGACACCCCTCTGCACCCTTGCAATGCATCAAACAAATGGGATTCGCAAAATAAAAAAGTGCAAAAAGGCATTGATTCCTATGGGCCTCTAGGCCCATAGGAATCAATGTAATGCCATTCCTTAATTGCGATTCGCAATTAAGGAATCGCAAATACCGAAAATTAAGAAATCCTAAAAACTTTTAGGATTTCTTGATGCATAGGATTTTGCAATTCCTAAATTGCGATTCCTTAATTTTCGCAATTTAGGAAATGCAAAATCCTACAATGATGCATGTGCCCCTAGGTCCTTTGTGGGACACGTGTCGGCCAGGATTTCTCTGCGAGACTTGGTGGAACTGGATCATCCAGCCCAGAAAACAGTTGCACCCTCAAGCACAATTCACAGCTTACAACCCACACATTGGAAACAACTCTACCAGCAAACTGCTTTCGATGCGCAGGCAAGCGAAGAAGGACTGACTCATGGTCACCGTGGCATTATATGGTTATCTACTTTCATATATAGCAGTTATGGTCAACACTAATATGCAGCAGTCATCGGCACATTGTAACTTGGACCTCTTTAATTCACATAATATATTTCTGCCATGAGGGTTGTCCATCACCAGCACTGTGCAGCCAAAAAAACCAAACATCACTAAATGAAGAGGCTTGAAATAACGGAAGAGAGCTGACACACAATCCTGGACAATTAGGAGGGCTTTAATTTAGTTCACCACTGCAGGACCCAGATAATTATACAACCTGACCGCTTCTTTACATCTCACAAAGATACTTGGATATGGGATGATAATAAAATACCCACCCCTACAGATCTTTCCACCTCTCCCTCTAACCCTGCCAGCTCAGGACCACAACTAGACGCAAACAGCCAGATTCATCATTGTCCCGTTTTGCGAGTCCTTAATAGCGATTATTAAGGAATCGCTATTAAGGACTTGCAAAACGGGATTCATGTAGAAATCGCAAAAAAATTGCGATTCCTACAGCTTCCATATTTGCGATTAGCAAATTGCTAATCGCAAATAAGGAATAACTCCCCATTCATTCCTATGGGCCTAAAGGCCCATAGGAATGAATGGGGAGTTATTCCTTATTTGCGATTAGCAATTTGCTAATCGCAAATAAGGATGCGATTTCAAGGGTGCCAGGGGTGTCCAAAGGACACCCTGTAGCACCCCTGAAATGAAAATGTAGACTGATGTTGCGCACACACATGTCCGACACATGTGTAACATACAACTTAGAAAAATGCACTAAAGTGCATTTTTCTAAGTTTTCGCTATTTACCACGAAGTCAGACTTCGCGGTAAATAGCGGCCAAAAATTGCGAATTCGCAAATTAAAAATGGTTCATGAATTGCATTTAAGGAATCTCAAATAGAGATTCCTTTAATGCAATTCCTCGCGATTTTGCTATTAGCGATTTTTGCATTTGGGATGATGAATCCCAAATGCAATAATTGCGCTCGCAAAGGGCCGGATTCTCAGAATCTGGCCCTTTGCGAGCGCAATTTTCAATGATGAATCTGGCTGAAAATCTCATCTTGAACAACCCAGTGCAATAACCTGCTAAGCCGACTATATCATTGGAAACACCATAAAGGGACCTGCAGAGCTGTTGCAAGCTAGCAGCATATTAAAAACCATAAAACTGGGCATCTCTCTCACGCACTTCATCAACCACCACACTGCTACGAGCTGCGTCCCATTCCACGAAAACCGCACCTCGGTGGTCATCACGCATGATATAGAACACTTGTCAAAACATGATTAAAAAAACAACATTCTCCCAACCACACACCCTATACAGTGGAGCACGCTAACTATGTAGGCAAGCGCTTCAGAGTCTGAATTGGGGTAGAAAGTGCTATATAAATGCTGCAATGCAATACATACTTAACTCACTAGAGCTAACGCTACCTCCCTGGAGCCGGGGTGTAAGACATACTTTACTCACTGGTGGCTAACAGTGCCTCTTCGGGCCTGGGTGTAAAACAAACTTTTTTCACTGATGGTAAACAATGCCTAAAAGAGTCCTGGGTATAAGACATACTTTACTCACTGGTGGATAACAGTGGGGCATATTATCAAGGGATTTATCTCTGCTTTTTTGGCTTTAAAAGCCAAGAAAGCGGAGATAAAATTATCTCCCTATCAGCAACAGGGTGCTAGCACGCATATTCGCATGTTAGCGCCCTTTTTCTCTACGCTTCCCCTTGCATCTCTAATGAGATGCAAAGGGGGCGTTCCAGAGAAAATAATAGGAGAAATGTTGTTAAGCGACATTTCTCCAATTATCAAGGATTTCGCTAACCCTGTTAGTGATTAAAAAAAGCATTGCTAACCGCGGTTAACGCTGCTTTTTTTACACCTGGTATTTTCCTGATTTAGCCATGATATCCTATGGAAGGTGGATATCATGGCTAAGTTTGTGAGCCCCTATCATCAAGCTAGCGCCAAACTTCAAAAGATTATCGTTGGTTTTCCAGCGATAATCTCTCATTTGGCAGTTAGCGCGAGGATTTTGATCACTTCTGAGATAAACCTTGCTAATAGCAAGTTATCTCTGCGATAATTTCCGGCGATGCTTAGCGATAACAAAATCGTTGCTAAGCCTCATTAGCGATAAATATGCTAATCGTTGGTAATATGCCCCAGTGTCTCATGGGGGCGTGGGTGTAAGAAAGTTTACTTACTGGTAGTAGACAGGGCCTACAGGGCAGCCGCTACCCTTGCGAGGAAGAACAGTGGGGCCAGGTTGGGGGTGTGGGGGGGGATTCGACATTCGATCTTGAGGGAAAATAAAATCAATAATTATTTTTCCCTCTGCGTCGTCCGTTGGAAAACCGCTCTTACTTACCCTGGCCGCGGCTGCTACAGGGGTCCTACGTGGAAGAAGAATAAAGGGATTAGGGGAGGAGCAGTGGTTAATTTGTGAAAAAACATGTCCTTGGAGTGACCCGTCTGTGACAGTGTTTTGATCCCACTGCCTCCATTGTCCATGTTTGTAAGTTAGTTATGAAAAGTTTAATCGATCCGTTGTCTCGAGTGGCCCCACCCCTCCCTCCTGGTGCCACGGTAGGGTCCTACTACACAGGATGGACAAGGCCCTTGTGGGACAACAACCCTTTGGTGTTTCGAGAAGCGTTGCGGTGAGTCCTGGATGCAGGAAGCACACGGCGTGTCCGGCAGCATTCCAGTATCTCCTTATTGTAGGAAATAGATGGGCATAGGTGTCGATGTTTTGTTCTATTTCTCAACTATTTTGCCTATTAAAATTGCCTTAATCCGCTGGATACTGGAACAAATATCATACTGACTGGGGCTATATTCATTATATACACATTCCTTAGTGTCCCAGGGACCACTGTCTCCTATACAAATCCTTATTGCACGAAGCAGGCGGTGTGTCATGCAGTGTTGCAGTGTCTTCTTGTTGCATGAAGCAGGCGGTGTGTCATGCAGTGTTGCAGGTTCTTGTTGTTGCATGAAGCAGACAGTGTGACATGCAGTGTTGCAGGTTCTTGTTGTTGCATGAAACAGGCATTTGTCATGCAGTGTTGCAGTGTCTCCTTGTTGCATGAAGTAGGCAGTGTGTCATGTAGGGCCTCCTTGCCGCAGGAAGCAGGTGGTGTGTCGTGCAGTGTTGCAGTGTCTTTGTGTTGCATGAAGCAGGCGGTGTGTCATGCAGTGCTGCAGTGTCTCCTTGTCGCAGGAAGCCGGTGGTGTGAAATGCAGTGTTGCAGTCTCTCCTTGTCGCATGAAGCAGGCGGTGTGACATGCAGTGTTGCAGGTTCTTGTTGTTGCATGAAGCAGGCAGTGTGACATGCAGTGTTGCAGGTTCTTGTTGTTGCATGAAACAGGCATTTGTCATGCAGTGTTGCAGTGTCTCCTTGTTGCATGAAGTAGGCAGTGTGTCATGTAGGGCCTCCTTGCCGCAGGAAGCAGGTGGTGTGTCGTGCAGTGTTGCAGTGTCTTTGTGTTGCATGAAGCAGGCGGTGTGTCATGCAGTGCTGCAGTGTCTCCTTGTCGCAGGAAGCCGGTGGTGTGAAATGCAGTGTTGCAGTCTCTCCTTGTCGCATGAAGCAGGCGGTGTGACATGCAGTGTTGCAGGTTCTTGTTGTTGCATGAAGCAGGCAGTGTGACATGCAGTGTTGCAGGTTCTTGTTGTTGCATGAAACAGGCATTTGTCATGCAGTGTTGCAGTGTCTCCTTGTTGCATGAAGTAGGCAGTGTGTCATGTAGGGCCTCCTTGCCGCAGGAAGCAGGTGGTGTGTCGTGCAGTGTTGCAGTGTCTTTGTGTTGCATGAAGCAGGCGGTGTGTCATGCAGTGCTGCAGTGTCTCCTTGTCGCAGGAAGCCGGTGGTGTGAAATGCAGTGTTGCAGTCTCTCCTTGTCGCAGGAAGCCGGTGGTGTGACATGCAGTGTTGCAATGTCTCCTTTCCTCATGAAGCAGGCGGTGTGTCATGCAGTGTTGCAGTGTCTCCTTGTTGCATGAATCAGGCAGTGTGCCTTGCAGTGTTGCAGTGTCTTTGTGTTGCATGAAGCAGGCGGTATGTCATGCAGTGCTGCAGTGTCTCCTTGTTGCATGAAGTAGGCAGTGTGTCATGTAGGGCCTCCTTGCCGCAGGAAGCAGGTGGTGTGTCGTGCAGTGTTGCAGTGTCTTTGTGTTGCATGAAGCAGGCGGTGTGTCATGCAGTGCTGCAGTGTCTCCTTGTCGCAGGAAGCCGGTGGTGTGAAATGCAGTGTTGCAGTCTCTCCTTGTCGCAGGAAGCCGGTGGTGTGACATGCAGTGTTGCAATGTCTCCTTTCCTCATGAAGCAGGCGGTGTGTCATGCAGTGTTGCAGTGTCTCCTTGTTGCATGAATCAGGCAGTGTGCCTTGCAGTGTTGCAGTGTCTTTGTGTTGCATGAAGCAGGCGGTATGTCATGCATTGCTGCAGTGTCTCCTTGTTGCATGAAGTAGGCAGTGTGTCATGTAGGGCCTCCTTGCCGCAGGAAGCAGGTGGTGTGTCGTGCAGTGTTGCAGTGTCTTTGTGTTGCATGAAGCAGGCGGTGTGTCATGCAGTGCTGCAGTGTCTCCTTGTCGCAGGAAGCCGGTGGTGTGAAATGCAGTGTTGCAGTCTCTCCTTGTCGCAGGAAGCCGGTGGTGTGACATGCAGTGTTGCAATGTCTCCTTTCCTCATGAAGCAGGCGGTGTGTCATGCAGTGTTGCAGTGTCTCCTTGTTGCATGAATCAGGCAGTGTGCCTTGCAGTGTTGCAGTGTCTTTGTGTTGCATGAAGCAGGCGGTATGTCATGCAGTGCTGCAGTGTCTCCTTGTTGCATGAAGTAGGCAGTGTGTCATGTAGGGCCTCCTTGCCGCAGGAAGCAGGTGGTGTGTCGTGCAGTGTTGCAGTGTCTTTGTGTTGCATGAAGCAGGCGGTGTGTCATGCAGTGCTGCAGTGTCTCCTTGTTGCAGGAAGCCGGTGGTGTGAAATGCAGTGTTGCAGTCTCTCCTTGTCGCATGAAGCAGGCGGTGTGACATGCAGTGTTGCAGGTTCTTGTTGTTGCATGAAGCAGGCAGTGTGACATGCAGTGTTGCAGGTTCTTGTTGTTGCATGAAACAAGCATTTGTCATGCAGTGTTGCAGTGTCTCCTTGTTGCATGAAGTGGGCAGTGTGTCATGTAGGGCCTCCTTGCCGCAGGAAGCAGGTGGTGTGTCGTGCAGTGTTGCAGTGTCTTTGTGTTGCATGAAGCAGGCGGTGTGTCATGCAGTGCTGCAGTGTCTCCTTGTCGCAGGAAGCCGGTGGTGTGAAATGCAGTGTTGCAGTCTCTCCTTGTCGCATGAAGCAGGCGGTGTGACATGCAGTGTTGCAGGTTCTTGTTGTTGCATGAAGCAGGCAGTGTGACATGCAGTGTTGCAGGTTCTTGTTGTTGCATGAAACAGGCATTTGTCATGCAGTGTTGCAGTGTCTCCTTGTTGCATGAAGTAGGCAGTGTGTCATGTAGGGCCTCCTTGCCGCAGGAAGCAGGTGGTGTGTCGTGCAGTGTTGCAGTGTCTTTGTGTTGCATGAAGCAGGCGGTGTGTCATGCAGTGCTGCAGTGTCTCCTTGTCGCAGGAAGCCGGTGGTGTGAAATGCAGTGTTGCAGTCTCTCCTTGTCGCATGAAGCAGGCGGTGTGACATGCAGTGTTGCAGGTTCTTGTTGTTGCATGAAGCAGGCAGTGTGACATGCAGTGTTGCAGGTTCTTGTTGTTGCATGAAACAGGCATTTGTCATGCAGTGTTACAGTGTCTCCTTGTTGCATGAAGTAGGCAGTGTGTCATGTAGGGCCTCCTTGCCGCAGGAAGCAGGTGGTGTGTCGTGCAGTGTTGCAGTGTCTTTGTGTTGCATGAAGCAGGCGGTGTGTCATGCAGTGCTGCAGTGTCTCCTTGTCGCAGGAAGCCGGTGGTGTGAAATGCAGTGTTGCAGTCTCTCCTTGTCGCAGGAAGCCGGTGGTGTGACATGCAGTGTTGCAATGTCTCCTTTCCTCATGAAGCAGGCGGTGTGTCATGCAGTGTTGCAGTGTCTCCTTGTTGCATGAATCAGGCAGTGTGCCTTGCAGTGTTGCAGTGTCTTTGTGTTGCATGAAGCAGGCGGTATGTCATGCAGTGCTGCAGTGTCTCCTTGTTGCATGAAGTAGGCAGTGTGTCATGTAGGGCCTCCTTGCCGCAGGAAGCAGGTGGTGTGTCGTGCAGTGTTGCAGTGTCTTTGTGTTGCATGAAGCAGGCGGTGTGTCATGCAGTGCTGCAGTGTCTCCTTGTCGCAGGAAGCCGGTGGTGTGAAATGCAGTGTTGCAGTCTCTCCTTGTCGCAGGAAGCCGGTGGTGTGACATGCAGTGTTGCAATGTCTCCTTTCCTCATGAAGCAGGCGGTGTGTCATGCAGTGTTGCAGTGTCTCCTTGTTGCATGAATCAGGCAGTGTGCCTTGCAGTGTTGCAGTGTCTTTGTGTTGCATGAAGCAGGCGGTATGTCATGCAGTGCTGCAGTGTCTCCTTGTTGCATGAAGTAGGCAGTGTGTCATGTAGGGCCTCCTTGCCGCAGGAAGCAGGTGGTGTGTCGTGCAGTGTTGCAGTGTCTTTGTGTTGCATCAAGCAGGCGGTGTGTCAAGCAGTGCTGCAGTGTCTCCTTGTCGCAGGAAGCCGGTGGTGTGAAATGCAGTGTTGCAGTCTCTCCTTGTCGCAGGAAGCCGGTGGTGTGACATGCAGTGTTGCAATGTCTCCTTTCCTCATGAAGCAGGCGGTGTGTCATGCAGTGTTGCAGTGTCTCCTTGTTGCATGAATCAGGCAGTGTGCCTTGCAGTGTTGCAGTGTCTTTGTGTTGCATGAAGCAGGCGGTATGTCATGCAGTGCTGCAGTGTCTCCTTGTTGCATGAAGTAGGCAGTGTGTCATGTAGGGCCTCCTTGCCGCAGGAAGCAGGTGGTGTGTCGTGCAGTGTTGCAGTGTCTTTGTGTTGCATGAAGCAGGCGGTGTGTCATGCAGTGCTGCAGTGTCTCCTTGTTGCATGAAGTAGGCAGTGTGTCATGTAGGGCCTCCTTGCCGCAGGAAGCAGGTGGTGTGTCGTGCAGTGTTGCAGTGTCTTTGTGTTGCATGAAGCAGGCGGTGTGTCATGCAGTGCTGCAGTGTCTCCTTGTCGCAGGAAGCCGGTGGTGTGAAATGCAGTGTTGCAGTCTCTCCTTGTATCATGAAGCAGGCGGTGTGTCATGCAGTGTTGCAGTGTCTCCTTGTTGCATGAATCAGGCAGTGTGCCTTGCAGTGTTGCAGTGTCTTTGTGTTGCATGAAGCAGGCGGTATGTCATGCAGTGCTGCAGTGTCTCCTTGTTGCATGAAGTAGGCAGTGTGTCATGTAGGGCCTCCTTGCCGCAGGAAGCAGGTGGTGTGTCGTGCAGTGTTGCAGTGTCTTTGTGTTGCATGAAGCAGGCGGTGTGTCATGCAGTGCTGCAGTGTCTCCTTGTCGCAGGAAGCCGGTGGTGTGACATGCAGTGTTGCAATGTCTCCTTTCCTCATGAAGCAGGCGGTGTGTCATGCAGTGTTGCAGTGTCTCCTTGTTGCATGAATCAGGCAGTGTGCCTTGCAGTGTTGCAGTGTCTTTGTGTTGCATGAAGCAGGCGGTATGTCATGCAGTGCTGCAGTGTCTCCTTGTTGCATGAAGTAGGCAGTGTGTCATGTAGGGCCTCCTTGCCGCAGGAAGCAGGTGGTGTGTCGTGCAGTGTTGCAGTGTCTTTGTGTTGCATGAAGCAGGCGGTGTGTCATGCAGTGCTGCAGTGTCTCCTTGTCGCAGGAAGCCGGTGGTGTGAAATGCAGTGTTGCAGTCTCTCCTTGTCGCAGGAAGCCGGTGGTGTGACATGCAGTGTTGCAATGTCTCCTTTCCTCATGAAGCAGGCGGTGTGTCATGCAGTGTTGCAGTGTCTCCTTGTTGCATGAATCAGGCAGTGTGCCTTGCAGTGTTGCAGTGTCTTTGTGTTGCATGAAGCAGGCGGTATGTCATGCAGTGCTGCAGTGTCTCCTTGTTGCATGAAGTAGGCAGTGTGTCATGTAGGGCCTCCTTGCCGCAGGAAGCAGGTGGTGTGTCGTGCAGTGTTGCAGTGTCTTTGTGTTGCATGAAGCAGGCGGTGTGTCATGCAGTGCTGCAGTGTCTCCTTGTCGCAGGAAGCCGGTGGTGTGAAATGCAGTGTTGCAGTCTCTCCTTGTCGCAGGAAGCCGGTGGTGTGACATGCAGTGTTGCAATGTCTCCTTTCCTCATGAAGCAGGCGGTGTGTCATGCAGTGTTGCAGTGTCTCCTTGTTGCATGAATCAGGCAGTGTGCCTTGCAGTGTTGCAGTGTCTTTGTGTTGCATGAAGCAGGCGGTATGTCATGCAGTGCTGCAGTGTCTCCTTGTTGCATGAAGTAGGCAGTGTGTCATGTAGGGCCTCCTTGCCGCAGGAAGCAGGTGGTGTGTCGTGCAGTGTTGCAGTGTCTTTGTGTTGCATGAAGCAGGCGGTGTGTCATGCAGTGTTGCAATGTCTCCTTTCCTCATGAAGCAGGCGGTGTGTCATGCAGTGTTGCAGTGTCTCCTTGTTGCATGAATCAGGCAGTGTGCCTTGCAGTGTTGCAGTGTCTTTGTGTTGCATGAAGCAGGCGGTATGTCATGCAGTGCTGCAGTGTCTCCTTGTTGCATGAAGTAGGCAGTGTGTCATGTAGGGCCTCCTTGCCGCAGGAAGCAGGTGGTGTGTCGTGCAGTGTTGCAGTGTCTTTGTGTTGCATGAAGCAGGCGGTGTGTCATGCAGTGCTGCAGTGTCTCCTTGTCGCAGGAAGCCGGTGGTGTGAAATGCAGTGTTGCAGTCTCTCCTTGTCGCAGGAAGCCGGTGGTGTGACATGCAGTGTTGCAATGTCTCCTTTCCTCATGAAGCAGGCGGTGTGTCATGCAGTGTTGCAGTGTCTCCTTGTTGCATGAATCAGGCAGTGTGCCTTGCAGTGTTGCAGTGTCTTTGTGTTGCATGAAGCAGGCGGTATGTCATGCAGTGCTGCAGTGTCTCCTTGTTGCATGAAGTAGGCAGTGTGTCATGTAGGGCCTCCTTGCCGCAGGAAGCAGGTGGTGTGTCGTGCAGTGTTGCAGTGTCTTTGTGTTGCATGAAGCAGGCGGTGTGTCATGCAGTGCTGCAGTGTCTCCTTGTCGCAGGAAGCCGGTGGTGTGACATGCAGTGTTGCAATGTCTCCTTTCCTCATGAAGCAGGCGGTGTGTCATGCAGTGTTGCAGTGTCTCCTTGTTGCATGAATCAGGCAGTGTGCCTTGCAGTGTTGCAGTGTCTTTGTGTTGCATGAAGCAGGCGGTATGTCATGCAGTGCTGCAGTGTCTCCTTGTTGCATGAAGTAGGCAGTGTGTCATGTAGGGCCTCCTTGCCGCAGGAAGCAGGTGGTGTGTCGTGCAGTGTTGCAGTGTCTTTGTGTTGCATGAAGCAGGCGGTGTGTCATGCAGTGCTGCAGTGTCTCCTTGTCGCAGGAAGCCGGTGGTGTGAAATGCAGTGTTGCAGTCTCTCCTTGTCGCAGGAAGCCGGTGGTGTGACATGCAGTGTTGCAATGTCTCCTTTCCTCATGAAGCAGGCGGTGTGTCATGCAGTGTTGCAGTGTCTCCTTGTTGCATGAATCAGGCAGTGTGCCTTGCAGTGTTGCAGTGTCTTTGTGTTGCATGAAGCAGGCGGTATGTCATGCAGTGCTGCAGTGTCTCCTTGTTGCATGAAGTAGGCAGTGTGTCATGTAGGGCCTCCTTGCCGCAGGAAGCAGGTGGTGTGTCGTGCAGTGTTGCAGTGTCTTTGTGTTGCATGAAGCAGGCGGTGTGTCATGCAGTGCTGCAGTGTCTCCTTGTCGCAGGAAGCCGGTGGTGTGAAATGCAGTGTTGCAGTCTCTCCTTGTCGCAGGAAGCCGGTGGTGTGACATGCAGTGTTGCAATGTCTCCTTTCCTCATGAAGCAGGCGGTGTGTCATGCAGTGTTGCAGTGTCTCCTTGTTGCATGAATCAGGCAGTGTGCCTTGCAGTGTTGCAGTGTCTTTGTGTTGCATGAAGCAGGCGGTATGTCATGCAGTGCTGCAGTGTCTCCTTGTTGCATGAAGTAGGCAGTGTGTCATGTAGGGCCTCCTTGCCGCAGGAAGCAGGTGGTGTGTCGTGCAGTGTTGCAGTGTCTTTGTGTTGCATGAAGCAGGCGGTGTGTCATGCAGTGCTGCAGTGTCTCCTTGTCGCAGGAAGCCGGTGGTGTGAAATGCAGTGTTGCAGTCTCTCCTTGTCGCAGGAAGCCGGTGGTGTGACATGCAGTGTTGCAATGTCTCCTTTCCTCATGAAGCAGGCGGTGTGTCATGCAGTGTTGCAGTGTCTCCTTGTTGCATGAATCAGGCAGTGTGCCTTGCAGTGTTGCAGTGTCTTTGTGTTGCATGAAGCAGGCGGTATGTCATGCAGTGCTGCAGTGTCTCCTTGTTGCATGAAGTAGGCAGTGTGTCATGTAGGGCCTCCTTGCCGCAGGAAGCAGGTGGTGTGTCGTGCAGTGTTGCAGTGTCTTTGTGTTGCATGAAGCAGGCGGTGTGTCATGCAGTGCTGCAGTGTCTCCTTGTCGCAGGAAGCCGGTGGTGTGAAATGCAGTGTTGCAGTCTCTCCTTGTCGCAGGAAGCCGGTGGTGTGACATGCAGTGTTGCAATGTCTCCTTTCCTCATGAAGTAGGCGGTGTGTCATGCAGTGTTGCAGTGTCTCCTTGTTGCATGAATCAGGCAGTGTGCCTTGCAGTGTTGCAGTGTCTTTGTGTTGCATGAAGCAGGCGGTATGTCATGCAGTGCTGCAGTGTCTCCTTGTTGCATGAAGTAGGCAGTGTGTCATGTAGGGCCTCCTTGCCGCAGGAAGCAGGTGGTGTGTCGTGCAGTGTTGCAGTGTCTTTGTGTTGCATGAAGCAGGCGGTGTGTCATGCAGTGCTGCAGTGTCTCCTTGTCGCAGGAAGCCGGTGGTGTGAAATGCAGTGTTGCAGTCTCTCCTTGTCGCAGGAAGCCGGTGGTGTGACATGCAGTGTTGCAATGTCTCCTTTCCTCATGAAGCAGGCGGTGTGTCATGCAGTGTTGCAGTGTCTCCTTGTTGCATGAATCAGGCAGTGTGCCTTGCAGTGTTGCAGTGTCTTTGTGTTGCATGAAGCAGGCGGTATGTCATGCAGTGCTGCAGTGTCTCCTTGTTGCATGAAGTAGGCAGTGTGTCATGTAGGGCCTCCTTGCCGCAGGAAGCAGGCAGTGTGACATGCAGTGTTGCAGTGTTGCATGAAGCAGGCGGTGTGTCATGCAGTGTTGCAGTGTATCTGTGTCGCAGGAAGCCGGTGGTGTGACATGGAGTGTTGCAATGTCTCCTTTCCTCATGAAGCAGGCATTAGTCATGCAGTGTTGCAGTGTCTCCTTGCCGCTGGAAGCAGGCAGTGGGTCATGCAGTGTTGCAGTGTCTCCTTGTAGTAGGATGCAAGCATTTGTCATGCAGTGTTGCAGTGTCTCCTTGCCGCAGGAAGCAGGTGGTGTGTCGTGCAGTGTTGCAGTGTCTTTGTGTTGCATGAAGCAGGCGGTGTGTCATGCAGTGTTGCAGTGTCTCCTTGTCGCAGGAAGCCGGTGTTGTGAAATGCAGTGTTGCAGTGTCTCCTTGTTGCATGAATCAGCCAGTGTGCCATGCAGTGCTGCAGTGTCTCCTTGCCACAGGAAGGAGGCATTAGTCATGCAGTGTTGCAGTGTCTCCTTGTTGCATGAAGCAGGCAGTGTGTCATGCAGTGTTGCAGTGTCTCTGTGTTGCATGAAGCAGGCGGTGTGTCATGCAGTGTTGCAGTGTCTCCTTGTCGCAGGAAGCCGGTGGTGTGACATCCAGTGTTGCAATGTCTCCTTTCCTCATGAAGCAGGCATGTGCCATGCAGTGTTGCAGTGTCTCCTTGTTGCATGAATCAGGCAGTGCGCCATGCAGTGTTGCAGTGTCTCCTTGCCACAGGAAGGAGGCATTTGTCATGCAGTGTTGCAGTGTCTCTGTGTTGCATGAAGCAGGCATTTGTCATGCAGTGTTGCAGTGTCTCTGTGTTGCATGAAGCAGGCAGTGTGTCATGCAGTGTTGCGGTGTCTCTGTGTTGCATGAAGCAGGCATTTGTCATGCAGTGTTGCGGTGTCTCTGTGTTGCATGAAGCAGGCATTTGTCATGCAGTGTTGCAGTGTCTCCTTGTTGCTTGAATCAGGCAGTGCGCCATGCAGTGTTGCAGTGTCTCCTTGCCACAGGTAGGAGGCATTTGTCATGCCGTGTTGCAGTGTCTCCTTGTTGCATGAATCAGGCAGTGCGCCATGCAGTCTTGCAGTGTGCCGTCAGCACAGTTCTTCTTATCTCCATGCTTAGTCTTTCCCTCGGGCCTCATCCCCCCCATTCCTCATAAAGTGGCCCCTTCCAGCTCGCGAGCTTGTGTGACGATTTTTGCAGCCTTTTCAAGCCGCGCAGATCACAGCCGAGGCGCCTTCTCTCTGATCAGAGAGCCCACGGTAGACCGTGTGTCCTGCCCACTGCTAGCCCTCACCTGGCAGCCCCGTCTCTCCCTCTAACACAAAGTGCCGCGGCGACCCCCTCTGCCCTCCCAAGTGCTGGCACTGCAGCCTGCTGCCTCATTAAAAGAAGGCAGCCGCCGTGCCAGGCTTTCAGGTCACATCAGAACCCATTAGAAGGGATATCTGAGCTCAGAGGCTGGCTCTAACAATATCACAAGGAAAGTTTTGGAGGATCAGACAGAAAGTTTGGCAGCCTCCACCCTCCTCCTGTCATGGGGCTCCAGGGGGGCACCCCTTCAAGTTATGAAACAGGGTGTTAAGCTGAGAGTTGGAGACATCTGCAAAGGAGCTGGGAAAGGCACACACCAGGAAAAGACAGGCACTAACAGGGTAAGGGACAGGAACAGGACAGAGAAGGAAGGCGACTCTCATGTGTACAAACCAGGACAGGAACCAAAAATGGACAAATACACCGGGTTACCACTAAGATTGTGCTCAGGTCAGACTCTGAATTTTGCACAGCAGTAAAGAAAGCCAAGGTTTGCGAATTCGCAAATTGAGAATAATTTCAAGGGTGCAGGGGTGTCTCAAAGACACCCTGCTGCACCCCTGAAATTTACATCTGTGTGCATATGGCGCACATACATGCCCTATGGGCATGTATGTGCGTCACATGCCACCTTCACAAATGCCAAATAGGCCATTTTTCAATGAAATCGCAAATTACCACCAACTACAAGTTGGTGGTAATTTGCGATTTCTTAACACAAATTCGCAATTTCTAAAACCCACATACATCGCATTTAAGGAATCGCAAATTTAGCGATTCCTTAAATGGTTAAGCAAAATAAGGAATCGCAAATTTTTGCGATTCCTTATTTTGCGATTTTTTAATACATTTCAAAAAAAGCAAAAAAGCCTTTTGCGATTCACAAAGGCCGAAATTTCGGCATTTGCGAATCGCAAAAGGCTTGATACATCTACCCCTTAATCTCCCCACACCTACCAAAAAAATGTATGTGTCCTTGTGTAATGTAACTGGTGCTCATGTAAAGCGCTCCAATACCTTTGGGTCGAGTTTGTGCTATATAAATCTGCAAAAAACAAAAGGAGGTGGCAGAGGTGAATCTGTATCTGGGCCCTGGAGCAGAAACTAGGAATGTACTTAAAAACACAAGCAAAGCCAAGGCCTAATGGCTCCAGCAGGTGCCACAATGGAGATTCCTTTGAAAATAGCAATATCGCATTGTCACAGATGAGGCCCTGAAGTCTATATGAAACACACGACAAAGGGTGGGGCAAGAATTGCCTCATGGATCCCAAGAGCCAATCCCTGCACAAAAGGATTACAGGTGTACATAGGTGAGGACACAGTACACTCACCAGACACTGAGAGGCTAAGAGGAATCCAAGGTTATCAGCAGAGAGGAAAGAAAAAAACTGCTGTATTTATAGATTTGGCTCTGTAGTTTAAAAAAAACCCACAAAAGTGTATATTAATTTTTTTGAAGCTCTGGTAGGGGAAGCAACTCAGAAGGCAGGGGTTGGGGAAAGCAACACATATGGCAGGCGTTGGGTAAAGCAACACATATGGCAGGCGTTGGGTAAAGCTACACAGAAGGCAGGGGTTGGGGAAAGCAACACAGATGGCAGGGGTTGGGGAAAGCAACACGGAGAGGAGAAGCAACCAGTGTGAGAGAGAAGAAAAGCACGGATGGGGGAAGCAACACAGAGGACGGGATGGGGAGAGCACAGATGAGGAAAGCAACACACAGGGCGGGTGTTGGTAGGAGAATCAACAGACAAGAGAGCATTATGGGGTGAGTGGGGTCATCTTGCAGGGACCCTGTTCGGGCGCCAACTGAAGGAAGTGGCCCTTAGGGGCCACCCGGGTTACTTACAACCACCTGCTATGCCTTCAAAAGAATAAAGAGTTGGTCAGACAGTAGACAATACAAACGTACATTTTATTAGCAATACTCTGCAGAAGAGTCTATCCTGACCTGCACCCTAAGATGTCTGCCAAGGGACTGCCCCCCCAACACTACAACACGTAATGAATCTTCTCAACCGCCTCCAACCACGCCCACAGTGGAAAGTTCCCGGCCTGGGCTGAACATGAACAAAGAGGGCACAGAGGGATGCGCTCCCACCTGCCAGATGGGTACATGTTATCGGCAAAATAATAACGAAATACAGTGTTCTGCTGAGGCAAGCAATATGAGTAATGAGGCCTAACTCGGGCACAGTCCAAGCAGCCTAATAGAGATTACGAAATGCAAAATGGAGTCATACTCGCTAACTGAAGGCTGCACAGTACGGGAATAACTCAGTGGGTTGCATAACGTGAATATAAATGGCGTCTATTTAGCCACACACTGCTAACCTAATATAGCATGAAATGAGAGCGTTGCAGGAATGGGAATGTCAAACCTAACAGACCCTCCTTTTAGCATGGGTGTCTAAATGCTTTATTGGCTATCCGGTAGGGTCTTTACAATTCTAAGTGGGGAGATAGGAAAATGCATAGTCACTCATGTTACAAGGGAGAATAAAGGAACACAATTGGTATGAAAATCCACTTAGTACTAAAAAAATGCCCTCGTCGATGAGCATCATATCCTGGATATCCTGCATCATCATAGCAGAGACCTTGTTATCATGTCCTGAGAACTTAGGGGTAGGGGTGAGCTTGCTCACACAAGAAGTGCAACATGCTGGAAGGCAATAAATACATAAGCAACATGTAAAGATGACACCTGAGATAGCTATTAGGACAAGTAGTATCTTCCAACCCCATGATGTCAATAGACCCCAGAGCCACCATGTGAGGGACCATGAACCATTATCCTAATGGATATCTGAAGCAAGTCTGTGTAACTTTTGTAGTGCGGAGTATACAGTAGGGGCGCTATCAGGAATGTACACACAGCAGCTGCTGCCGATGACGTGGAAGGCTCCACCCCTATCACCCAGAATGACGTCTAAAACCATCCGATTTTGACGAGCAACGAGCCTCGTAGCCTGAAGCTCAACTGTAATATTAGTCAGTATACCTGCAGTAGTATTAATAACTCGCTCAACTACTCTGACAAGGTGACAAATATTACAGCTATTGAACATGGGCCCAAGAACGGCAGAATGCCCTTCATTATGTCAGTAAATTGCTGTAGGGAGGTATATGTCTGATCTATATCGTCTGGATTGACAACCCCTCTTACTCGATGCATATGGAGATCCCTATACTGTAGTCTATGATCCTTGTGATAATTAGACGGTGCAATGTAAACGGGTGGCAAGAGGAAAGACACATAATACCGACCAGACCATCCCCAGGGAAGCCATGTATAAGCCTGTTCCCCACAGATGAAGTATACATTCGGAGGTGTAAGCAAACGTGGGCTAGAAGTAGTGTTCAATCGGTATGTGTAGTTACAACTGCTCTGCCCTAAAGAAACATTTCCTGAGCCTTCAGCACAGAAACTGGCCGTTGTGTTGATCACAGGGACAGGCATGGCTTTGTCTTCCGTGATATTTCGCTCCCGGAAACATTTGATGTATTCGGTGACATTAAATCCTTGGAAATCTAGCATTTCATTTTGTAACCAAGTGACATTCTCATTAGCTTCAAATATGTTCATGCAAGCTTCTGGGTGTAGGGTGCCCTCCTTTCCATCTGTCCCAGGTGTATATCCCTGATGTAGCACTATATACTCCCAACACTGCTTCATAATCAGACTGTAACATTTTCATAGCATCAGCATGATAGTGCATGTATACCATGGAAGGGAATTGGACCCAGGCCTCACAGCTACCTAATTATAACAGGGGCAATGACACCAGCAAATCATTGTTGTGCATAACGGAGGGGAATAACCCACACACCCAACAATTTGTGGCATTAGTGGTGCTGTGTACCTGATGAAGCATCTGCAGGAAAGCGTTTTTGGTATAAGTCTGTCTATGTCTCTCTTTATGCGGGGTCAGTGTAACAAACAGGTGTTCAGGTGGAACCAGGGTAGTCCCTACCAGAGTGTGCACAGGATGCTGCTGTTCTTCTAAATTCCAGACCACCGCAAATAGTGTTAGCGTGACTATGAGGATGACCACTACCATTACTACCCTACTCCCAGTGGACCAACTAGACCACACAGGACCATTCTGCTGTAATGGAGGGGCCAGCAGGGGCTGTTCCTCCTTCATGACTGCACGGCCAAATAGGTACATAGAAAGAAATCTTAGAAATTGGAGACACAAAAAAATAAAACCGCCCAGGGGGGCACAAATCAACCAGCGTCCGTCTAGAGCCTCTCTGGCAGGCTCCTATTGTTCATCAACGACGGTGCTATGAAGCACTCCCACGGGGGAGCTGCGCGTTTGCAGCCCTTGCTGAATAACAAATCCTCTTCTTTCAGGATAGGGCACACTCCTTCCTGGGCAAGTACCCTCAACAATCCTGTCCAGTGTCCAGGGCAGTGCACCGGTGTAGCTCACTCTAATTCTAATGCAGGCTCCTTAGGCACAGCACCTTCGCCCTAAGCTCAAGTCCTTCCCTAACTCCTGGACTGTTCTGCTGGTGCACCATCCTTCTTTCGGGGCCGCAGGTTGTACCTGGTGATTCCAGGCACTGTCTCATCAATAAAAAGGGGTTGAAACGCAGGGTCAGTTGGGCATTGAGACTCAGACTCTGGTACACCAGATGCAGGAGTATCTGGGGCTGCCTTTATTTCCGGGGGGACCGCCGCAAGCAGGGCCGCGTCACTTTCCTCGTCTGTCTGCGCCCTCCCCAGCCGGGCGTCAGAGAAGGGCCCCAAGCGGGACACATGCTCTCCTTCCTGGTCAGCAATGCCGTCGAGGGCCCATCTATCACACGGGAGCGGGAGAGGAATCTGTTTGATGTGGTAGGCATGCACCCAGTGTTTTCTGCCTTCAAGCTTGACAGCTGTGTGGGTGGCGAGCAGGACAAATGAGAGGCCCTTTCCACCTCAGCTCCAGGCAGCTCCTCCATTGAAAGTTCTTGACAAGAACAAAATCCCCGGGCTGTATCTGATGCAGGGGCCCCTCTGGTACTGGTTGCAGCGTGACATGAACCTGTTGGTGGATAGAACCGAGATCTTTAGACAATTCATACAGATAATTTATAAGCAGGGGGTACTCTATCTCGAAAAAGCGCTTGGGTCTTGGAACGCCCCAGACAATAGCAGGGTGTCCAACGACCACCTCATACTGGGACAACCCTGTTCTAGAATGTGCTATTGCTCTAGTAGATAATAAAGCCAAGGGTAAAGCATCTGGTAATCGCAAGTCCTGTGCTTTCTTTGATCTTCGCTAACTTCAGTTTGAGAGTACAATTGTACTTCTCAACCAGGCCTGCTGACTGCGGGTTGTTCGCTGCATGAAACTTCTGCTTAATATGCAATCCTTTGCACACCAATTTAATAACCTTTGAAGTGACGTGACTTCCGTTGTCACTCCAAATCACAAGTGGCAATTCATAGCGTGGGAAGAACTATTTTAAGAGTGCCTTCACCGTCGCCATAACTATATTCTCTTTAGTGGGGTAAGCCTCAATCCATTTACTATATGCGCAAATCACTACTAGTACATACTTCAAATTGTTAACTTATTCCATTTTGATTAAATCGATCTGGAGAACCTTGAAAGGGAAGAAAGGCAGTGCAAAGTTACCAGCGGGTGTAGGAGTACCTTTACCAGGATTATGCTTCAAACAAATGATACAGTTCTTCACTAGGTGTGTGGCTACCTTAGAGATATTATTGCTCTGCCATACTGGGTCCAGTAGTTTGCATATTCCCTTGGCACTAATATGCGCCGGGCCGTGAGCCATGGTAACAACAGGAAGCGCATATGCATTGGGCAGCAACCACCACTGTTTCCCAGACAAGTTAGTCCAGCACCCGTCCTCATCTAAACGCCATGTACTCTCCTCCCACATTGCCGATTCATCTAGGGTCACCTCAGCCTGAATTTCCTTGACATTTTCCAATGTGTCCTTGAACATTCCATTGTCTGGGACCCGCCTAGCGGGACCTGCCACAAACATCTTTTTTATCTTTGATCGAGCTGTCTCCTTAGCCTTCTAGTCTGCAAACGCATTTCCCCTCCAAACATCATCAGTGATGGCTTTGTGATCGCTACATTTTATTATTGCTAACTTATCAAGAAGTGTCAATGCAGACAGCAATCTATGTATCAATGGGCCGTTCTGTATTCGCAGTCCATGCGAAGTCAAGAACTCTCTCTCCACCCAGAGGCGCCCAAAATTATGGGCAACCCCAAAGGCGTACTGGCTGTCGGTGTAGACATAAACAGCCAGTCCCTAACTCAACTCACAAGTCCTAAGGAGGGCAACCAACTCTGCTGCTTGGGCTGATTGGTATGGGATACGAGATGTCTCAACTACAGTGTATAACGTTGTGATTGCATAAGCTGCAGCGGTGGTGCCATCTGGTAGTTTGAAACAAGAGCCATCGACATATAGTTCCCCTTGGGGGTCAGATAAGGGATCATAAGTCAGGTCTACCCGTCCTTTCGTTTCTTCTTCAATCCAAAATAAACAATCATGGACATCTTTGTCCTTTTTTTACAAGGGAGGGTTAGTGACGTAGCTGGGTTCAGAGTAGCACATCGTTTGACGGTAATGTGCGGAGCAAACAAAGTTAACTCATTTCCAGTCAGACGCGCACTATTAAGGTGCTACGTCTTTGTCTTATTCAATAGCGTACGCACAGCATGAGGTACCATTACTGTGAGATCAGTATCAAGGATGAGCCCTGCCGATTGTCTGATAGAAACTGCCACTGCCGCGGCAGCTGTCAGACTGCTTGGGATAGCTCTGGCGGCATTATCGTGCATGGCAGAGAAAAAGGCGCAAGGTCTCTGCTTACCACCGAAGCCCTGTGTTAGAACAGAAAGCGCACAGCCATCCGCCTCATGTACGTAGAGCACAAAAGACTTCTGGTAAACAGGAGTACCAATCACAGGAGCAGAACAAAACACAATCTTTAATTGCTCAAAAGCTTGCTGGCATGCAGATGTCCAAGGCAGGGGTTCATGCACATCTTTGGTGGTCAGGTAAAGAAGGGGTCTCGTTTGTAGGGTATAATTAGGGATCCAGTGCCCACAATACAAAGTTATCCCAATGAACACGCGTACCTCACGTTGGGTCTTAGGAACAGGCATATTAGTCATAGCAGCTATGTGTTCAGGTGTTACTCTGCGACCCTCCTTCGACAGTAGGTGACCTAAATAGGTGACCTCCTGTCGACAATATTTAAATTTCGAAAGTGACACCTTGTGTCCATGGTGTGCCAAATGCAACAATAATTTAACTGTGGCCTCTTTGCAACCATTCTTAGTGTCCGAAGCCACAAGGAGGTTGTCAACGTACTGCAACAGCACATTACGAAGGAGAAGCTCCAAAGAATCTAATTAAGCTTTTAAAGCTTGGCTATAAATTCTAGGACTTTCTGTATAGCCTTGTGGAGCACGGCAGAATCTAAAGCTCCAACTGGCTATTGCAAATCCAAACAGATATCTGCTCTCTGTATGGATTGGTATGTTGAAGAAAAAAGTAAGGTTGATTTTATAACCTACCATCAATAAGGGTCGTTTGGACTGGTGCAAGGTACCCACTAGAATAGTGGACATCATATACCAGGCCATCTTCTCACATTGGCATCCTGTTTTTGACCTTGTATTTGCTGGTTTAGTGTCTCTGTGCACTTTCTCACTGCTGTTCAGTGTTAAAGTGCAAGTGCTTCTACTATAAAGTGTGTTATGACTGGTTTTCCATGATACACGTATTTGATTTCCTACTAAGTTCCTAATACAGTGCACTGTGTGTGCCCAGGGCCTGTAAATCAAATGCTGCTGGTGGGCCTGTAGCACTGATTGTGTCACCCACACAAGCAGCCTTTCAAAGGTGTTTCAGACCTGCCACTGAAGTGTCTGTGCAAAGTTTTTACTGCCATGTCAACCTGGCAAGTGCACCCACTTGCCGCTCTAACCTTCCCTTTACATACACATAAGACACCCCTCAAGTTGGCCCAAGGTATCCCTGGGGGCAGGGTGCAGTGTATGTGAAAGGTGGGACATGTACTTGTGTGTTGTACATGCCCTGATAGTGAAATACTGTGCATTTTGTTTTCACTGTTGAAAGGCTATCTGTCCCATAGGTTAACAAGTGGTTGCTTTGTAACACTTTTCCAAATTTAGCTGGGCAGGAGGAGCTGATAGAAAAGTGGAGTTTAGTATGCCTGAACTCAGGATTTAAAAATACATCTTTTAGTAAAGATGATTTTTATATTGTGTGTTTGGAAATACCCCTTTTAGAAAGTGTGTATATTCTTGTCTAACCATCCTGGGTGCCTCTGCCGTTTGTGTATTCCCTGTATGAGCTTTAGACTGACGGCTGGTTTATGAATTCACACTACACAGACACAAGGGGGGGTTGAGTTGTTTCCTGCCTTTCCTGGGTGACTCATAGTCAGGCTGAGTAGACCTGACTGCATTTAGAGTAGTGGGAGGAGTTGTCAACTGCACCCAAATTGACTGGCTTCCTCTTACAAAGCTGTCTCCTCCTCCTGGAGTGAACCTGGCCTGAGCTAGGTAGAACTGGTTTATGTAGGCCAGATCAACTTTGTTTGTACCAACTACAAAGGAAAATGTTGTATAAATATTGGAGCCCAGACCCCTGAACTTTAGAACTCTTTTGGATTAAGAAACCTGCCAAGAAGAAGAGCTGGAGACGCTGCGAGGAGAGTCTACCACTTTGCTGTGTGCTTTGCTGTGTTGGCCTGCAGTGTCTGTTTCTGTCTTGGGCAGTGAAAGGACTGGACTGAACTTTCTGCATCTTTTTTCCGAGTTTCTCCATGGGCTTGAGATAGAGCTTGCCCCCTGTTCAAGAAATCTCAGGTACAACAAAGAGTTCAAGCTCAACTGCTACTAGCACTGGGAACGGTGTATTTTCTGCTGCAACAGAAGAAAAAGAAACCAGAAGCTGTCAATGACGCCACTGTTGGCTCCATGACCCAAAGACAAGGCAGAGGGCACTACCGCACTTCCCACCACAACCCTGGTCTCACCGACAATGGTGTTCTACGCCACCACTGAGCTTCTGCTTGCACCTGACCTATGGACACTGCGCGTGGAGAACACGGAGCACTGTCCCACTTCGCACTGCAGCCCTGGTCTCATCGCTGCTCCAAGCTGAGGTCGATGCCGCTTCCTGCTTCATGGTTTGGGGGCACCGTTTGTAAGTTACACAACACACCACCCTGTCCCACACTGCAGCCATGGCCCACTGACATTAGCGCCAAAAAATGGAGTTCGCCAGCAGACTACAGTGCTTCAGCAACGATGACACAGCTGCCGGCACCGTGACCTGCTAGCACCGCAACAAGCACTGCCCCACTTTGCACCGCACCCCTGGTGTCACAACACTTCTGGACGCTGTCACCGAGCCGCTGCCTGCACCATGACCTGAGGGCATCACATGCCCCACCACTACACTTCGCACCACAGCCATGACGTCCGCCGGGGCGACCTGCAACGTGTGTGACTTCAAGGCCCGATGGCTCTTGCACCGACTTCTGGGACCTACGCCAGCTGACACTGGCTCTTCGGGGCTCATTACCAGGTCCCCGACGCCCTGCATTTCTAAAGGGACTTTTTTGGGGGTCTTCCTTATATCGTAGCTGGCCTGCGACTCTGCGGTCAGCCAGAACTGTTGGATTTGTTTGTTCACTACCCCGTAACAGCCCCGGACTGAGCTATCAACTTCAAAGAACTGTTTTTAAAGTCTATTTTTACTTTATGAGTATTTTGAATCACTGTATTTTTATCATTTTGGTCTTGTTTTACACAGATAAGTATTGGCTATTTTTCTAAAACTGGTGTGGTATCCTTTTGTAGTGTTTTCACTTTATTACTGTTGGTTAGTACAAATGCTTTACACACTGCTTCTGAGATAAGCCTGACTGCTCATGCCAAACTACCAAGGGGGTGAGCAGGGGTTATTTTAGACCTGTAATCTCCTTATTATGACTAGAGTGGTTGATTCTGACTAGCTGAGGAGCATAACCTAGCAGACCAGAAAACCCATTTGTAACAAGGCCCCATAGTGTTTTGTTGAGAGGTAGGTAGGGTTTAGGGTCAGGGACACACATTTCATGTTACTCACAGTAGAACTCTACAGGCACCCACCAAAAATCACTAATGGTGTCTCCCTCATCAAGGAGCGCTCCCAGACCTGCATCACGCACATGATCAGTCCTGCTTGCTCCTTGTTTGTCAGCCCGCTGGTTCTTCAACCATTTATTCAACAAGATTGCGCAGACTCCTGCTAATCCACAACCCCAGCAACCCCTCTTGCTGGGATATCCTGAGTGGGCGATGGTGAGGGAATACATATCCACCCCAAGCAAAGAGCAACACAAACCATAGGACTTTTAACAAACTGATCCCAGACTATTAATCTGAGATCCTATAAATCGTGCATCTTGAAACTTGATAAAGGGGTACCACAGGGCTCATGCTTGAACCCTACACTTTTTAACATCTACGTGGCCCCCTTGCCAACCTTGCAAAAAAGTTTGACTGTCTACCACTGTCATATGCTAAATAAATAAATAAATCAGATTTCTTGTAAAGCGCGACTTCTTACCCGTAAGGGTCTCGAGGCGGTGGGGGGGGGGGGGGGACAGCTGGCCTGCCAGAGGCGCTGTGGTCTTGAGGTCCTTCTTTCCTGAGTTGAGGCAGTGATGGAGATTGCCTGAGGGTGAGAGGCGGGGTGTTCCAGGTCTTTGCTGCGAGGTAGGAGAAGGATATTCCTCCAGCTGTGGGCTTGTGGATACGTGAGATGTTAGCCAGGGCCAGTTTGGCGAAGTGGAGGTCTCCGGTGGGTGCATGAAATGCGAGGCGGTGGCTAAGATACGCAGGTCCCTCCTCATGTACAGCTTTGTAGGCGTGTGTGAGGAGCTTGAAAGTGATTCTTTTGTTGACTAGGAGCCAGTGGTGGGTTCTTAGGTGGCCGGTGATGTGGCTTCGGCGAGGAATGTTGGGTATGAGTCTGGCGGCGGCATTCTAAATGTTCTGCAGTTTCTTGAGTTTCTGGGTGATGCCGGCGTAGAGTGCGTTGCCGTAGTCGATTCTGCTGCTGATGAGTGCGTGGGTGACCATCTTTCTGGACTCAGTGGGGATCCCCTTGAAGATCTTTCAGAGTAGGTGTAGAGTGTGGATATGCTGATGACATGCTGCTCATGTTTACCCATGACCAAGATCCGAATAATACTGAAGCTCGTTTCTTCGCAGGTATGATAGTAATTGCATCTTGGATGACAGAGAACTGTCTCCAATTGAAAGCCAATAAAAACAAAATCATGCTGTTTGGTAAGGCTCAACAGTTCTGCGCATCCGATTGGTGGCCCTTCGAAATTGGTCTAGCTCCTACTCCCAAACTGCTTGTGAAAAACGTAGGCGTCTGCCTTGATCAAGCACTCACTATTCAAGAACAGGTTGTAACCATCACTGGGAAGAGGATGTGGCCTAACAGCTAGGGAGAATTACCTCGGAAGCTGGGAAACCGGGTTCGAGTCTCGGCAGGGACGCTCAAAATCCTGTGATTCTGGACAAATCACTTATTTTCCCCGTGCCTAACAAAAATGAATGTGTACATCTATAATGCAACTGGTGCTCATGTAAAGCACTATGATACCTTCAGATCTAGTTTGCGCTAAGCACGGGCGCAAAATCCGTTCCGCTCGCGTATTTTGCGGATTTTCGGCAAATTCGCAATCCGCGAATTCCCGCGAATTTGCCGAAAATCCGCAAATCCGCGAGCGGAACGGATCCGGGGGGCAAAAGTTCAAGCTTCAAGCTTGTAACTATCTTAGAATGGCGCCGGCAAGCTGCCAGCGCCATTCTAAAATAGTTACTAAGTTAGCTTCAACAGGAAGCACTAATAGAAGCAGGTGCTCGAGTTTAACTGAATTCGAACACCTGCTTTATTTTATCTATTAGTGCTGCCTGATGAAGCTAACTTAGGGGCATATTATCAAGGGGGTTTATCTCCGCTTTTTTGGCTTTTAAAAGCCAAGAAAGCGGAGATAAAAGTATCTCCCTATTACCTAGCTGTCGCTAACACCAGTTAGCCACAGCTAGTAGGAGATAGCGACCATCTTGGGCCCCACTTTGCATGTCAGTGATATTTATCACTAATGACATGCAAAGTGGGCGTGCCAAGATGTTAGCGACTGGAAACAGTCGCTAACATCTCTATCTCCTATTACCAACTTATGGAGAAATTCGCGCTAAGCGCGAATATCTCCAAACGCTAACACCTGCCCTGGCAAGTTCTTAGCCATGTTATCCAATGGGAGGTGGATAACATGGCTAAGAGCATTAGCTCGATAATGCATGAATATCGCTGACTTTTCAGCGATATTCATGCATTGCGGCCGATTTTTATCGCATTTGCGATAAACCTTGGTAATACCAAGGTTTATTTGCGATAAAAATCGCCGCAGCTCAGCGGTAAATTTTTGTCTCTAACCAAACAATAGCGATAATTATCGCTATTGCTTGGTAATATGCCCCATAGTAACTATTTTAGAATGGCGCTGGCAGCTTGCCGGCGCCATTCTAAAATAAAACAGGAGAGGGGCAGAGGGCAGAAGGGCACAACAACGAGTGTGGCAGAAGGGCACAACAACGAGCGGGGCAGAGGGCAGAAGGGCACAACAACGAGTGGGGCAGAGGGCAGAAGGGCACAACAAAGAGTGGGGCAGAGGGCAGAATGGCACAAAAACGAGTGGGGCAGAGGGCAGAATGGCACAAAAACGAGTGGGGCAGGGGGCAGAATGGCACAACAATGAGCGGTCGCACAAAAAAACCCCGCGAACACGCAAAGCGCCCCGCGAACACGCAAATCGCCCCGTGAACACGCAAAGCGCCCCGCGAACACGCAAAAATAAAAAAATTCGCTAATTATGCGGATTGCGAACTTCGCGGATTGCGAATTCGCAAAATTCGCCCATGCTTAGTTTGCGCTATATAAAACTCACACATGCTTCAATATGTTGCGGCTGCTACAGTGAGTTTTCCCCCTACCTCCACATTCAGTGAAGAAAAAGCTAGCCTAAGCTCTGGCTATCAGCTGCCTGGACTATTGTAACACTCTTTTCGCTTCCATAAATGAGACTGTCTTTAACCGCTACCGCGGTTTCCCGCGGTACGCGGGAATTTAAAAAATGGCTTGATCGTGACAAAGCCAGCTCGTCATCCGCGCACCGCAGGTAACGTTGATGACGAGCTGGCTTTGTCATCAGCATCGAAGGGGTTAACAAACTGCAAGTTGTCCAAAATACGGCAGCGCGTCTCATGTGTAATCTCCCACCTCGGACGGCCTCAGCCTCTCTTTTGTATGCGCTTCATTGGTTGCCAATTCGCAAAATAATCATCTTTAAGCTTTGCTGTCTGACTCACAAGTCTTTGCATGGCAAAGTGCCAAGTTACCTCTCTTCAAAGCTCGTCCACTATCATCCTTCCAATCAATCAATCAGTATTCTTGTAAAGCACAACTACTCACCCGTAAGGGTCTCAAGGCGCTGTGGGGGGTATCTGCTGTTCAATCGAAGAACCGGATCTTGAGGTCCTTCCTGAATTGAGGCAGAGATGGAGATTGCGTGAGATGCAGAGGCAGGGAGTTCCAGGTCTTCCTCCAGCAGTGGTCCTGTGGCTCAGTGGGATGGTGGCCAGGTCCTGATAGGAGGAGCGGAGATGTCTGGTGGGAATGTGGAATGAGTGTAGAAGGAGAGGCAGTGGTAGAGGTATGTGAGTCTAAATTTATGGAGTGCCTTGTAGGTGTGTATAAGGAGCTTGTAGATAATCCTTTTGTTGCTCAGGAGCCAGCGAAGGTCTCTCAGGTGGCCGGTGATGTGCCTGTGGCGGGGGATGTTCCAGATGAGCCTGGCGGAGGCGTTTTGAATGTGTTGCGTTTTTTTTTTAGTTTTAGCATGGAGCTGGCGTAGAGTGTGTTGCCATAGTCGAGTCTGCTGCTGGCAAGTGCATGGGTGACCATTTGCCTGGCCTCGGTGGGGTTCCACATGAAGATTTTCCAGAGCAGGCGCTGGAGCGTGTGGAAGCAGGAGGACGAGATGGCGTCGATCTGGCGGTTCATTGAGAGAGAGAGGAGTCCAGGATGATGCAGAGGTTTTGTGTGTGGTCCGTGGTTGTGGGGTGGGGTTCCGAGCACTGTGAGCCACCAGCACTCGTCCCAGGCGGAGGGGGTTGGGCCCAGGAGGAGGACCTCGGCCTTGTCTGAGTTGACCTTGAGGCAGCTGTCCTTCATCCAAATGGCTACAGCCTTCATTCCACTGTAGAAGTTGTTCTTGGCAGCTGTGCTTTTATTCGGTGAGGGAGAGAATCAGCTGGGTGGTGTCTGCGTAAGAGTCAATGTTGAGTCCGTGGTTTCTGATGATGGTTGCAAGTGTAGATGTTGAAAAGGGAGGGGCTCAGAGACGAGCCCCGTGGCACTCCGCAGCTGATTTCTGTAGGTTCTGAGAGAAAAGATGGAAGTCTGATTCTCTCTATTGGGCCATTGAGTAATGAGCGGGTCCGGTCAAGGGCTTTGTTGCAGATGCCGTTGTTGTGAAGTCTAGCGCAGAGTGTGTCATGGGAGATTGGGTCGAAGGTGGCCGAGAGGTCCAGGAGGATGAGGGCTGCAGTCTCGCCTCCGTCGAGGAGGATGCAGATGTCGTCAGTGGTGGCGAGGAGAGCAGTCTCGGTGCCGTGGTCGCTTCTGAATCCAGATTGGGAGTGGTCCAGGATGTTGTTTGTTTTGATGAACTTGGAGACTTGGTCATTGATCGTCTTCTCGATTACTTTGGCTGTGAAGGGGAGTATGGAGATGGGGCTGTAGTTCTTGAGGGCCATCGGGTCAGCAGAGGGTTTCTTCAGCGGGGGGTTGATGTCTGCATGTTTCCAGTCTTCAGGGAACATAGCGGATTCGATGGAGCAATTGATTGTGCGGCAGATTTCAGGTGCGATGGAGGAGTTGGCTCTGTTGAATGTGTGGTGGGGCAGGGATCTGAGGGCCCTCCGGAATGGATGCTCTTCATGATCTTGAGGATATCATCAGTGGTGAGTGAGGATCAGTTGAGCAGGATCTGCTGGGGGTGGGGCAGTTGAGTGCTGTGGTTGCATGTGAGGTCGGTGGATTTTGGTTTGTGAAGCTGTGGTAGAGTGCCTTGATCTTGCGGTGGAAGAAGGTGGCGAGGTTGTTGCAGAGGTCTTGGGAGGGGGAATGTCTGCTGGCTCCGTGCTGGGTTTGGTGAATTCTTTGACCACGGTGAAGAGTTGTTTGCTGTTGTGTGCGTTGGCATTGATGCATTTCTGTATGGCAGTTTTCTTAGTCGTTTTGGTGAGGTGGTGGTGTTTGGTGACTGAGGTTTTGAAGGCAGCGTGGTCTGCCGGGGCCTTGCTGCTTCTCCATCTTTTCTTGAGCTGTCTTCAGGGGCACCCGGGGCCATATTACCAAGGTGAAGTATCGCCGCTTTTTCGGTGAATTGTGCCGAGAAAGCGGCGATACTTCTAGCGCCCTATTAACAAGGGCATGCTAATGCCTGCCTCAAGCCCACTTTGCATGTCAGCGAGAAACATCGCTAATGACATGCAAAGGGGGCGCTCCCACGTCCAACCACATGTAAAATGTGGTTGGAGGTGGCAACACCCTATTACCAAGGCAGGCGTTGGGAGAAGGAGACCTGCGATAAACTCGTTTATCGCAGGTCTCCCAACGCCTGCTCTGATCAGGTGTTAGGCATTGATAACATGGGGGTGTGGATCATAAAGCTGAATCCACCCCCCCATATTATCAAGACACACATTAGCGTGTGACAACAACGCTTGTTTTCACGCGCTAATGTTCCCTATCGCAGGATTTAATATCGCCTACGTGTTGCACGTTGATAATGACGCGCTAACACAGCGATAAAATCCGACGATAGCCAGCGATAGGGAAATGTGCGATGTGCGGTTTTTAACGCACATCTTGGTAATATGGCCCCTGGACTCTTGAAGATGGGAGAGAATCAACTGGCTTTCTTGGATACTTGCTTGCCTGAGGTTTTCCAGAGGTGGCCACTGTGTTGGCACAGTTGGAAATCCATAGGTGGAGGTTGCATGCTGAAGCGTTGGCATTCGTGGATATCAGTGGTGGGGTTTTACTGAAGGAGGTGGTGAGCTGGTCTTCAGTGACCATGTCCCAACTTCTGTATGGGTAGCGGTGGGCGTGCTAGTGTACGTAGGTTTGGTAAAAGGAAAATGGACGCAGCATGGTCTGTCCACTGTAGTTCGGAGGTGTGTCTAAAGGATATGTTGTTGCGTGCAGAGAAGATGGGATCGAGCATGTGTCCTGCTGAGTGGGTTGGGGAGGTGACCAGTTGCTTGAGTCCAATCGTCAAGGTTGTCTAGGTGGAAACTGAGATCTCTGAGGAGGATGTAGTCTGTGGACGCGAGGGCTTGATGGGCGATGAAGTCGACTATTGATTTGCTGAAAGGGGGATGGGGTCCGAGAGCCTGGTAGATGAGGGTGCCGGAGAGGGTGGTGTTCAGGTTGGTCTCAATCTGGAAGTGGAGTTGCTCCCTGATGGTTGAGTCGTCACCCGAGCAGGTTGTCACTTGGAGAGTGTTTCTGTGTACGAAGGCGATGCCTCCTCCCGGTCGGGTGATGATGTCATTCTGGATGATTTTGTAGCTGTTGGCGATAACTGGGGCTGAGCAAGAGTTCATCCAGGTTTCTGTGAGGAAGGCGATGTCAGAGGAGACGGAGTCGAGCAGGTCCCAGATCTTTTAAGCGTGTTTATGGAGAGACCGTGTGTTGAGCAGAATTCAGCTAAGGCGGTCAGGTCTGGTTTTTGTGGGATGGCTTGGTGTGTGGTGGCAGGTGACGGTGAGTTTGCAGTTGTGGCAGGTGAAAGGGACCTGGCTGTTATTCAGCGATGCGATTTGACAGGCTGTGGGACATCAGGTGTTGAGGGCGTGGAGGGTGCTGGAGTCGTAGCTGTGGATGGTCCGAGAATCGGTGCATACGGTGCAGTGTTTTAAGATCTAGTGATAAAGTCTTGTTATCAGTTCCACGTATCACTAAATCCCACTCAGGGGGCAGATCCTTCTCTTACCTAGCTCCCTTATTCTGTAATAAGCTCACACTTCTCATACGTCAATACGCGTATCATTACAAATTCAGAAAAATTCTCAAAACACTGCTATTTCTGGCCTAATTAGTCGGCTCCTCAATTACAAGCCGTGCTGTACCAAGATAACCCCCCCTGGGGTGATTTCTGTGCATTATAATTGAAATTAACATAACATAACCCTCTCCACTCCCAGGGGAATGTGCACTCTTGGAAGATACATGTGTATTAGATGCATTCATGCACTTGTGCCCTGCGCCCAAGGACAGCTCTTAGGAATCTCTTCTGTCTGCTAATTATTTGTTTGCAAGGAGTGCACTCATCCCTAAGTGATTGCTGGTGTTGGAGTGCTGATTAAGCGCACACCTGTGGCATAAGCTTTGTATATCGCCACTGATAGCCCACCACCGGATGAATGTGACCACTGTGGAAAACTTACTGGGATGAGGATCGGGAGTGAGGCAACCATGTTTGAATGGGTCCTTGACCATAAGTTGCAGACTCTGGATATGTCCTGTTGCAGTCAACATCCAACGCAAAAGTGCTCTTCACAGCAGGGTTCAAGCGATTGCACCAGGGGAACATCCTTTACCACGCAACTTTTACAACGCAGTACCTTTACCACGCAGGTATTACAACGCAAGTCGTTACAACGACTTGCGCTGGGGGCGCTGTAGGATAGTGAATAGTTTCATTTACTATCCAAAACCTTCCCTACTATCCACGGGGACTGGAGTTGGAAACTATTCCACTATCCAGCGCCCCCCCGCAAGTCGTTGTAACGACTTGCGTTGTAAAACCTGCGTGGTAAAGGCATGCGTTGTAACGACATACATCCATTGCACCACGTCAAATTTCACTCCTAAAATGTTGCATGACCATCTAAGTAGAAATCGGAACCAAGCCAGGGTATGTTTGTCCCATCCTTTTGGGATTTTTCATTACAGTTCTTTCTCCAACAACTCTTCAGAATAGAGACCTTCTCTGGAGCACGACAGACATTCACATGGGCTGAGCCAAGAAGGATCTCCGAAGAGCATCCTCTGAATCTCTTGCTGTTTGTGCTTCTAGGGGCATATTACCAACGATTAGCGATATTTATCGCTAACGATGCTTAGCAACACATTTTTTAACGCTAAGCATCGCCGGAAATTATCGCAGAGGTAACTTGCTATTAGCAAGGTTTATCTCAGAAGTGATAAAAATCCTCGCGCTAACTGCCAAATGAGAGATTATCGCTGGAAAACCAACGATAATCTCTCGAAGTTTGGCGTTAGCTTGTTGATAGGGGCTCACAAACTTAGCCATGATATCCACCTTCCATAGGATATCATCATGGCTAAGTCAGGAAAATACCAGGTGTAAAAAAAGCAGTGCTAACCGCGGTTAGCGCTGCTTTTTTTATCACTAACAGGGTTAGCAAAATCCTTGATAATAGGAGAAATGTCACTTAACAACATTTCTCCTATTTTTTTTCTCTGGAACGCCCCCTTTGCATCTCATTAGAGATGCAAGGGAAAGCGTAGAGAAAAAGGGTGCTAACATGCGAATTTGCGTGTTAGCACCCTGTTGCTGATAGGGAGATCATTTTATCTCCGCCTTCTTGGCTTTTAAAGCCAAAAAAAGCGGAGATAAATCCCTTGATAATATGCCCCTGTGGGGCATATTACCAACAACTAGCGATAATTATCGCTATGTTGGCTTAGCGGCAATATTTTTAGCCATGTTATCCACCTACCATTGGATAACATGGCTAAGAACTGCTCAGGGCAGGTGTTAGCTTTTGGAGATATTCGCGCTTAGCGCGAATATCTCCAAAAGTTGGTAATAGGAGATAGCGATGTTAGCGACTGTTTCCAGTCGCTAACATCTTGGCACTCCCACTTTGCATGTCATTAGTGATAAATTTCACGGACAAGCAAAGCGGGGCCCAAGATGGTCGCTATCTCCTACTAGCTGTCGCTAACTAGTGTTAGCGACAGCTAGGTAATAGGGAGATAATTTTATCTCCGCTTTCTTGGCTTTTAAAGCCAAAGAAGCGGAGATAAACCCCCTTGATAATATGCCCCTGTATTTGTAATTCACAATGAGAACGGAAAAAATTATTATTATTATTATTATTATTTAATCTTGTAAAGCGCGTAGTCACCCGGAAGTATCCCAGCGCTGAGGAACCTAGAAGACAGGAAACTGAGGACTAAGGCTGAGTTTACGAGAAAAACATAGGGGTTAGGGGAAAAGATGTGTCTTTAATCGTTTCCTAAAACGGAGGTATTGGGGATCCAGCCGAAGACCCCGAGGGAGGGAGTTCCAAAGACGGGCCGCATGGACCGAGAACCGTCTTCCTCCTGATCGTGCTTTCCTAAACCTTGGGGTATTGATCAGATTTTCTGCATTAGAGCGAAGGGATCTTGTGGCTATATAGGGGGTAATGAAATTCCGGAGAATTGGAGGGCCTTGATTGTTCAAGGTTTTGTGCACCAGACACAGGGCCTTAAATTTAATTCTCTCCCTTATGGGGAGCCAATGCAGGAGTTTGAGGGCAGGCTTGGCCGATGATCTGGCCGGGGTGTTGGTAATGATCCGGGCAAAATAGTATTCTAATTGTCTGAGATCCTTTTCTCTCTGAGGGGACATGTTTTTTACCCTGTTTCCCTTGATGTTGAGGGGGGCTCTTCTCTACTTTGGGTGATTTTAGTTCAGTGCATGAGTGTTGCTGCAGAGACCAGGCTGATGGCAGTCGCTCCCTGGAATGGACGCACTTGCATTTTATTTGGATATTTCATTGATCAAGACTGGCTTCCTGTTGGCAGTAGTAGAGGCAATGTCTTCAGCACATTACACCGTATTGTTACTGTAGATGTGGGAAAAAGTCTGAATCACCTCACCTTGGGGCAGATGTATCAAGGGTTTTTTTTGTCGCAAACGCTGCGATTCGCAAAATAGCAGCGTTTGCGACAAAAAAAACGGGAATTGGAATATATCATTAAAAAAAGCCTCGCAATATTAAGGAATCGCAAATTTTGCGATTCCTTAATATTGCGTAAGCATTTAAGAAATCGCAAATTGCGATTTCTTAAATGCAATGTATGAAGCATTTCTGAATTGCGAATTTAGGCTAAGAAATCGCAAATTGCCATCAATTTGTAGTTGGTGGTAATTTGCGAATTCTTTTACAAATGCACATTTTGCAATTTGTAAAGGTGCCATGTGACGCTCATACATGCCCTTAGGGCATGTATGTGCGCCATATGCGCACACATGTCAATTTCATGGGTGCAGCAGGGTGTCCTTGAAACACCCCTGCACCCTTGAAATTGTTCTCAATTTGCGATTAGCAAATTGCGAATTGCAAATTGAGAATCATTTCCCATTCATTCCTATGGGCCTCCTGGCCCATAGAAATGAATGGGAAATTATTCCTTAATTGCGATTAGCAATTTGCTAATCGCAATTAAGGAATTTTAAGAAATCGCTAAAAAATAGCTAATTTCTACATACATACCATTTTGCAATTCTCAAATAGCGATTCCTTAAAAATCGCTATTTGAAAATCGCAAAAGGGTATCTTGATACATCTGGCCCCTTGTAAAGAGCCCTCGCATTACCTTCGACACACATCACTCCTCATTACCAGGCATCAATTCACTGGGTAAACTTTCACACAAGAGACAGTTTCTTCTAGAATGATAAAAGCCCTGACCACGTTGAGAAGTAACAGAAGATATGCGCCCCCACCTTGAATAAAGGTGAGAGATTGTGAGAGAAACAAGAACTGAGGGCCATATTATCAAGAAAGGGCGATGCATTATCGCCGCTTTTATCGGCAGGTAACTGCCGCTAAAGCGGCGATAATGGACTTGATAATATGCCCTTGTGAATTCCCGTAGAAGCTCAGGTTCTGGTGTTAACCTGGACTTCTATGGGAATTCACAAGGGCATATTATCAAGCCCATTATCGGCGCTTTAGCTGGAGTGTCCTGCCGATAACAGCTGTGATAATGTATTGCCCTTTCTTGATAATATGGCCCGAAGTGATAGACGGTGTGTGGAACACAAGAAGAGGGAATGCAGCGAGTGAGTGTATGTGGAGGTCAGTTTGAAGAGGGATTTGTGGGGGTGAGGGAGACATGGGTGGTGTAATAGACAAGGGAAGCAGAGTATAAAAGAAGGGTGGAATATATTTGGCTACTGGTGGGTAATATTTTTTTCCTGATAATATGAAAAACAAAAGAAGTGGGGGATGAAGGATCATGGGAATGCTGAGAGGGAGAGAGGTACCGAGATACCCAGAGCGTCCCATTGGGTCAGTGTTTGCTTCGTCCCTGTTGAAATGTCCTCGCACGTAATTGGTGGAAACGGTGACGTGTGACGCATGTCCCACGCCAAGTATTCAGGACTCACTGATGTCTGAATGCACAGCTGGCATCAGAGGGGAACCACGCCCTGCGGCCACCAGGCGGCAAGTCCAGGGGTGATTGCAGCTGGGCTTGTGAGCCCCGGGACACCCCAAGGCTAAGCCGTTGTTCCTCCAGGGTCTTGCCGTAAGGACTTCCTGGGGTTTTTTGGCATTTGCACCCTTCTTGTGCTCCTGAAGATGGTACCACTATGTACCACTCAACCTCTGGATCGCCCTGTAACTCCACCTGCAACACAAAAGAACAATTTAACAACCTTCCTCCCCTAGCCACCCTTCCAGTCGACAAGCGGTAGGGAGGGAGACGGCGTGGTACCTCGAAGCAAAAGGATCTCTGGTTGGGTGGGGGAGGGAGATGTACCTGGCCCCCCACTCACTGGCACGCTGGAAATGACGACAGGTAGAGCAGAACCCTGGGGCATATTACCAAGTGCCTTATCGCCGCTTTAGCGGGAATTTTTCCCGCTAAAGCGGCGATAATTTTATCGCCCTATTACCTAGCTGTCGCTAACACCAGTTAGCGACAGCTAGTGGGGGATAGCGATCATCTTGGGGCCCACTTTGCATGTCAGCCATATTTATCGCTAATGACATGCGAAGTGGCCGTGCCAAGATGTTAGCGACTGGAAACAGTCGCTAACATCGCTATCTCCTATTACCAACTTTTGGAGATATTATCTCCAAAAGCTAACGCCTGCCCAGAGCATTGCTCATTTCTGTGCCCAGAGGAAGGCTCGGAGGGGATTACACCAGACAGCCCCCCCCCCCCCTATCCTCCCCACCTCTCCTAAGACCTGCCGGGGCTGCGAGCGCAGGCTCAGGCCGAGAGAGGCGCCGGCTCTCTATAAATATATATGAAAGGGTGAGGGGAGAGTCTGCAGAGGGAGCTTTAATCAGCTTTTTCTGTCAAGAGGCGCAGACCAGGAGCCCCCCCCCCCCAGCCTTGTAAGTTAGGGCTATCTATCGCTCTGAGAAGAAAGGACTCGCTTCATCCTCGTGTTCGGCTGTCAGAGCCCGGCCAGACTGCAGAGGACTGAGGAGCCCAGGCAGGCTGCACATGACTGCAGCAGGCAGGGCTGGGGCTGCTAGCGTGGGAGTGTGGGGGCAGCAGGGGGTCAAGGCTGCAGAGACTCGGGGAGACAGAGAATAACAAGGGCTGAGGGGGAGAGAGACGGAGAATAACAAGGACTGAGGGGAGAGAGACAGAGGGAGACAGAGAATAACAAGGACTGAGGGGAGAGAGACAGAGGGAGACAGAGAATAACAAGGGCTGAGGGGGCGAGAGACTCAGAGGGAGACAGAGAATAACAAGGGCTGAGGGGGCGAGAGACTCAGAGGGAGACAGAGAATAACAAGGGCATAACTCCCAGGAGCCCCACAGGGTGTTTCATGTCAACAGATTGAAACCATATGTTGACAGGGCAGACATGGGCTTGCTCATGGCTACTGATGAAGGACAGGAGGAAGAGGGTGACCCTCTCCCAGACCTGCTCTCTCAGAACCCTGATGATGGTTCAGTTGATGGTGTAGCCTTGGCAGGTAGCCTCACTGACCAATAGCAGCAGGACTGTAGACAAGTTCTGCAGGCCTACAGACATATGTTTTCTCTGTCTCCAAGTCGGACTACCTGGTGCACTCATGAAGTGGACACTGAGGACAGTCTGCCTGTTAAAAGTAAGATTTACTGGCAACCTGATCATGTCAAGGACTGTATCGGGACAGAGGCCCAAAAGATGTTGGGTTTGGGAGCCATTAAACCCTCAGAGATCCCTTGGGCCAGTCCAGTAGTCCTTGTGCCTAAACCTCACACCCAAGATGGTAAGAGAGAGATGAGGTTTTGCGTGGATTACAGAGGTCTCAATGCTGTCGCTAGGACAGATGCCCATTGTGAGAAAGTGCCATCTTTCTTGCCTTGGTATGCCCCCACTTTTTTCTGAACTGCTGATGTGCTTTGACTGAGTGTGCCCTGGGTCCCTGCCAATCAGGTACCCAGGGCCTGTGTTCCTTCCCTAAAAAGAACAAGCATTTGCAATGCAATAGGTCTCGCATTAGGAAAGTTTGAGCTATTGGTATTGTAAATGACAATTTTTTTATTTATGTGTTGGTTTTGAAAATAGCGAAATTAATAGCTTTGTCATTTACAATGCTAATAGTTTTAACTTTCGCAAATGTGACACCTATAGCATTTGTAATGCAATATGTGTTGTATTTATGTGACTTAGATGTATTGATATTACAAATAACAATGGCATTTAATTTTTTTAAATAATTAATACTTAAATAAAAGTTATTGTAATTTGTAATGGCAATAGCTTAAACTTTATGGCGAATGTACTTTTGGCAGGTGGAAGAAGCTACTATAAGAAGGCAAAGGTGCAGCTGAACGTCGCTCACAGTGGCATCTGTCTCTGTTATCAGAAGTTGCCCACTGTACAGGAGTGGTGTTCTTTTACCCTGTACCTTGGTGCGACCACTTCACTTGCACTGCTAGGACGAATCAGGGGCAAGGGACATAACCATTGCATCAGTCTGAACGGGAAGAACGACAGACCCTGCCTTCCTGTTACCTATCAATTGCCACCTTTTGAAAAAAAAAATTTCAGTGGGCAGGGGACACACACCAGAGTTTGATGTTTGATTTCTAAAGAACCCAATTTTGTTTACATCAGAGGCCAGCTTTTAAGCGGGTCATGTTGGATATGCGAAGTAAGTTAGTTCCTTTAAATAAAGCAATGAAGGGTGGTAAAGCAGTTTTAAGGGCATTTTTATACCCATAACATTACAGAAAATGTGCGGTTTCTGTAGTTTATCTCATTACAGACACCTAATTGCTTTATCTTCTTTCAATAACGTGTCCATCACAGAGCCGCATATACGAGCATTGAAATGGCATACATAAGTGGATTGAAAACATAAAACACATGACCAAGCGGAAAACTTGCCAGCTATGGAAGGGTCACGCTCCAGAGGCGAGTCGCGCATTGGTCACTGGATAGTCTGCGTGGCCTCTGTGCAAATGTGCATAACATCGTCCAACCGAGATATCCTGTTGTTATTTACGTCTTTGACTCCGCCTGCCAACACGCCACTGCATTGTGCTTCCAGTGCATCGATATACTCGTACTGTCAAGTGCTTCATTTCAACAAACTCCATACAATATTTGAAATAAAAAACACAACAAGCTTGGAAGTCGTCTGCGACTCACCGATGATAAGCAGTACATTCCGCTTTCTCGCAGACACCCCCGCAATGAGCAGTAAGGTCGCACAGCAGTGACCCTCGCCCATGGATGGAGCAGGAAAGTCTTTCTGATTCCTTCAAAGCTAAGGGAAGGGGGTGGGGGGATCTGTAGGTCGGTGGTTCCTGAAGCGCTCGGTATAGAAACTTGGAAAACAAGGTAACAACCAGCTCTGCACTGCTCCGGCCAGGACTTCAGAGGACTCACCTGACGGCGGCGCCGCTCGCTGTCACCGGGGTCCCGCTGCTGGGGGGCTGCTGTGTGCGGGCCCCCGCTACTCAGCTCCCGCGCAGCTCTGCCCGCAGCTGGAGGTAGCCCCCAAGGGTGACGAGCTGCAGCGCCAGAGATAGCGCCAGGAAGCCCAGCAGCAGCCGCCCTCCACCGGCTGGAGGCCTCGGGGGCGGGTCGGGGGCCCTGGGGGTCATGGCACCAGGAAGCAGGGGGGCTCTCCGGGATCTGCTTCAACCAGCAGCTACTGCCCCATGCCGCAGAGCCGTGGAGACACTGCTGGGAGAGCCTGGGAGCCGGGACGCCAGGGGGTGGGAGAGATAGGGAGAGGGGAGGAGACCGCGGGGAGGAGATAAGGGAGGGACGTGAGGTTAAGAGGGTGGGGCACTGCTGGAGCCGAGGACGGGGCAGCGGCGACTTACTGCAGAGGAAAGTTAGCAGCTAGGACGGGGAAACGACACCGAAGAGATAGAGGAGCACCGCGGCCCACGAGACAGAGAGCGGAGCATGGAGAGGCAGGTAGGGAAAGGACCTGGATAGAGCCTTAGGCAGAGGGAGGACAGTAAACTACAGAAGGCGAGGCGAGAGACGCCGAGGGAAGGATGCAGGCGAGAGAGACGCTGAGGGAAGGGGACACGAGAGAGGCGGAGGGAAGGGGACACGAGAGAAGCGGAGGGAAATAAACGGGAAAGACACTTACGCGGCATGGATGCGAGGCACTGCAGCCAGTTTCACTTTCATTCATTGAAGAGCGCGCACTAGGCAGGGGATGTGCACGGCGCCGGCTGGGCGTGCGCGTGCACGCAGTGTAATCCAGCCGAAGAGAAGCTCGTGGCAGTTTCTTGTCCTTCATTCCCCCGAGTCAGCTAGCTATAAGTCTCCACCTGGACGCATCCTTTGGATGCGAATTCCAGGCTCGACCTAAAAAGTATGCTGAACCAAAATACCCAATTGGCATCCCTGGCCACCTGTCAGCCCCTAGTAAATCGTACCACAGGTACCCAGGGCATGGTGACCAGAGAAGACCCCTGAGGGCTGCAGCACTTATTGTGCCACCCTCGGGGGTCCTGTACCCTGGCACCCACACACTGCCTTTGCAGGCTGAGTGCCTAAGTACAGATCTAAAATGAGAGTCGACATGGCACACATCCCTGTGTGCCATGCCCACAGAACCCACTGCCCTGGCATACTTCAGTCACCCCTCTAGATGGGTGCCCTATGCCAAAGGTGGGGGCACAGGTGCATGAGCCCTGCGCCCCTACAGTACCCAGGGCCATTCCTGGGCACTGTAAGTGCAGTGTTGCCATTTAAGAGTATATGGTGCTGGGAGGTTGTCACTACGAACTCCACAGCACCATAATGGCTACACTGAAGACTGACAAGTTTGGTACCAGACTTCTCAGCACATTAAACCCTCACTGATGCCAGTGTGGGATTTAATGTAAACTGCATGAGAGGGCATCTTAGAGATGCCCTCCAAAACCCGAACCTACAATCCACGTCTGGGCTGAGTGGCTGCAGAGGCTGCCACACAGCAGACATGTTACTGGACCCCTGGGTGGAGAGCCCCCCGCTCTCCTGGGTCTGCAACAAAGCACATCCTGGCCGAGGTGCTAGGCCTCCTCCCCCAGGATGGACAGGGGGAAGCTTCAAAGGCATACCGCCTCTGAGAGCTTCTCCAGACCATTTGCTGTACCCAGCAACTGGCCCCCCACCCGTTCTACCCCCAATCTGGCAGGAAGACTGGTGGGAAAAACTACGTCAGGAAGGAGGGTGTGCCAACCTTTGCCAACTCCACCCCTCAGGTGGAGGAGGCGAGGTGAAGCACGACCCCGGGCTCCAGCCATCTTGTAGATGGGTAGCCCTGCCCAATACCAGCTAGGCTCCTGCCCCCCTCCCACAGGAGAGGAGCAGGCTAGGGGTGTCCTCACCCCAGGACAGGGACCCCATTGGTCCCTGCCCTTGCCCTACCTGTAACGCCCCTAAATTTAGTATTTAGGGGCTCCCTGAACCTTCCTTCCTCAGATCCCGATAACAAAAGAAGAAAGAAGACCAAGAAGAAGAAGACCCGCCGCGCAGCTGCCACTAACAGGACAACAATAACTGACTTGGCCCCAGCCCTACCGGCCTGTTGATTCTGGAACCTGCTCCTGCCTAATCCCGGCGACCTCCGCGGACAGCAACCTTGGGACACCCAGAGGACCTGCCTGCCTTAACCCTTTCGAAGATTGGGACTCCCATCAGCAGAAGCTCTGCTGCAACAACCCACCTGGCGCCCACCAGGAAGCTCCAGACCAGCCCCCTCTGCACCAGCCGAGCCCGGGCCGGGCCAACCCGAACCAAGACCACGAGGACGTCCCCCCGGCGACTGGGACCCAAAGTCCAGTGCCCAAAGACCCTCATCGACGAACCAGCCGACGCCTGCAGACTCCAGGGGCCATCCCAACCGCGACCAGCGGAGGGTAAGCTTTTCTGACCCCCAAAGACACCCCTGCACCCGGCGCCCCGCGGCCCCCTGTGCCTCCCTTTGGGGTACCTACCTGTGCTCCATCATCCCAACTTACCTCTCGAAGTGCTGGTCGCCCCTGGAGAGTCACCGTCCCCGAGCCTGCAGCCTTTGTTCCTTTTTCAAGATCCTCATTGGATAATATTGAGCGCCCGACGGCTCAGAAGCACCCTGCACCCAGCCGCCCGAGTGCCGCTGGCTGTAACCCCTTGGCCCTATCCTACTTCCCCCCTTGCCCTGAGCAAGTGACCAGGAGCCCAGCTCCCAGAGCTGCGTGGACTGCTAGCCAGCAGCCACCAACCGAAGGCCCCCTTTCCCTCATTGGATATCATTGGGCCTACCTACCTCTGCACCCGGCCGCCCCTGCGCCGCTGACACTGAACTAACTGTACTCACCTGACCCTGGGGGACCCCTGAGTCTATGCCCAGAACCCTAACTTCACCAACCAAGCACTCACCTGGAAACCGGTAATTCACTTACCTGCCATTGCATAACATTGACCCATTTTGACTCGAATTTTTTTTAAGTGTGGAGTTTTGAAAACTGAAAATATTCCTATAAAATCAGCCAAAGTCGGAATTCGAAAGTACTCACTTGTGACCAGGGGAGAAGCCAGTACTGTACCTTTCAGCCCAGTACTGAACCGCAAAAGTAATACCTAGCGGGTTTACTAGTAACCTGTATTTTCTCCATAGGAACCCATTGTCTGATTTTCTATGAAATTTCATCTGTCTACTAAAAATCGTACAAAATACTGAAACGCAATTACCTACCTGTTTTGAGTTAAGCCCCCCGTGCTGGCCCTAGGAGGCTAGTGCTCGGTTAAAAAAGTAACGCGAATCTACTTTACCTGCAACCTGAATTTCCTCTTATTGAATAACATTGTCAAAAGTACAGTGAAAAGTTTCTAAGTGTGAACTTTTAAAACAGCTTTATATTCATGAAAATTCATCACAGTAACTAAACCGTTTTTGCTAATCTGGTTTCAGCTTAGACCCCAGGACTGAATCTAAGATCTAGTCCTGGGACTACCAAAGTAATCCATAGAGTAATCAACTGTACTTACCTGTGAAAAACCCCTTGAGCTCAATGCTAGAGTGTTTCAGAACTGTGTTGCTTACTGGCCATCCTGTAATTAGTGTGTGCACAAACGTTATTGCTCCTCTGCAAAGTTTTTACATGAGAGTACTCGTAACTTGAAAAGTAGATTTTTATAACTGTTGGTTCTAAAAATAAAACAACTATATCTTTTGATATAAAAACAATTGGCCTGGAGTTCAGTCTTGAGTGTGTGAAACCTTTTGCTGACTAAGTGTGTACAACCAATGCTTTACACTGTCCTCTGGTACTGCCTTACTGCTCGACCAAGCTACCACTTTGGAGAGTAAGGTCAGTTCTGACTTTAACCTCTGTTATACCTCTGGGGATTGTGGACTCTGTACACACTGTACTTCATTATTGTCCGGTGTTAGAAATGGGGCTACTAATTCTACAGGGGGTAGCATGAAGCAGAGCGGGCAGGCCAAGCTTCAGAGGACATGTGTGAAGCATCCACGCTGTACCCACAGTCGACACACCAGGCACACCACAAAAGAGACACGACTCCGCTTCTGGTTGGAAAAAGAATACGTTTTGTATTATCTCCAACCTGCAAAGGTAAACACAATAACAGCAGTAATCACAAGGGGGCGCCAACTGGCGCCAGAGCAATCAATGCCAAGGGGGTTATTTACATCGGAAAGGGGCAGGAATAAAAGGTTTAGTCCGTGAGTGCATTGCTGAAATAAAAACGTGTTATCATTGGCATGAAACCGTAGGAGAATACGTGAGGGAAAGAAATACTAATGCTGAAACTCAAGATCAATATCGCAGGGCAAACTCAGGCCTTAATCCTTGGCCTCACCTAGACGTAAGCTGTAGGCGTCAACTAAAGCATTAGACATAAAATGCACACTAGGTATGGAGGCATAGCCACACAACAGAGCCTGCATCCGCGTCTCCTGTGAAAAGAAACAGGCGGCACCTGGCCTTAACAACTGGCATAGACATGCAAATGTTATATCAGGCCTGGGCTAGCATAATCACGCCCACCCTGGGGCAAATACCTTTGGCACAGAACATATCAACAGTGGGCATAACACTAGGTATAACACAGCCGACCTGGCCTTAGCACCTCCTGCAAGAAAAGAAACAATGGGTGCATAACATTGACATCGGGCCTACAACATCAGTAGAGGGACCTCTGGGCGTCAGGCAGGAGCCTTATCCTTGGGCAGGAATCATGGTGCTCATAAGAATGGCAGAGCACATATCCACATTGGCTCAACTAATCATGAGTAAGGGCGCAGTGACCTAAGCACCCAGCCTTAACCGAAAAGGGGCTCAAAAGCACCTCCCGGTGACATAAAAACACTAGGCACCCAAGACCGGCATTCCCCTCCCCCCTCAACAGTGGTATCACACATGAGGCAGGACCATCTGCAGCTAAACTTCCATAGCCTGACTTCCCCTATTGGCCTGGAATCAGGCAACTCACTACTGCAGGCACAACCCGGTCCCTGACCCGCCCGGGGCCCACACCTCCGAGTCTCTGTCCTGGGTCTACTGGCCCAACGTTGCAGGTGCCCACTGCCAGGCGGGGCACCTGGAGAACAATACTGTTCCTGGGGGCGGCAGTTCACCATGGAATGCTGGCACCGGGGTTGGGCACCGACAGTATGCCCCGATACACCCCCCAACACAGTCTGTTTGTGCCCCACACTCACCGGGCTCTTGGCAAGGTCTCCACGCTTCTGCTCCTCGCTCCGGGCTTCCTGGGCAGTAGGGTGGGAGGCAGGCACCGACAATGTGCCTCGAGGCCTCACCAGACAGACACAGACACTGTTCCCCGAGCGGAGGTGGGGTAGGCTCCTGCCCTATTTACAAGGCTGAGAGGCGGCAGGATCTGGTGCGGTAGCGCTTAGGAACACAAAAGCAGCCTCTTCCAGCTGCGCAGCGCTAGCCACCACACAGCGCTTCTCCTCAGCCCAGCTCCTCATACAGCGCTTCTAGATCACAGCGCTTAGCAGGCAGCACTTATCCAGGGCCAGGCAGCCCTTCCAACAGTCCAGTGCTTGGTTGAAGCGGCGCTTTGCTGGCACACACAGCAGGCAGTACAGTTCAGGCACTTCAGGACTACCCAGGGCTTCTGCAGCACAACGCTTCCAGGATTATAGCGCTTTGGCACGCAGCGCCTCCTCCAGGCCCAGCACGTCCAGGAGCACAGCGAAAGGGGGGCGGACAGTCCCTGCAGCAGGCCCAAGGTAACACTCCTCACCTCCTGGGTGGCGGGGTCCCAGATGCTCCTTCCCTTCTCGGCGCTTCTTTGCACAGCGCTTGCGTGGCGCAGGATCCCGGCAGCTACAGGGACCTCTGGGGGCCCTCTTTCTTCAGGGGCCCGGGGAACAGAGCAGTAGGCACTACTGGGCCAGGTCAGCGGGTAGTAGGGGCATCATAAAAGCAGGGTGGTAGGCTTTCACCATCCCCACTGCAGCGTGGCCCTCCTCCCACAAGGCCGCCTGAACTCCTGAAATGGGGCTTCACAAGCCCTGGGGACAGTAGGGGGTCCTAGATGGGTGCAGGGCCCAGCACACAGGCCCAAGCGGCGGTATCCTGGCAGCAGGTCCCCTCACATTCCTGTACCAGCTCTGTCTCTGCACATCACATCTCTACTGCTCTCCCTATACCAGAAAGGCTGGAAGCTTCTAGAAGGTCCCTCAAAATGCTGGGATTGCTGGGTACCAGACAACTAGACCGCTAACCCACCTCAGACAGGCAAACTAGTTCTAACTGGCTCAGGGGGAGGAGTAGAGCACCCTGGGTGCCAGGCTTTCCCTCCAAATGCAGGGGTGGCTGGGTACCTAACAACTAGACTGCTAACCTCCTGCAGTCAGGTGGCACAACGCATAGCCTTGGCAGCCATTTTAAATGCAAAACACAAATGCAGCATTTCACCAGGATACATGTTTACAATGGGGGAAAATAAATGTACACACCATTGCATTGCATTTAACATTAACATGGCGTCTCACACCACACATGGCCTATTCGGTTACCTTCACCATGGGGGAGGCATCTCAAATTAGGGGGGCGAAAAGCTAAATGTTTTGGAAAAACGGCCAAGTCCAACATTCCAGTATATACAGAGCCACTTTCTCACACCCATCAAATACCCAGGGCAGATGAACTCATTGACAGATTGGCATCTGCCAAGTTTTTTAGCACATTTGACCTAACAGCTGGCTACTGGCAGATCAGACTAGCTGATCATGCAAAGCCAAATACAGCATTTTCAACCCCTGGTGGGCATTATCAGTTTGTGGTAATTCCCTGTGATCTGAAAAATACACCTGCCACATTCCAAAGGTTGGTGAACCAAGTCCTCTCAGACCTGGATGACTACTGTGCAGCTTATCTAGATGATATTGCTGTCTTTAGCTCCACCTGGGAAGATCACCTGATCCACCTGAAGAATATTTTGGAGGCCCTGCAAAAGGCAGCCCTCACTATCAAGGCTACTGTTAGAAATGGGATTTCCAGCTGGCTAAGGCTTGCGCCAAAGCCAGGCAGAAACCACCACTCTAGTCAGGGCAAGGGAGTTACACGCCAAGGACAACCCCTGCTCACCCTCTAGGTAACATGACACGAGCAGTAAGGCTAATCTTGGAGGCTTTGTAAGTTAAGCATTTGCGCGCGCACCCAGCAACAACACCCAAGGCCCACCACAAAGGAAACTCCACACAAGGTTATATATAAAAATACCCTTTGTATTATACCAAACACATTGGATAATAAACACACACTTTACAATGTGCCAGAGGCACGGGCAGAATTTACAGGGGATTATATACATGGGACAGGGCCACATGGACCACTGTCAGGAAAAAGCACTTTTAGAACTAGCACTTGGTAGAATTAGCACTTTGTAGGAATAACGCTTAGAACATAGAACATATAATAACTGTAGCACCAAATAGCAAATGTAGCACACAACCAGTAACCACTGGTAAAAGGTAAGTACCACCTACGCAACCCTAACCACCTTAGGAAAATATCAAGCAGGGAACCATTTATTTATTTATTTATTTTTAAAATTTATAAAGCGCAACATATGCCCTTGGGTGTCTTGGCGCTAAGACTCACTGATAGCCTCAAAAACTCAATTTACAGTTTTAGTCATGCCAAGATACAAGTGGGGAAGAACTTATTGGTCAAAAAGCCACGTCTTCAACAATTTTCTAAATTGTAGCAATGTGGGAGTGGATCTAATTTCCAGTGGAAGGGTATTCCAAAGTCTGGCCGCAGCACTAGTGAAGGATCCGTCTCCCCAAGTAACTGTCTTTGTTCTTGGCACAATAAGACGGAGGGCATTTCTTGACCTTAAATGTCGAATGGGGCAATGTAACCTGAGCTTCTGCTTCAGAAACTTCGGCCCTAGCTTATGGATGGCTTTGAAGGTAATACACAGTGTTTTAAATGTAATCCTATTTTTCACCGTCAATCAGTGATAACTCCTGATTGCATGTTTAATTGGTTTATATTTGGGGGTACAAGACAGCAGCCTTGCTGCCGCATTCTGGACCAGTTGTAACTTGGCAACCACCCGAGCTTGGTCATTCAAAAATAAACCATTGCAATAGTCCAAGGCGGACAGTACTAGTGAGCTCACCACCGTTTTTCCTCCATTGTCTGAGAGGAATGGAATTATTTTTCTGAGAAGTTTGAGCTTAAAAAATGCTGTGGAGGCTACTTGATTAGCATGGGTGACGAAGTTGAGTCTCTCATCGAAGATAACTCCTAGATTTCTGACCTTTTGCACCGGAGACGGCAATACTCCTAGCAACGGCGGCCACCAAATTGATGACCAGATAGGATAAAGTTTACCGAAAATGATCACCTCCGTTTTCTCGGAATTCAACCTTAAACAGTTGCAGGCCATCCACTCCTTAATTGCCAGCATGCATTCCTGAAACCTGGCTGCCACCTCTTCTCCATCATTATTGACGGCTAGCACCAACTGTGTATCATCAGCATAGGCTCATCCGGTAGCTTTTTATAACCCTAGCTAAGTCCGACACATAAATGTTAAAAAGGGTCGGACTTAGGGATGAGCCTTGCGGCACTCCACATGGAAGAGCCAGGTCCGCCGATCTAAAAGGCCCCAGAGTTACTGCCTGAGTTCTTCCCGACAAAAAGGAGGCAAGCAAAGCTCTGGCCGTGGACTGGATACCCAGCTCTTCGACCCGGTCAATCAAGATGGAGTGATTGACCGTGTCGAAGGCCGCAGATAGATCCAGCATAATCAAAACCGCCGTGCCAACCTGGTCTTTAATGGCCCTTATGTCATCCGCAGCCTTGATGAGCGCAGTTTCCGTTCCATGCAGTTTCCGAAAACCAAACTGTGACTCATCAAGCAGGTCATTTTGTTCAATATACTCAGAAAGCTGGCTATTCATGACCTTCTCCACCACTTTCGCTAAAAAAGGCAGACTAGCAATAGGCCTGTAATTTTTTAGTAACTCTTTATCCAAGCCTGGTTTCTTCAGGAGTGGTTTTAATAGTGTGTTTTTTAGCTTATCCGGAAAAACACCTGATGTGAACATAGCATTACAGATTTGTATTACAAATGCACTTATTATGTCCATTATAGGAGGAAAGATCTTGGGGGGGCATGAGCTCACTAGCAAAACTATACTAGGAAAAACAACCACCTAAGCATAAAAATACATTTAGGGGTATAGGCCAGAAGCTTTACACATGATGCATGAAGACACATTCAGAGGTGTAGGTAAGAAGGCATTACACATTAGGCAGGTAATCACAAATTGCGCAAAGATCACATAGGGCATACATGTACCCCACGCAAGGGCACAACACCTGAACTGTCCCCCAGGCCAACTGGCCTCTCAGGGGCTGAAACGCCCTGTGTCCACAATGTCAGGGAGGCTGCGCAGGCAGCCAAGGAAGATGCTCAAGGGCCTAAACGAAGCAGCTGCCCACTAAGTGCTGGGCAGCTGGAGAACTGAGCCTGGCACCAGCGTGCCTCCCGGCTCTCCTGTGGGGCTCTGAAATGAACAAGAGAGCTAAAAACGATATGGGAGCCTTGCAGGCTCTAAAACAACTGTGACTCAACACGTGGGAGCCTCGTGGGCTCGAGAACAAATGTAGCCTGCCTGGGGGAGCGGCCCGCTGCCAGCCGGGGCCGCTCTGCCACCATAAATGCCCCCAAGAGCCTCTCGTGGGCTCGGAATAACAAGAGGCCCCTGTCGTTGGAGTCCCCCCTCTGGGGACTCGGAAACCAAAATGCCCCCTTTGTTGGCGGAGCCTGACAGGTTCTACACTCAATGCTGCCAACTGGGGGGGATGGGCACCGGCAATGTGCCCCGACGCCCCCTCTCCCCACAAGGACACAACGGGCCCCCACTCACCTGGACCTGTGGCAGGGGCTCCTCCTCCGGTGCTGCTGCCTGGGGCGGCTCTCCTCCTGGGCTGCGGGGCTCTCCCTTCACTCGGGGAGCCTCGCTGCTCTAGCGGCCGGTGCTCCTCTCGGGCTGCGGGGCTCTCCCTTCACTCGGGGAGCCTCGCTGCTCTGGCGGCCGGTCCTGGGCTTTTGCTGCTGGCCTCTTTCCTCGGGACAGGAGCGCGGGGTGGGCTCCCGTCCGCTTCCTGTCCGCGTGGAAACACTTCCGGAGGTGGGGGGGGGGGGGAGCGGCTCACGGAAGAAACCTGGGGTAGGCTCCCAGACGATGCTCAAGTCCCTGGCGGGGTGAGCACCCGCTAGGGATTAGGAAAGTACAATTTCACGGGGTAGGCTTCCGTTATATAAATAAAAAGGGAACACGGCAATGAGCGGGGTGGGCACCCGCGCCGATGATTGCAGGCAGGAGATCCCCACGCCGGGGAATCCCTTAGAAAAGCGATCGCAGCTCCGGGCTGAAATGAGAAGTAGGAGGGCTCCCAGCACTCAGGACATAGCGCTCCTGAAAGTAGGAACAAGGTGCTTTTCAGGCAAATTCCAGCCAAGTCCAGCAAAGTTCTTAGGAAGGCAGGGGGGCAAAGGCTGGGCCCAGGGGCCAGCTCACAGGGCCCTCCAGGCAGGGAGGCAGCACCCAGTGGGGGTCCTCCTGGCACCCAGCAGCAGCAGGCCCCCCTCAAGGTAAGATCCAGGGAAAGAACACTTACATGGGGTCACAGCCCCTTTTTATACACATACATCCTTTGTCTTTGTAGGGTGGGGGAAATCCAGTTACAGCTGATTTTGGATCACTCTGATGTGCTCAGCCCCTCTTCTCATTCACTGGCAAGGCTAGGGACATTAGACGCACCACAGGGGGCGGAGCCAGCATTGTGTGGGGAAAGCCCAGCCCTATTCAGGTCCCAGGTGCACTCCTCCCTCACATCAATCATTCAGATCCCCCATTCACCACCGGGGCAGACCCATCCTGACTTGTGGAGCCAGACTCACCAGCCAGCTCCAGCCAATCACAAGCCAGACAGCCAATTCACATAAATTACACAGACATGCCAACTTCTAGAAGTGGCACTTCCACACTAGGTACAATAATGCTGCACACACCATCACGCAGCATTTAATCACATGAGTCTGCACATACCAAACTCGACCCTGCACTCCCCATACATCAGGAACTACCAGGGACACATACATTCCCCATGCATTCCTATGGGAGGGCAGGCCAACCTCACCACATGCACGCACTTTACCCTGGGACACAGTGGTAAAGTGCGCAGAAGCCAAAAATCACTAACACCAAGTCACAATTAAAAGCAAATATTTAGGGGTGAACCTGCCAGAAGGGCCAAGTCCAACAGCTTCTAAGTGCCAGATAGGGCAGAATCCGGTTGTATACCTGGGCCACCTTGTAGGTGGAGGCCAGGTTCAACCATTGTAGAGCAAGATCCAGACCATAATGGACTGGACTGCTCCAACCACCCAGACTCAGGTCAGAGCTTTCTTGGGCCTGACTAGGTATTACAGGACATTTGTCAAGAGGTATGGTTCCATGGTGACACCCCTTAATGACTTAACTTCCAAGAAAATGCCAAAGAAAGTTCAGTGGACAGTCAGCTGTCAAAAGGCATTTGATGACCTGAAGCAGGCCATGTGCACTGCACCAATTCTGCAAAGTCCAGACTACTCCAAGAATTCATTGTTCAAACAGATGCTTCTGAGTTGGGGGTAGGTGCTGTGCTTTCACAACTGAATAAAGATGGTCAAGACCAGCCCATTGCTTTCATTAGCAGAAGGCTGACCCCTAGAGGGAAACGTTGGTCAGCTATTGAGAGGGAGGCCTTTGCTGTGGTTTGGGCCCTGAAGAAGTTGAGATCATACTTGTTTAGCTATCACTTCAAAATTCACACAGACCATAAGCCCCTCTTGTGGCTAAATCAGATGAAGGGTGAAAATCCCAAACTGCTCAGGTGGTCCATTTCCCTACAGGGGATGGACTTTACAGTAGAACATAGACCTGGGACTGACCATACCAATGCAGATGGACTCTCAAGATATTTCCACTTAGAACATGAAGACTCAACTGGTCAAGGTTAGTTTAATGTTCCTGCGTTTGGGGGAGGTGTTGTGTAGGAGAGTAGGGTCTGCTTCCTATGGTCACCCCCACTTTTTGCTGTGATTCTCTGTTTTTTAGACTTTAGTGTGGCTGTGGGCCTGCTAATCAGACCCACAGCCCAGCTGTTCTCTCTCTAAATTGATACCATGTAGTTTAGGCGCATACCAGATTGGTTACTGGGCCACCCTTGTGAGCCCCTGTATAGTGTACCCTAGGTACCCAGGGCATAGGTGCACTATAGGCCTACCAGGGGCTGTAGCATGTATTGTGCCACCCCTGGTTTGCCTTCCAAACCGACACCACAAGTCTGTTCACATAGCCTGGGTAAGGTGGTGTAATCACCCCTTACTTAGATATAGTATACCTATATCTATATATACATATAGACACATATACACCTATAAGTCACTACTACGGCAGGCCTTAAAAATCCTGGAGGCAGAGTGCTTGGTTTTATGTGAGGGGGTGCCCTAGCATGAGCTGAGCCCCTCTGCAGCTTTCGGAACCATCTCCTTATAGTTGTTCTATATGATATAGCCATACCATATACTCTTAAGTGCATTATAATCCTCGCGGTTAATGCTAACTTTGGCTTGGCTTTATCAAAACATGTTGTGTAAGGTGTCAAACACTTTGGAATACTACCCCCCCCACCAGTTCTGGTGGCTGGGGTAGCATTCCACCCTTCTTGAGGGAGTAGACATGTAGTTACTGGTTTACCCGGTTAAAGTTAAACAGAGCCTCAGCATCACAAAATGGATGCTGCTGCCACAGACACAAGTCTGACCTCCTGCTGCTGGACGAAACTCCGGCAGGGGAGGCCTGGACAATAGGTTTCCTGTCCAGGGAGGTGCCAGCACTTCCCCAGACAGGGTTTTGTGTATTGGGGCAGGGAGGGCTGCATCAGCAGATGCTTTTCCAGACACTACCTGGGGCACACAAGGTGCTCCATGCATAGCCCGGTTCAAACCAGTTGCTGGGGCACTCAGCCCCAGCTCTGGCGCGAAACTGGACAAAGGGAAAGGGGTGTAACCACCCCCTTCTCGGGTCCACCCATAGGAGGGACATTAAAGATAGTCCAACCCCTAAACTTAGTATAAGTATAGGAACCCAGTCCTAGGACTTCAGATAACCCTGGACGAATCTTTGCAAGACATATCCTGGACCTTCGACATTCCATTTCGACTGTAAGATGGAAGAAATCTCCCTTGTGGTCAAGGAGTGACCACTCTGTTCTAACAGGCACCAACAGCAACTTTGCCGGTCTGCATTTTCGAGGCTCCCGCCGGATCCCGAAGAATCCGCGACACAGGACACGGACTTCCAGGCATCTCTGACTCTGACCCACACCCACAGCAAAGCTGAGACCCGTGGTGGACACAAGAGACGTGGGACCGGAACTCCTGGACATCTTGCTTTTTGCAAGCTGCACTCCTTTCTCGAGGTATCTTAAAGTTGTGCATTGGGGTGCTTGTAGCCCGAAATGCGAGCACCATTTGCACCGAAGCTCAGGCCTCCACACTCCACGAGTGTCCCGTGGGGCCCACTCCTGCATTTCAGCTTTTACGCGTCTTCCCGGTTCCTTGCCCGTTGGCTAGGGAGCCCCCTGAAGACGCCATATTGAATCTAACTTGCTTTCCTGGTTGCTCCAGACTTGCTCCATCTTCCCTGCAAAGGAGAAGCGCCACAGACCTTGCTGGTCTGCACTGAAGCCATTCTCGACATCCTGTGTGGGTTGCATTTGCCAAGGCTTGTTGGGTCCAGTCCGGATACCGACACCGCAGTCAACTAGATCCTTCATGGGACAGCTCGAATCCAGCTCCTGGTCATCGTCGACACCTCCTGGTCCTCGTGGCTGAAGAGACAAACTTCACTTCTTCACCTGAAATCACCCGACATCGCCTGGTTCCTTCCTGGTTCCATCCTGGTCACTGGCTAGTGACCCAGACTCTGTCCCCTCTGCTTTCAGGTTCTTCAGATCTTCGATCCACCCTTGGATCCACCCGGACACTTTTCTTCTGGTCGCCTGCAGCTCTCCATTGAAAACGACAACGAAACCCGACACGAAAAGACACCTATGCACCCGGCTTCCCTGGGTGAGGTAACACAAGTACTCCGGTGCTCCCGTGGGTCTTGACTCTCGATGTGTCCTAGTCTAAAAGGGTTCCAATCTTAGTCCATCCGGAAGTGCCCTTAAATTGTACTTCCTAACCTTTGGTTGATTAGAGTATCCCCAGGGATTCCACAGGCCCCAGGCCTGCTTTCTAACTCTGTGCAACTTATCGTATGTTAACTCAGTGACTTGTATTGTATTTTTACCTTTGACCTCATAATGAGTGCAGAGGGGTTGTGTTTCGAATAAATACATATATATTTGATATATACCTTGTGTGGTGTCCTTTCATTTGATACTCAAGGGATTATAATTGGTAAAACAACTTGCTTAATACTCTCTCTGAAGTCTTAGCCTGATGACTGCTGATCCATGCTACCACTAGGATAGCTTTCTATAAGGTTGACTTTACAACCACCATCAATAAGGGTCGATTAGACTTTTGCAAGGTGCCCACTAGAACTAGTGGACATCATATGCCGGGCTAACTTCTCACATCATACCATCTTTCCAAGGGGGACATAGACATTGTCGGAAAGGAATCAAGGTTTCTATTCCAGGTTCTTCCTAAGAAAAACAGAAAAGTCAATGGAGGCCAATGCTGGACCTCAGACAGCTGAACAAGTTACTAAAGAAACATTCATTTCAGATGCTTACTTTGCAAGAAGTCTCCTGATGATGCAGGAAGGTTTTTTTTTTTACCTCCCTACCCCTTTGGAATGCTTGCTTCCACATACCTATTCATCAAAAACAGAGGAAGTGCCTTTGATTCTCAGTAGCAGGTCAGCACTACCAGTTTGAGGTGCTCATTTTTGGACTCAAAATCAACGCAAAGAATATTCACCAAATGTCTTATTCCAGTTGCCACTTGTCTCAGGTGAGACGGTCACCAGGTGTTCACATACCTGGGCAACTGGTTAATCAAAGAGCCATGCAGAGAAAAGGAAAAAGCTTTCACGAGTGCTTGCATCATTCTCTCCTGGAGACTAGGGGCCATATGTATCAACATTCCGTTTTGCGATTCCTAAATAGCGATTTTTAAGGAATCGCTATTTAGAAATCGCAAAATGGTATGTATGTAGGAAATCGCTTCTTTTTAGCGATTCCTTAAAATTCCCTAATTGCGATTAGCAAATTGCTAATCGCAATTAAGGAATAATTTCCCATTCATTTCTATGGGCCAGGAGGCCCATAGGAATGAAGGGGAAATTTGCGATTCTCAATTTGCTAATCGCAAATTGTGAATATTTTCAAGGGTGCAGGGGTGTCTCAAGAACACCCTGCTGCACCCCTGAAAATGACATGTGTGCGCATATGGCGCACATACATGCCCTTAGGGCATGTATGAGCGTCACATGGCACCTTTTGATGTTTAAAAAAATGCTTTTTTAAAAGAATTTGCAACTTGGTGGTAATTTGCGATTCCTTAATGGCATTTTGGAATGTTTTTTTCCTTGATACATTGCATTTAAGGAATCGCTAAATTTGCAATTCCTTAAATGCAATCGCAAACTAAGGAATGGCAATTTTGCGATTCCTTATTTTGCACCAAAAATGTTTCATACATACCATTTAGCGAAAATGGGTTCGCAAACGCCGGAATTCTGCGAATTTCGGCGTTTGCGAACCCATTTTGCTTTGATACATATGGCCCTAGGCTTCCCTTTGAACAGGGAGAAATCTTTGTGGGTGCCGTGTGATCAGACCTCATTACAAGAAAATGAGAAAGTCGGGATACAGCTGCCCCTTTTCTAAGCGTTTCAGCTATGTAATCATGTACTGTAAACACAGATAGTACTTCCAAGCATCTAAACATCCTCCCGCAATTCCCTGTGATTGCCGAAGACAAAAAAGTATTGGCAATGCTATAGGTCTCGCATTTAAATGCGAGACCTATGTCATTACAAACAAGCGGCTGCCATTGTCCCGGCTGCTTCGAAAGTGAAAGCGGGCTTAGCCCGCTGAATGTAAGCAAAGCACGTCGTCATGCCTAAGATAGGAAAAACTCAGAAAAATAAAATAGTACACATACGGTGTAACAACCAAGTAAAGGGGCCAGTAGCCATGGGACGTTCCTAACGAAGACAAGGCAGTACTAAGGAGGTACTAACAAGCCTATTAAAGAATCCGAAGGCAGCATTTACGAAAGACAATGACACAAGCCAATAAAAAATATCGGTGGAGAGTGGGCGCGGCTTCTCTCCCATACTCTAATACAGCAGTCTCGCAGAGCGAGCGGTGCATGCGCGCTGCGGCTAGGCTCGACCTAAAAACTGATCCATCAGTTTTCTTCTGAGGCAGCCATGAGAATCGGACACAGCATTCCCCAGAACTCAGAACAGGCTCGACCAGTACATTCAAGAAAGGGATGAAAGATTTCTTGTTTATCAGACCGTGGCGTTTTAGAGGATCAGCCGCGCTCACTCGATCTGACCTCCAGCAAGAACAATCTTTAAGCTGAAATTCCCTTCTTGACCCCCGAAGGCTTGAAGATTGTCTTGAGGCTCTGAAACACTTTAAGAAAATCCCACAATTTACAGTCTCTTGATTCGTTTGTCTTGTTATTTGTAAATAAAACTCTTCGAGATTTGAAACCCTCCATCTATATCTCCTTGTATGTAAAGCACTATTGTATACTGCCTCGACAATGACGCAGTCTGCGCTATATAACTTCTTAATAATTTACCCCGCCTCCTCAATTTGTTTCTCTTTTTAGAGTTGTGTGAAGTTACAAAGGGGCATATTATCAAGGGGGTTTATCTCTGTTTTTTTGGCTTTAAAAGCCAAGAAAGCGGAGATAAAATTATCTCCCTATTACCTAGCTGTCGCTAACACCAGTTAGCGACAGCTAGTAGGAGATAGCGACCATCTTGGGCCCCGCTTTGCATGTCAGTGATATTTATCACTAATGACATGCAAAGTGGGCGTGCCAAGATGTTAGCGACTGGAAACAGTCGCTAACATCGCTATCTCCTATTACCTACTTTTGGAGATATTCGCGCTAAGCGCGATTATCTCCAAAAGCTAACACCTGCCCTGTGCAGTTCTTAGCCATGTTATCCAATGGTAGGTGGATAACATGGCTAAGAGCATTAGCTCGGTAATGCATGAATATCGCTGACTTTTCTGCGATATTCATGCATTTCGGCTGATTTTTATCGCTTAGGAGATAAACCTTGATAATAGCAAGGCTCCTAAGCGATAAAAATCGCCGCAGCTCAGCGATAAAAATATTGCCGCTAAACCAACATAGCGATAATTATCTCTAGTTGTTGGTAATATGCCCAAAGTCTCTCGAATTACTGCGTAATTGAAAGTAAGCGGTTGCGAGATGTCTTTGAAAAAAGAGAAGGGACCACGTTTGCAGCCTTTCTTGGCAACTTCGAGCTGTTTCTGTCGCCCCAAAGGGCCAAGGATGGGCGGGTGCCGCCTGGGAAGCCCCCATCTCCATCCCCAGCAAAATAACTGACTGGCCTCCCTTGGCTCGCACTGAGTGTAACGCGGGTCCCTGCAGCACAGGCCCACCCGCCTTTCAGGGGCCCCTACTCAGTCTAAAGGCAGTTGATATCAGTGAGATATAAAATAACATGTGTATTTGTAAAGCGCACGTTCACCCCTACGGGTATCTTGGCACTGAATAATAGATGTCTGTTGTGACCCAACTCAATGGTACTCATTTTATCGACCTCAGATGGATGAAAGGCTGAGTGGACCCACCAGGATTTGAACCTGTGACCATGAGGTCAAACACAGGCCCCTGCAGTAGACGCCTCAGGGGACCATCATCATATTCTGCAGGGGGCTCTATTATTTTTCTTCATGCTGCAGCGGCAGCATCCCTTTGGTGGGACCCCCAGCCCTTCCACAGCACCTCCTCCTGATCAGTGGTGGGAACGGACCCGGAGTTTAGGCTCTGCACTTCCTGTGCCGGATGCCCCGCCTCCTGCTGGGTGTGAGACTTTGCTTCACGTCAAGTGCATATTTGATGGATAAATGACTTCACACACCCCTTTTCCAACCCTTGTCTCGTTTTTTCCTAACTGTATTTCCTTTGTCTACCCTTCGCTCTCTCTTTTTCTATAACTCGCCCCTCATAACTTTTCTCATTCAAGACTTTTACATGTCATTTCGCTTTGTTGCTGTTTCTATTTCTTTTTCTGGGCTGTTTTACTATTCTTGTTAATCTACCTTTCCGAACCCATGTTCTTATGCTCTTGCCCCAGTTGCTCCCTCCTTATATCTCAGTTATCTCTCTTGTTCACTTGGTTTTACACCCAATCACACACTACCTCTCTCTGTGCTTAAGGTGCAAAACCACACAAAGGCTTAGACACAAAATTGTTCTTAAGGAGTCCACATCTGAGTACCAAAGCTCCATACTCCTAATTCCACTTCATGCCTCTTCTTCCTCCACACTACAGTCCCTGTCTCTTAGTTCTTGAATACAGGAGCTGCCTGGTCTTGATTGCATCTCATGCCTCTTTCTTCCACCTCCTACATTTCCTGTCTCTTTATCTCATGAACACCGAGGCTGCCTGGTCTTGATTCCACCTCATGCCTCTTTCTTCCTCCACCCTACACTTCCTGTCTCTTTATCTCATGAATACCGAGGCTGCCTGGTCTTGATTCCACCTCACGCCTCTTTCTTCCACCACCCTACACTTCCGGTCTCTTTATCTCATGAATACAGAGGCTGCCTGGTCTTGATTCCACCTCACGCCTCTTTCTTCCAGCACCCTACACTTCCTGTCTCTTTATCTCATGAATACAGAGGCTGCCTGGTCTTGATTCCACCTCACGCCTCTTTCTTCCACCACCTACACTTCCTGTCTCTTTATCTCATGAATACAGAGGCTGCCTGGTCTTGATTCCACCTCACGCCTCTTTCTTCCACCACCCTACACTTCCGGTCTCTTTATCTCATGAATACAGAGGCTGCCTGGTCTTGATTCCACCTCACGCCTCTTTCTTCCACCACCCTACACTTCCTGCCTCTTTATCTCATGAATACCGAGGCTGCCTGGTCTTGATTCCACCTCACGCCTCTTTCTACCACCGCACTACATTTCCTGTCTCTTTATCTCATGAACACCGAGGCTGCCTGGTCTTGATTGCACCTCATGCCTCTTTCTTCCTCCACCCTACACTTCCTGTCTCTTTATCTCATGAATACAGAGGCTGCCTGGTCTTGATTCCACCTCACACCTCTTTCTACCACCGCACTACATTTCCTGTCTCTTTATCTCATGAACACCGAGGCTGCCTGGTCTTGATTCCACCTCACGCCTCTTTCTACCACCGCACTACATTTCCTGTCTCTTTATCTCATGAACACCGAGGCTGCCTGGTCTTGATTGCACCTCATGCCTCTTTCTTCCTCCACCCTACACTTCCTGTCTCTTTATCTCATGAATACAGAGGCTGCCTGGTCTTGATTCCACCTCATGCCTCTTTCCTCCTCCACCCTACACTTCCTGTCTCTTTATCTCATGAATACAGAGGCTGCCTGGTCTTGATTCCACCTCACGCCTCTTTCTTCCACCACCCTACACTTCCGGTCTCTTTATCTCATGAATACAGAGGCTGCCTGGTCTTGATTCCACCTCACGCCTCTTTCTTCCACCACCCTACACTTCCTGTCTCTTTATCTCATGAATACAGAGGCTGCCTGGTCTTGATTCCACCTCACGCCTCTTTCTTCCACCACCCTACACTTCCGGTCTCTTTATCTCATGAATACCGAGGCTGCCTGGTCTTGATTCCACCTCACGCCTCTTTCTTCCACCACCCTACACTTCCTGTCTCTTTATCTCATGAATACAGAGGCTGTCAGGTCCTGATTCCACCTCATGCCTCTCCCCCCTCCCCTCCCCACTACACTTCCTGCCTCTTTATCTCATGAATACTGAGGCTGCCTGGTCTTGATTCCACCTCATGCCTCTTTCTTCCACCACCTAAACTTCCGGTCTCTTTATCTCATGAATACTGAGGCTGCCTGGTCTTGATTCCACCTCATGCCTCTTTCTTCCACCACCTAAACTTCCGGTCTCTTTATCTCATGAATACTGAGGCTGCCAGGTCCTGATTCCACCTCATGCCTCTCCCCCCTCCCCCCTCCCCTCCCCACTACACTTCCTGCCTCTTTATCTCATGAATACTGAGGCTGCCAGGTCCTGATTCCACCTCATGCCTCTCCCCCCTCCCCCCTCCCCTCCCCACTACACTTCCTGCCTCTTTATCTCATGAATACTGAGGCTGCCAGGTCCTGATTCCACCTCATGCCTCTCCCCCCTCCCCCCTACCCTCCCCACTACACTTCCTGCCTCTTTATCTCATGAATACTGAGGCTGCCTGGTCTTGATTCCACCTCATGCCTCTTTCTTCCACCACCTACACTTCCGGTCTCTTTATCTTATGAACACCTAAGCTTCCTAGGGCCATATGTATCAAGCCCAAATGCGTTCGCAAACGCCGAAAATCGCAGAATTTCGGCGTTTGCGAAAGCATTTTCGGTAAATGGTATGTATCACACAAATCTGCATGCAAAATAAGGAATCGCAAAATTTGAGATTCCTTATTTTGCAATTGCATCTAAGGAATCACATATTTTGCGATTCCTTAAATGCAATGTATGAAGCCCAAAAAATTAGCAAAATGCCCTTAAGGAATCGCAAATCACCACCATCTTCTTTGGACACCCCTGCACCCTTGAAATTATTCTCAATTTGCGATATTCAAATTGCGAATCGCAAAATTGAGAATACCTTCCCATTCATTCCTATGAGCCTCCTGGCCCATAGAAATGAATGGGAAAGTATTCCTTAATTGCGATTCGCAATTTGCTAATCGCAATTAAGGAATACTAAGAATTAGCTAAAAAAAAAGCGAATTTGTACATACATACCAACTTGCGATTCTGAAATAGCGATTTCTTAAAAATCGCTATTTCAGAATTGCAAATCGGTACTTTCATACATATGGCCCCAAGTCTTGATTCCACCTCATGCTTCTTTTTTCCTCCACCCTACACTTACTTTGTATTCATCTCAGCATTGCAGGTTAGTTTTCATCCCTGCTTTTAGCCTTTATCACTTGTTTCTTGCCTTTCCTTTTCCCTTTCCACTTTCCCCTCCATTCTCTTTTTCTCTATCTTGCCCTCGTCCAGTCTGATGATGAAAAATAATTTCTGGTTCACAAAAATGATTCTCAGTTCCACCTCCAACACCCACCATCACAAATTAAGCTCTGCCCTCTCTCCCCCAGCACGGCTGTGGCTCCTCTATCATCCTTACTCTCCTGGCCATTTCTTCCATTTCCCATCTCATTTTCTTTGACTGCTATCTCACTTCTTTCTTTCCATCTCTCCAAATTGAATTAATTTCAATTCAATTTCTATCCTTTTATGTGCGTGACGTACATCGAATGCACAAAGCCACCAGAAGCCTTCAAGGGCGGCTTAGATCTGCATATCTCCAGCCCTCGTCCCACAGAGTTTGAAGTGGTCACACTTATTTTTTACTGTGGTGCCTTGGAGTTCTGCCTTTGAATCTCCAGCAGGCGCACATTTACTCCAGCCCAAGGCCCTCTGTGCTGGAGACTCAGGCTTGCTGTGATTGGCTCATGGCCCTGGTGTACACGCGACTGGAGTGAAGTACCGAAAAAATAATTACAACCCAAATAGAGCTATACTTACAAATAGCCCAATACCAATTACCAATAATCAGTCAGTTGGCAGTGTAGAAGGTCCAATCGTTTATTACAACAAACATAAACTCTGCCAGAGGAGCTCCTTGCGACCTAACCCCACGAGGTCCGCCAAGAAGACTGCTGGCACATTATCAGCAATTCACATATATACTGTTACATTTCGAAGCCGTTACCTAAGATGGAAAGATTCAGGCTGGTACAGGTTGGTGCAAAGGAAGGACCATATATAAAACACAAAACCCTCCTCAGTACAGTTCAGCTCATTATAGCAAGGTCGAGAGGGTGACTCCCTCCTGCTAACTCCGAAAGAGTCCGAACAGCGCTCCCCTGGAATGTGCTTACCCAATCTACCCCCACCTACAACCTTGACAGGCCCAACGTGCAGAAACAGCAGGTTGCTACAGTTGTACTATTTCACAGGGGAACGGACCTCGGCTATGGAAATGGAAGGGTTTCGTTCGTGCTAGAAGCGGACTAGGCCACAAAATGGCGCTTGTCGGGTCAAGCTGTGTTTGCGTATAGCATAGAAAAACGTGCAATAAAGTGTACATGGGTCCCTAAGTGGTTATGTATGCAGGCTTATTAGTGTTCGAATCTCCATATCTGATTAATAGCTACACCACGCTAATTACTAGCTATAACTACATGTTTTACTAGGCCCAGATCGAATTCTGGTTCCTCAGGAGATGATAGTGCATTAGCAGCCTACCTCCCAGCGCTCTAAACGCACCCCGGGTCTTCCGCAGGTAGTATGTGAAGGATTACTCGAGTAGCAACTATTGCATCGGCAATACAAGACTGAGAATGGGTCCCAGCACAGGAAGTGGCAAGCAGAATCTTATCCCTTCCCTCTTTAAAAGTTGCAGCCATTGGCTCTGCTGCATTGCATCATGTCAGGGTGCACATCTGTTTAAGCATGATGCATGAGCCTCAATAAATGGCAAAGGAGGTTTCATGGGGTTTCCTGCGAGTTTTGCATCTAGAAAACATGTCTGCACTGGCCTGGCTGGTTAGGGGGCATTTTATGGATACTGCCCACAAGCCAGACTGCTAGAAAACAATTTGAAAATGGGTGAGAGTTGGGGTCAGTAGACGTCTCCCAGTGCTCTCCAGCTCTTATAGATTGAGGCTACGTCAACCAGGGGTCATCCGTTGCCCACCAGGGGTTATTCCGTACAATTCTCCCCTACCTGGACACACGGTAGTACAACCGCTTTGGTGGAGACCATGTTATGTTATGTGCCTGGCATAGACCGAACACAGGTAACAACAACCTCCACCCGAAGCGCAACCCTTCTAAGACAAGAGTGAACCCCTCCGAGTCCTTGTATCCGTGGGGGGCCCAGGGCGAGGCTGTTCCCTCTGCCAGGTCTTCAGCGCCCACAGGGGCTGTAGGGCTGTTTAGTGCTTTCCTGTCAGGACTTTGCCATTTTTTACTGAAACTTCTATTTGGGCCCATTTCCTTGCTTGGTGGGTGGGGGTCACATTCCTCCAGAATGGTGGTCTCGCCAATGAAACCAAGCAACCCATCACCAGCAAGAACAGGAGGTCTTTATTCTCCAGTGAGTTCGTGAAGTTCCATGAAGTGTAAAAAAATTGGGGGGCCTATTAGCAAGAAATAGCGATATTTATTGCTAAATGCGCTTAGCGACTTTTTTTTAATCGCTGCCTATCGCTGGATATTTTAGCGGAGAAAACGTGCTATTAGCAACGTTTTTCTCCACTGATAGCGGCGAAATGCGAGAATATCGCTGAAAATCCAGCGATAATCTCGCATTAACGCCAATGGGGGCTTACTCTGATAATCCTCCCCCCATTGACTATACAGGTAAGTCAACGTTTTAGCAGGCGTTATATTCTAGCGATAATCGCGCTTAGCGCGATTTTTTTTATCGCTTCGCCTGCCTTGCTAATAGGCGATAGCTGTTTAACAGTTTGGGTACGCCCACTTTGCATGTCATTAGCGTTAAATATCGCTGACATGCATAGCGGGCCCCAAACCTGTAGCTATCGCCTAAAATCTGTTTCTAACTGCTGTTAGCGACAGCTTGCTAATAGGGCGATAAAAATATCGCCGCTTTAGCGGGAAAAAGTCCTGCTAAAGCGGCGATATTGCCCTTGCTAATATGCCCCTTAGTCACTTCCAGGGGTCTGTAAACGCCTCAGACTTCAGGTGTTCTTTTCTTATTGAGTTTATTTTCTCTCTAGTCTGTTTTAGGACGGCCACCTTGCCTCCAAGGAGAGAGCGGACCAGCCTGGTCCCTGAAACCAAAGAGGCTTCTGGCATGTTCTAGGCATGATCTGAATGGATGAGTGAAGAGATGAATACTTCTATCGCCCTGATGATAAACAATAAGGGGCATATTTACAAGGGCAATTTCTCTGTTTTTTTTTACTTTTAAAGCCAAAAAAGCAGAGATAAAAATATCACCCTATTTACAAGAGGGTGATAACATGCATTAGCGCATGTTAGCACCCTTTTACCCGACGCCATGCAAAGTGGCCGTCACTGGGCAGTACAACGTTGTAAATATTGCTGATGTGCACATCGCGATATTTCCAAGGCTGCCTACGCATTTTAGCAGACGTTCGTTTTTGGAGAAAATCGCTGTTTTCTCCAAAAACTAACGTCTGCTAAAATGCAGACTTAGCTATACGTATCATTGGGGTGGATTATGCTGATACGACCACAGGGTCGTATCAGCAAGGTTATCTCCGTTTTCCATGGAACATCGCTGGGTTCCATGGAAAACACCCCTATCACTGGGAAATTATCGCCATTGCGCTATGCGTTGTTAATACAGCGCTAGCATGGCGATAATTTTCTTGCTAAGCGCGGCCAGCGATAATTATCGCTGCCGCTTGTTAATATGCCCCTTAGTTCCACAAGTATGATCTTGTTTATAGAAAACAGAAAGATCTGATGTTCAAAACAAACTCTACCGAAGGCGGAAGACAAGAGGCACGTTTAATAAACACATACAAATAATAGGATGGAATGAATGGAGGCGTCTGTTTATTTCCTGATCATAACAAACGCACAGCATCTGTGTGACGATATTTATAGTGTATTGCACAGGGAGGGTTGCGCTACTTTTCGGCCCGGTGTACTAACAGAAGTCCCAAACAGTGGGTGCAAACTGAGCACTGTTTCCCCCCTTTGCCGTTTAGTGAGGCAACCGGTCTACTATTGTCTGTTTGCAAAATCTCCAATTGCAGGGCGTTGCAGAATGACCTGCCGCATGAATATTAATTAGAAAAGTGGCTGTGTGTTTACCCACCTGTGCGTAGCTTCAAACCCTGGTATGGTGGCTTGCAAAGGACAGCAGACGACCATCCCAGGGATTGCATTCCCAAGCAGGAGTATTGCGAGCACCCCAGGGGGCATATTACCAACAACTAGCGATATTTATCGCTAAATGCGCTTAGCGACTTTTTTTTTATTGCTTTTTATTTTAGCGGAGAAAACATGCTATTAGCAACGTTTTTCTCCATTGCGCTAAAATATCCAGCGATAGCGGCGTAATGCAAGAATATCGCTGAGAATACATCGATATTCTCGCATTAGCAACGAAATGCTCTTAGCCATGTTATCCACCTCCCATTGGATAACATGGCTAAGAACTGGTCAGAGCAGGCGTTAGTTTTTGGCGATAGCGGGAATATTTCCATCGCTACGCCAGCCTTGTGAATAGGCGATAGCGACGTTATCGACTGCTTTCAGTCGCTAACGGGTTGGGTACGCCCACTTTGCATGTCATTAGCGATAAATATCGCTGACATGCAAAGTGGGCCCCAAACCGCTCGCTGTCGCCTTCAAGCTGCCTCTAACTGCTGTTAGTGACAGCTTGATAATAGGGCAATCGAATTTTCGAAAATTGCATATCGCCCCCCTTGATAATATGCCCCCATGTTCCTTGTGGATCTGGTGTTGCTTTAAAAAAATATCCTGTTTGAAGAAGACATGTTTTTGGAAGGGGGGTGCGCCTGCCTGCTCCTCCGAGCCTTCTGCCATATTCTCAGATGGGGAGAGTCTGCTTGGGACAGATTCCCCTCTGTGAATCTTCTGTCACCTCCTTTGAGGAGTCTGTCACTTTTTAATGGTTTGAGACAGGATGGGGGTCGCGGGTCATCCATGCACCTCATTGTGATTCCCAGGCCGGAGAGAAGGCCCCTTCCATACTCTTGCGGAATTTCAATTCGGAATGATGTGCTGAACCCCTTTTTGTGATTCGGAACATATTTTTTTCTTAATTTATAGTAATAAGGGATTAGGGGCCAGATGTAGGTAATTTGATTTTACCGACTCATAAATACCTAATTTTAACTATTTGGTATTTATGAATCAGTAAAATAGAAGGAGGGAGATTTAGGTAAATTCGGTAATTGAATTACCGAATCTGTAAAAATCGGTATTTACCGAATCGGTAAATACCGATTCGGTAATGCCCATTGATTCCTATGGGCCTTTGAAGCCCATAGGAATCAATGGGCATTACCGAATCAGTATTTACCGATTCGGTAAATACCGATTCCAGCAAGGGTGCAGGGGGTGTCACTTTGACACCCTCTAGCACCCCAAATACAGGCATGTGTGCCATGTGGCACACAGACATGCCCTAGGGGCAGGTCTGTCTGTCACATGGCATAGGTGTGCATGCACACATGTGCAAGCACACCTGGATTCGGTATTTTACCACCCTATTGGATTGGGTGGTAAAATACCGAATCTGAAAGGCCTTTGGGACTCAGAAGAGTCCCACCTACATCTGGAAGTTACCGAATCGGTAAAATTGGCCCCCTACATCTGAAAACCCAAATACCGGTCGGTAACGGCCAAATTCGGCCGTTACCGACCGGTATTTCGGCTCCTACATCTGGCCCTTAGTAAGCTGTTAAAATGCCATTTTGTGGTCTCAAACCCTGTAATATGTGTCCTCTAATGGTTTGCGACTGTAGAATGCTTTGGTACATCGGGCTCCGTGTCTGTCGGTCAAGTAATGGGCACCCGTTTGTCCACAGCTCCCTAGCGAACACGGACTACATGCTTCAGGCTATGTGTCTGTTCTCTGGGGCGGCCCCAGGTTACTGGACACTCTCCTGCATGTGTCCTATGGGGGAACAGCGTTTACAACGCAACTTTTACCACGCAGTACCTTTACCACGCAACTTTTACAACGCAAGCGTTACAACGACTTGCGCTGGGGCGCTGTAGGATAGGGAATAGTTTAATTTACTATCCAACTCCTTCCCTACTATCCACGGGGACTGGAGTTGGAATAGTAAATCAAACTATTCACTATCCAGCACCCCCCAACGCAAGTCGATGTAACGACTTGCGTTGTAAAACTTGTGTGGTAAAGACATGCGTTGTAAAAGCATGCGTAGTAACGACATACATCCGCCCTGGTGCAGTCACAACTTTAGGGCAGTGTCCTGAGTGCTGTCGTTAACAGCTGGTGTTCCAGAACCACCAATATTATTGCCCTCCAATTGCATAGAGTTACTCCCTTTAGACACTTCCTTCTATCTAGGTAGGGATTACTTTACTTGGTGGTGGGGTGGGTAAGGGGGGCTGATGGGGTGGTCCTAGAATCCTAAATACAGCACGGCACAGAATGTAATACTGAACATGCACAATGTTTAGCCAGTGCTCAGTCTACAAAATACAACAGGGCGTTTAGTAGAGGTTAGGCCTGGGTGGTGAACTTCGCTCCGTTCACGGACTTTGCAGAGTTTTATGCACTCCGCACTATGCGGAGCTCGCGGAGAGCACAAAACTCCACTTTGCGATGTGCAGCAGAGATTTTTCCCGGCTCGCGATCGATCGCGAAGAGTAAGTTTGCGAGCGCGAACAGTAAGTTTGCGAGCGCGAGTTGCCGCTCGGGTAGAATTTCTATTCGAGCAGCAGAAATACCGGCACAAACTGCAGTTGGCACTGCACTCCGCCACTCGTGGAACTTCGAGGAGGTTTTTTTGTAACTTTGCGAAGTGCTGCATAGCAAAACTACGCAAACTGCGCCCAGGCCTAGTAGAGGTAAATAAATATAGCAATGTAAGTCTCATACAGAAAACATGAGCACGTGTGAGCACTGTATGAGGTCAACACGCTTATGGTATTACACACGAGGGAAAAGAAAACCTAAGGCCAATGTTTCCATAAGGGTGAAGATGTGGGTGTTTTTGACTGGTTTCTTGGCGATTCCGGCTTACTGGTGTTTGGTTACTCCACAAGATCAAAGGGTCAGTGGCCACGTAGGAGTGCAATCTCCTGGGTGCCAAGGGTTCCATGGAATTTGGAGTGCAACCCCGTGGGTGCCAAGGCTCTCATGCAAGTAGGAGTGCAACCCCCTGGGTGCCAAGGTTGCCATGCAAGTAGGAGTGCAACCCCCAGGGTGCCAAGGGTTCCATGGAAGGTGGAGTGCAACCCCCTGGGTGCCAAGGATCCCATGCATGTAGGAAAGCACCCCCCTGGGTGCCAAGGGTCCCATGCAAGTAGCAGTGCAACCCCTGGGTGCCAAGGGTGCCATGGAAGTAGGAAAGCACCCCCCTGGGTGCCAAGGGTCCCATGCAAGTAGGAGTGCAACCCCCTGGGTGCGAAGGGTGCCATGCAAGTAGCAGTGCAACCCCTGGGTGCCAAGGGTGCCATGGAAGTAGGAAAGCACCCCCCTGGGTGCCAAGGGTCCCATGCAAGTAGGAGTGCAACCCCCTGGGTGCGAAGGGTGCCATGCAAGTAGCAGTGCAACCCCCTGGGTGCCATGGGTGCCACACAAGTAGGAGTGCAACCCTCTGGGTGCCAAGGGTCCCATGCAAGTAGGAGTGCAACCCCCTGGGTGCGAAGGGTGCCATGGAAGTAGGAAAGCAAACCCCTGGGTGCCATGTAAGAAGGAGTGCAACCCTGCACGTATGAGTGCAACTCCCTGGCTGCCAAGGGTCCCAAGCAAGTAGGAGTGCAACCCCCTGGGTGCCAAGGGTTCCATGGAAGGTGGAGTGCAACCCCCTGGGTGCCAAGGATCCCATGAAAGTAGGAGTGCAACCCACTGGATGCCAAGGGTCCCATGCAAGTAGGAGTGCAACCCGCTGGGTGCCAAGGGTGCCATGCACGCAGGAGTGCAATCCCCTGGGTACCAAGGGTTCCATGGAAGTATGAGTGCAGCCTCCTGGGTGCCAAGGGTGCCACGCAAGTAGGAGTGCAACCCCCTGGATGCCAAGGGTCCCATACAAGTAGGAGTGCAACCCCCTGGGTGTTAAGGGTTCCATGGAAGTAGGAGTGCAATCCTCTGGGTGCCAAGTGTGCCATGGAAGTGGGAGTGCAATCCTCTGGGTGCCAAGTGCGCCATGGAAGTGGGAAAGCCACCCCCTGGGTGCCAAGGGTCCCATGCAAGTAGGAGTGCAACCCTCTGGGTGCCAAGGGTCCCATGCAAGTAGGAGTGCAACCCCCTGGGTTCCAAGGGTGCAAAGCAGGTAGTAGTACAACCCCCTGGGTGCCATGGGTGCCATACATGTAGGAGTGCAACCCCCTGGGTGCTGAGGGTTCCATGGAAGTAGGAGTGCAACCCCCTGGGTTCCAAGGGTGCAAAGCAGGTAGTAGTACAACCCCCTGGGTGACAGGGTCCCATGCAAGTAAGTGTGCAACCCCCCTGGGTGCCTGCGCGGTGGTACTCTGTGCATTATGTGATATCCAGGTACCCCTCTCGTGCTAGCACTACGGCGCCTGTGCGCTGGTACTCCATGCATTATTTAATATCCAGGTTCACCTCTGTTGCTAGCGCTATGGCGCCTGCGCCTGCGTGCTGGTACTCCGTGCATTATTTAATATCCAGGTTCAGCTCTGGTGCTAAAGGGTGACCTTGTTGTTAAAATTCTGTTCAGGTGACTTCCTACCACCTTTAAGGGCTGGGCTCGCCTACCCTGGAGCATGTGTGCTTTACAAATGTATTAAACAGTCTCCCTGTGCTTGGATTATTATTCTGAATTAATTACATCTGAGCCTTGTCTCATTGTGCATTCCTTTTCTTTTGCATTAATTACCTGTGTGCATTGGCTCTGTGTATATTTGTTTGCTCTGTGCATTAATTCTCCCTGTGCGTTAATTCTGATTGTGCATTAATTATCATAGCCAATTAAATATCAGCATGCGGTCTCGCGTCTTGTCTGAGCCCGCGCTCTCTGATCCCGGCTGCCCTCACACTCCATGGCCGCCCTGCTGCATATGTTTTCTAATGCTCATCTGGGGGCATACTACCTAGCAATAGCGATATTTATCTCTAAGCAGGGTTAGCGTGAATAATTTTATCGCTGCGCTACGACGATTTTTATCGCTAAGATACCTTGCTATCATCAAGGTTTATCTCAGAAACGATAAAAATCATTTGAAATGCGTGAATATCGCTGGAAATACAGCGATATTCACACATTATCGTGACAACGCTCTTAGCCATGTTATCCACCTCCCTTTGGATAACATGCCTAAGAACTGGTCAGGGCAGGTGTTGGCTTTTGGAGATATTCGCGCTTAGCGCGAATATTTCCAAAACTACGCCTTTGTAGGTAATAGGAGATAGCGATGTTAGCGACTGTTTTCAGTCGCTAACATCTTGGCACGCCCACTTTGCATGTCATTAGAGATAAATATCGCTGACATGCAAAGTGGGCCCCTAAATGCCCGCTATCGCTTATTAGCTGTCGCTAACTGGTGTTAGCTAATTAATGAAAGAAGGGGGTTTCAGAGTGGGTTTTAATGATGTGGGCAGGTAGTGGGGGGAAAAGAAACTATGAATAGAACACAAAAGAGCAACCCTGCCCCAAGATATTGTGGTCCCGGAGAGGATCCAACCAGTATTAAAGGGGTGATTTATCTAGGAGCCAGCACTGCACATAACAAGAGGCAAATCAATCCAGATATACTCAGAGAAGATATATTTTTTTATATATATATTATTTATTATTTTTCTTTGGTTTTATGTATCAAAAAGTGCAAAAGTTGATTACATTGTTTGAATCCACATTATATTTATAACATCAAAAACACATGATGGGGGGAAAGATGTGTGTTCTATTCATAGCTAACTGGTGTTAGCCACAGCTTGGTAATAGGGCGATAAAATTATCGCCGCATTAGCGGGAAAAAGTCCCGCTAAAGCGGTGTTAATGACCCTTGGTAATATGCCCCCTGGTCCTCTGATTCCTGTCTGGCTTGCAGCTGTTTGGGTGGACGGGGGTGGGGAGACGAGTGTGGGTGGCAGAGGGTTTGCACCTTCTCCTGGTTTACCCCTCCACTGCACCTGTACCCCTTCACTCTGCCCCTCCACGTCTGTCTCTTCATGCCACCCGTTCGTACCCGACTTCTTTCACTCTCCCCATCACTTTCCCACTCTTCCCTGCCTCCTACTCCACCTCTTCCAGACCCTTTATTAGGATAGGATATAATAAAATTTATAGAGCGCACTAAAACCCGAAGGTGTCAGAGAGCTAAAGCGGAACAGAGGAGCCCGCAGGATTGAAGCTGCAAAGATAGGGATTCTAATATGAGAAAAGCCAGGTTTTCAGACGTTTTTTAAAGGACACAAAGGAGTCCATATCTGAGATGTAGGTAGGTAGGTTGTTCTCTAATCTGGCGGCTGCTACCGAAAAGGAGCGCCCACCCCATCTTGTCTTCCGAAATCTGGGGATCCTATCCCCCAGATTCATCAAAGTCCTCTTTTGCGAGTCCTTAATAGCGATTATTAAGGAATGGCTATTAAAGACTCGCAAAACGGGATGCATGTAGAAATCGCAATTTATTTTGCGATTTCTACTGCTTCCTTATTTGCTATTCGCTAATTGCTAATCGCCAATAAGGAATGGCTTTCCCATTCACTCCTAAGGGCCTCAAGGCCCATAGGAATGAATGGGGAGTCATTCCTTATTTGCGATTAGCAATTAGCGAATCGCAAATAAGGAAGCGATTTCAAGGGTGCCAGGGTGTTCAAAGGACACCCTGTAGCACCCCTGAAATGCAAATGTACACAGGTGTTGCGCATACACATGTCTAAAGGACATGTGTGTGTGTAACATACAACTTAGAAAAAAATGCACTAAAGTGCATTTTTCTAAGTTTTCGCTATTTACCAAGAAGTTACACTTCGCGGTAAATAGCGGCCCCATATTGCGAATTCGCAATTTTAAAAAGGTTCATGAATAGCATTTAAGGAATCTCTAATTGGGATTCCTTAAATGCGATTCTTCGCAATTGAGCGATTTCTATAATTGCGATTTTTGCATTTGGGATGATGAATCCCAAATGCAAAAATAGCGCTCGCAAAGGGCCGGATTCGCAGAATCTGGCCCTTTGCGAGCTGATTTTGGCTTCATGAATCTACCTGTAAGTTGTTTGCCAAATCTAAGTTGTTTGCTCGGAATGTACCATTGAAAAGGGGCATTCATTTGAGGGGGGCCCTTACGATAAGGGCCTTACAAGCTAGGCACGAAGCCTTAGAAGAAATATGTTTCGTGACAGGAAGCCAATGAAGGGAACGGATCCCCTCCCTAAATGAATGCCGCTTGGAAGTGTTCAGAATGAGGCGAGCTGCCGCATTTGGTACAACCTGGAGTTTGTTCAAGGAGGAACTATTGATGTTCAGGCACAGAGCGTTGCAGGAGTCCAAATGTGAGGTGACAATGGCAATGACCACTGGCGAGTGCAGTTCCAATGGAAACAAGGAAAGATCTTTTTCAGGATCCTAATGAGCTAGGGCCATATGCATGATGGTACCGATTTGCGATTCTGAAATAGCGATTTTTAAGAAATCGCTGTTTCAGAATCGCAAATTGGTATGTATGTACAAATTCGCATTTTTTAGCGAATTCTTAGTATTCCTTAATTGCGATTAGCAAATTGCCAATCGCAATTAAGGAATACTTTCCCATTCATTTCTATGGGCCAGGAGGCCCATAGGAATGAATGGGAAGGTATTCTCAATTTTGCGATTCGCAATTTGAAAATCGCAAATTGAGAATAATTTCAAGGGTGCAGGGGTGTCCAAAGGACACCCTGTTGCACCCCTGAAATATGCATGGGTGCACATGTGGCGCACATACATGCCCTAAGGGCACATACATGCCCTAAGGGCATGTATGTGCGTCACATGGCACTTTGAAAAATGCTGAAATGTGCATTTTTCAAGAAAATCGCAACTTACCGTAATTTCTTAAGGGCATTTTGCTAATTTTTTTGGCTTCATACATTGCATTTAAGGAATCGCAAAATTTGCGATTCCTTAAATACAATTGCAAAATAAGGAATCGCAAATTTTGCGATTTCTTATTTTGCACCAGATTTTACTTCATACATATAATTTTGCTAATTCGCATTCGCAAAGGCCGGAATTCTGCGAATTTCGCCCTTTACCGAATGCGAATTTGCTTCATACATATGGCCCGTAGAAACAAGTGCTGATAATGCAACTGACCAGTGCATGAAAACTCAGAAAGCCTTCAAAGATGAGCCCGAAATTTTTGGCTGACCTGACGAGAGGGTAGAGATCCGCAGACAACTGGCCACCATGTGCTTGACCAAATGGAGTTTTGGGAACCAAATACGAGCACTTCAGTCATGTCTGCGTTAATCTTCAGGGAGTGGTCCATCCAGCATATGATGCTCAACATTCATTGACACCCACTGCAGGTCCTTAGAAATGGAGATGATAATTTGCGTGTCGCCAGCGTATGACGGCACTTGAAATCCAATGAAGGCACCAGGTCAGCCAAAGGGTCACATAGAGATTGAAAAAGGTAGGACTGCGAGAGGAGGCCTGCAGCACCCCTCAGGAGAGACGGAAAGCCTCGGCCTTGAATCCTCCACAGCTAACAATATGAACCCTGTCAGACAAAAAAGAATGGACGAGCTGCAAGACTGTACCACTGACCTCCACTTGCTGCAGGCGCTAAACCCTCATGCTGGCAAGACGGTATTGAATGCTACAGAGAGGTCAAGCATTACCAAGATAGCCGCCCAGCCTGATCGACCTCGGCTCGGATACTGTCTGTGGCCACAATGAGGGCACTTTCTGTGCTGTGACCTGCACAAAACCCATTTTGAGAGAGATCGAAAAATCCCCTTGGGTATTAATACATTTCATCAGCTGCTGGCTGATACATTTTCCCAAATTTTAGCAGGTGCTGGTAATAAGGCGATAGGGCAAAGATTTATCATGTCTTAAAGATCGACGTTAGCTTTCTTAAGGAGCGGCTTCACAATCGCTTCCTTCCAAATGGCAGCATAAGGGCCAGATTGGAGCGTACAATTGAACCCCTTTTGTAGGAATTGGGAAACATCCTTTACGACGCAACTTTTACTAGTCAGTGCCTTTACAACGCAGGTTTTTCAACGCAAGTCATTACAACGAATTGCGCTGGGGGTGTTCTAGGATAGGTAATAGTTTATTTACTATCCAACACCTTCCCTACTATCCACGGGGACTGGAGTTGGAATAGTAAATTAAACTATTCACTATCCAGCACCCCCCCAACGCAAGTCGTTGTAATGACTTGCGCTGAAAAACCTGTGTTGTAAAAGCATGCGTGGTAAAAGCATGCGTTGTAACAGCGTACATCCGTAGGAATTTGGCAAAATGTTTCAGAGCAAGTTGAAATATTGTAGGCGTGAAGTATTGTAGGCGTGCACGGATCCGAGAGAGCTCCTGATTTTAAACTCGGCAATAGGTCATTGGTTTGCTGAGCAGAGATCTGGGGGAAGTCTGCAAAAAGACTCTCAGTAGGTTCATAAGCAGATGTATCCAAAGGAATTCCATCGACAATAGACCGTTTACATTTCCGGAAGATGTTGAGAACTTTATCTTGAAAGCAGACTGCTACTTTATCACAAAATTGTTGGGAGGAATTAAGCACCCGAGGTTGTGATAACTGCTTTACTGCCTTAAACAGCAGCTTAGAGGAGTTATTAGCTGATCTAATGTTCTCTGTAAAAAAGCGTACTTTGACCTGTACTATGGCCTGTTTATAATTTGGGAGAAGTTCTTTATTTTTCTCTCTTTAACTCGAGCATGGGTTTGCCCTCAACTTCTGCCATTGTCTATGGCAATGAGAAGTGTGGCTCAATGGTCAGAGCGGCAGACCCTGATGCAGAGGTCTGGCCCGGGACCAGGGTTCAATTCCCTGCCTCGGTGGTTCTTGGGCTCAATTTCCCCGGACCTGATAATTCTCTCCTCGGTGCCTATTCCAATCATGGGTCTCACTCTGTGACTCTGGGCAATAGCTTGCTTAATCTCCACAACGGCCCCAACAGCGCTTGGATGCCTGGCTTCACCTTGGGGGTGCCCAGTAGGGGCCTTCTCACAGAGAAAGCCAGGAAGGGTTCCACAGCGGTATGCGTACAGCGCCTTGAGACCCCATTCAGGGGTGATACGTGCGCTATATAAGCACTACATTTACATTCCTGCCTGAGGAATATGAGTTCTGTTGAATGCCAGGGGGCAGAAGGTTTACTTCTTCTTGCAACCTTGGTTGTATAGAGGGCAACAATGTCCAGGCCAGCAAAAGCCCAGTCTCGGAAACCTTCCGCAGATCAGGGGAAGGAACTGTCCTTAGCTGCTATCGAGAAATCGGGGCTTGTTCCCATCTTTCCGCTGTAATCTTATTTAGGTTCCTACAGAGTAGTTGCTTAGGAGGGACAGAGCACATACCAGTAGAGGGAGGAGGGAAAAAAGCTTGAACTGGACCAGTCAGCGGTCAACCAGCTAAGAGTCTGGACTTCTTAGAGGACTTGGGGGCATATTACCAAGGGCCTTATTGCTGTTTTAGCGGGAATTTTTCCCGCTAAAGCGGCGATAATTCTATCTCCCTATTACCTAGCTGTCGCTAACACCAGTTAGCGACAGCTAGTAGGAGATAGCGACCATCTTGGGGCCCACTTTGCATGTCAGCGATATTTATCGCTAATGACATGCAAAGTGGGCGTGCCAAGATGTTAGCGACTTAATACAGTTGCTAACATCGATATCTCCTATTACCTACAAAGGCGTACTTTTGGAAATATTTGCGCTAAGCGTGAATATCTCCAAAAGCTAACGCCTGCCCAGAGCAGTTCTTAGCCATGTTATCCAATGGGAGGTGGATAACATGGCTAAGAGCATTAGCTCGGTAATGCATGAATATCGCTGACTTTACAGCGATATTCATGCATTACAGCCGATTTTCATCGCTTTTGAGATAAACCTTGATAATAGCAAGGTTTATCTGTGATAAAAATCGGCGGAGCTCGTCGATAATAATATTGCCGCTAACCAAGATTAAGCGATAATTATCGCTTAATCTTTGTAATATGCCCCTGGGTTTTTGTGATTCGTGAACGTTCCACCTAAGGTACGGCCCGCCGTATCCGTGGTGGATCGCACCACCTGTTCAAATCCAAAATTGGACTTGAGTTCAAGGAGTAGAGCAGAATCTTTGCAAAGAGAGTCATCAAGATGATAGTTGAAATCCCATATAATAGTAAATTGGGCGGGAGTCAGGTAAGGTTCCAGGGTGAAGTTGCTTCGTGAGCCAGGTGGGTGATATACCAGCAGACCCAAAAAGTTCTAATTAGCTGAAACTTTAAGCCCATACGTGGCTGCCTCCAGGGGGTCACAATGGTAAATAACAAGGACCCCGATTGTGGATCAATTTCCTGGGTCAGGGCAAGCAATATAATGACAAGTAACAACCCCAGGCAAACCAAAATTCCAAAGTGCAATGAAAACCAGCAAATTAAAAATGACACTTTACTAAAAAACGATTTTTATAAAAAATCATCAGAGTATTTAATAATTTTCTTAATACAAATTACACAAAAAATGCATATATTTTCTAAAAAACCATATACATAATAATTAAAACAGACATGAACATAAAATTTAAAAATGATGGTAAGGGTGAAGTAGTGACGGTTTCCAGGGGGTCACCAGTGCTCTTGGCCATCGGGTTAAGGCTACAGCTAAAAGTCTTGCGTGCAATTAAAGCTAGACTGCCCCCCTCCAGCCCTGATGATCATATCTAGGAATAATATAGACTGGGGGACTGGGCGTACCAGATCAGGACCAGGATCCTCCTTTGCCGGGGTCTCAGTCATAAATAAGCAGTCGAGGGACAGTGACTGGATTAAAACTGAGACCTCCCCCATTACACCTATTAACTGCTAGCCACGCCCACTTTTAAGAGTACCAGAGGACTCCATGTGATCAGCGACAACTCTTTTCAGCCCTGGGCTTTCCTTTATCAACCCATTGCATTCTGGGAGTTGCAGTCCTGGTTTACGTCAGGAGTGCTTTGAAAAATACTGTCCATCCACTCTTATTTCTTCTGAGTCTACTACAACCAGTGCTTAATTTGAGCCAGTGATTTCCGGTGCTCAGCACACGCACTTAATAGTCAACCTTGGTGCTTGCGACAGTCTGCCACAAGGTGGCGCTGTCTGGCTAATTTAGAGATGACCACAACAAAAGATCATTTTTAATTCAATATACATTAAAAATGACTAGTACCTGCTGCCCAAGACAATCTTATAGCTTTGAGGCCTGGAATAGTCTGAATTGTCACACTTGTAGGAGGAGTGTGATGGTTAGTAGTAGTTGTGTTGGTTGTGCCATTGGCAGTGCTGGCAGGGGCAAAGTGTGGTGCAAACTGCAATGGCCACCTGATGACGGCCATGGCACTTATTTTTTTTTACAAAGTAAGCAGTGACCACAAGACCCTGCGTAGCCCCCCATGCTCTCGGGGTGCTGTACACTCAGTGTAGAGTGGTTTGGAAACATTTTACAAAATTGTGCGTAACTACGCAAACTCCACATCTGGCTTCAACACTGCGTTTTAGAATGAAATGCATCAGTGAACACATTTTTGGATGCAAGGACACATTTTTCGATTGCTGTTTATGGTGACGCGCACTTCAAGATGTCGGTGCCATGCCTTCTAGGTGTTCCCCTTCCTCCTAGATGTGGAGGGTGGTATTGCAGGTGGCTAGGTTGTAGATTCATTGGTTCTGCACCTCCTAACCACAGCAGGGGCCAGTGCACTGGCAGTGTGTGACTCTCTTCTTGTGTTTGCTATTTGCAGAGATGCGCCAGTCCTTGTAAATATGCCCCATGTGTGTTTCAATTCCAAAAGCACCGCACACCTATAAACTAGGGGGCATATTTACGAGGGCTGGCACATCTCTGCAAATCAGCGGGGATGCGCCAAAATAGATGCGACATGCAGTTCTCCCCTTGCACCACCGTGGATGCGTCGCATTAACAATGCTGCGCACCATGGCGCACGGATAGTCAGATGCGTGGCGCATCTTGTGGCGTAAGGACGGCACATTGCTGGAGTCGTGTTGCAAGCACAACGTAACTCCAGCAATGCTCAGGGGCCGCCCGTACTTAACGTGGTGCGTCACTCCTTACACCTACTTCAAGCAGGCGTAAGGGTTTTACGCAGCGGCGTCGTAAAACTGACTCAGTGAAATCTTGTAGATTTCACTACATCACTTTTACGAGGCGTTCCTGCGACGGAACGCCACCCTGCGTCACTCCTTACACATACTTCAAGCAGGCGTAAGGGTTTTACGCAACGGCGTCGTAAAACTGACTCAGTGAAATCTTGTAGATTTCACTACATCACTTTTACGAGGCGTTCCTGCGACGGAACGCCACCCTGCGTCACTCCTTACACATACTTCAAGCAGGCGTAAGGGTTTTACGCAACGGCGTCGTAAAACTGACTCAGTGAAATCTTGTAGATTTCACGACATCACTTTAACGAGGCGTTCCTGCGACGGAACGCCCACCCTGCGTCACTCCTTACACCTACTTCAAGCAGGCGTAAGGGTTTTACGCAGCGGTGTCGTAAAACTGACTCAGTGAAATCTTGTAGATTTCACTACATCACTTTTACGAGGCGTTCCTGCGACGGAACGCCCACCCTGCGACGGAACGCCCACATGGAACCTGACGCAGGGTTAATGTGGCACAGTGCTTTACAACGTGACGCTTCTGCCTTGATGCTTCACGTTGTAAATAAGTTGCAACGTGGCACATGGTTTACGCCGCCGCTGCCTCACAGAAGTGACGCAACAGCGGCGCAAATGTGTCGCAAGGGGCTCGTAAATCTGCCCCTGGATTTTACTTCTGCAAACACGAGCGAAAGGATGCAAAGTGGAGAGGTTGGAACCCCTCCGGCCTGCAGGGTGAATTTGGGCTGGCTGCAGTCGGTGCGCACGCGCCGCTGTGCCATCGGCATCTTGAAGGACGGGTCCTTCGCCCGCCTCTCTTGGGCTTGACTTCAGCGGCTCGAGGACTTCGGAGGACGGATGGAAGGAGACGCCGGATCTGATCCCAGAGTAAAGGAGCGAACCAACATGGGCCTCTCCGTGGCATCCTGTGATCCCGGAGCAGGGGCCTCATTTATGAGGCTGTGCGTCACTTTTACGCCGCCGGTGCGTCACTTTTTGTGACGCACCAGTGGCGTAAAAAATGTGCCTTGTTGCGCCATATTTACAAAGTGATGCATCTAGATAGATGCGTCACTTTGTAAACCCCTGCGCCACATTATACCTGCGGCAGGTATAATGTATGCAAGGGGGGCGTTTTGACGCAAGAAAGGGTCGTAGAAGTGACGCAGTGGAATCTATGAGATTTCACTGCGCCACTTCTAGGACACAAATGCGTCAATTTCTTACGCCTGCCTCACAGCAGGCGTAAAACTGACGCAGGCCCTTTCACAGGTATGTGAAAGGACACATTGCTGGAGTTGCGTCACTTTTGTGACACACTCCAGTAATGCGTCACTTTTGCGCCATACAGATACGTCAGGAATACTGACGTATCTGTAACTCCTTGCGCCATGATGCGTCATACTGTAAATATGACGCATCATTGGTGTCGCAAGGAGGGCGCAGTGAAAAGTGACGTATCGCTGTTTTCACGCAGCGATGCGTCACTTTTCATAAATGAGGCCCCAGGTGTTTGATGGAGGCCGTGGCCTGCGCCCCTCATCACAGCCGCCACCACCACCACCGGTTAATGAGGAGGGCGCGGGCTCTTGTGCGTTCTTAGATGAGAACATTGAGTTTCTGTCTTGAAAAGGCAGTGATACCCTTTTTGTATAATTCATAGATCAACCCCCCCCCAATCCTTTTTTTTTTTTGATCAATTCCTCTTCTTGTTTCTCTTTTTCCCGCCTTTCCTTCCTTTGAGCATCCATATGAGTTCGCGCTCACCGGCACGGCCGCCTCTTACACGGCTGCAAAACTGGGCTCAAGGTGTCTTTAAGCCTTCATCGCGCACCCCCTCCCCCACCCTCCATTGCGCAGCCCTATTGATAATGCAGTACAGAGAATATAAAATGAAACGGAGTTTCGGGGGGAGTTTTAGAAGCTCTAAACCTTGCAGAGGAAGAAAAAAAAAACATTAAAGAACGCTATTTTTAAAGATGATCTGAATTGGCACAGCAGACGCTCCGATGGCCCCTAACAACCCCCCCCCCCCCCCTCCCCAGTTTAAAGCCGCCGAATCCAACAAGTGAGTTCTGCTCCTCGGATGGAAAACCATGGAAACTAGATGAAGGGACACCTGTGCATTAGCATCCCCGCCATTATCTGCGCGCGCAAAGGAGCGGCAATTAAAAACACTGCGCGCAGGGGCGGGGGAGGCAAACTTGGCCCGGGTTCAAACGCAGCTGGCCGGGTGGAAGCTGCCGTCGCCTCGGTGGACTCAACATTTGGGCATTAGAGGCTCGAACCTGAGTAGTCTGGCAGAAGTGGCATCTTCCCTCGGCCTGTCAAAGCCAGAGCATCTCCCCTCCTGGTTCGTTCTTCGACTCGAAAGTTTTGCAAGGTGTCGGTCCTGTTCTGCTGTGAATGGGCCTTCACCAGGCTAGAGTTCCGCCTCGTATCCAATGGAAGATAAGGGTTTGGTGGTTCTAACCATGAACCAGGGCAGTCACGTCACTAGAGTTTAACAGGGATGAGACTATAGGTACATTATTTCTGTCTGATCACTTTTGCTAAGATAACATAAACTTTTAGGGTATGTTCAGTTCGTTTTATTTATTTCTTCTGCGTGAGACTGAAGCCACATTCAGTGTGGTTTGCACTTTCAACACAGGGTCGCATGCAGGTCAAATGTATTCAGTGTTAAATATCACAACACAATAATGTACATTCAAAATATTCTAAAGATACACTAAAATTCAAGTCAAGTCAAGTCAAGTCAAAAAATTTGTATAGCGCACTACTCACCCAGAGGGTCTCAAGGCGCTTGTGGTGGGGGGTGGGGTTATCAAACAGCCAGGTTTTGAGTTGTTTTCTGAAGGAGAGGTGGTTCTGTGTGATGCGGAGGTGAGTGGGGAGAGAATTCCAGGTTTTGGCCGCTAAGTAGGAGAATGATCTTCCTCCCATGGTGGCTCTTCGGATGCGTGGAATTGTGGCGAGGGCTTGATTGGACGATCATAGTTGGCGGGTGGGGGTGTAAAAGGTCACGCGCGTGTTGAGGTATTTGGGTCCTAGGTTGTAGAGGGATTTGTGTGCGTGGGTGAGGAGACGGAACGTTATTCTCTTGTTGACGGGGAGCCAGTGAAGGTCTCTCAGGTGATTGGATATGTGATTGTGGCGGGGTATGTCTAGGATAAGTCGGGCGGAGGCGTTCTGAATGCGTTGGAGTTTTTTCTGTAATTTGGCTGTGGTTCCGGCGTAGAGGGTGTTTCCGTAGTCTAGTCGGCTTGTGACAAGTGCTTGGGTGACCGTCTTTCTTGTTTCGGTGGGGATCCATCTGAAGATCTTTCTGAGCATACGTAAGATGTTGAAGCATGATGATGAGATGGCGTTGACTTGTCTGGTCATCGAGAGGGAGGAGTCTAGAATGACTCCCAGGTTGCGGGCATGGTCCGTTGGTTTGGGTGCGCTGCCCAGGGCCGGTGGCCACCATGAGTCGTCCCATGCAGAGGGGGATGATCCTAGGATGAGGACTTCCGTCTTGTCTGAATTCAGTTTTAAGCGGATGTTCTTCATCCACTCGGCTACGTCTTTCATCCCTTCGTGTAGGTTGGTTTTGGCGGTGTTTGGGTCTTTGGTGAGGGAGAGGATCAGCTGTGTGTCGTCAGCGTAGGAGATGATGTTGAGGTTGTGCTGGCGTGCGATGGATGCGAGGGGGCTCATGTAGACGTTGAAGAGGGTGGGGCTTAGCGATGATCCTTGTGGTACGCCGCAGATGACTTCGGTGGCCTCTGATCTGAAAGGGGGGAGGCGGACTCTCTGGGTTCTTCCGGCGAGGAACGAGATGATCCAATCCAGTGCTTTTCCTTGTATCCCAACGTTGCTGAGGCGTTGTACAAGGGTGCGGTGGCAGACCGTGTCAAACGCTGCGGAGAGGTCCAGGAGGATGAGGGCAGCTGTTTCCCCTTTGTCGAGTAGTGTTCTGATGTCGTCTGTGGCTGCGATGAGGGCGGTCTCGGTGCTGTGTCTGGCTCGGAAGCCGGACTGTGTGGGGTCGAGGGAGCCGTTAGACTCGAGGAAGTCGGCGAGCTGATTGTTGATGGTCTTCTCTATGACTTTGGCGGGGAAAGGGAGAAGCGAAATGGGGCGGTAGTTCTTAAGTTCAGTGGGGTCTGCTGTAGGTTTCTTCAGTAGGGCACTGAGTTCGGCATGTTTCCAGCTTTCCGGGAAGGTAGCGGTGTTGAGGGAGCAGTTGATGATATTACGGAGATAGGGTGCGACGATGGAGTCGGCCTTGTTGAAGATGTGGTGGGGGCATGGGTCAGTTGGTGATCCGGAGTGAATAGAGTTCATCAAGCGGATGGTGTCTTCGGTGCTGATCGGGTTCCAGGCGCAGAGGGTGGTGGTGGGGGTCTTCAGATTGGTGGTGAGGGGGGTGGACTGGTCGCCGAAGCTGTTATGTATGTCAGCGATTTTGCTGTGGAAGAACGTGGCTAGAGAGTCGCAGAGGTCTTGAGAGGGAGTGATGTCGTTGGTGCCGGCGCTGGGATTGGTAAGCTCTTTGACGATGCTGAAGAGTTCCTTGCTGTTGTGGGCGTTGTTGTCGAGTCGATCCTTGAATGCTGATTTCGTGGTGGATCGGATCAGCTGGTGGTGTTTGCGGGTGGCGTCCTTGAGGGTGCTCATCTTGTCTGTGGTTGGGTTTTTTCGCCAGGCTTTCTCGGGGGTGCGGCAGTTCTTTTTGGAGTTCTTGAGGTCGTCATTGAACCAGGAGGCTTTTTTGCTAACTGGCTTGTTGTGATGGTTTTTTAAGGGCGCTAATTCGTCAGCGCAGTGGGTGATCCATTGTGCGAGCTTGATGGCTGCTTGATTTGGGTCAGAAGATTTGGCGGGAGGGTTTTGGTTTAGCGATGTGGTGAGCTGGTCGGTGGTGATTTTGTTCCAGTTTCTGTGGGGGACTTGTTGTGGGTGGTGGTGGGTCGTGGTCTTTCTGAAATTGAAATGGATGCAGATGTGGTCCGTCCAGTGGAGTCCTGTGGCGTGATTGAAGGAGATGTGCTTGCTGGAGGAGAAGATTGGATCGAGCGTGTGTCCGGCGTAGTGGGTGGGGGTGTTTACCAGTTGTTTGAGTCCGAGATTGGCGAGGTTGTCCAGAAGGGTGGTGGTGTTGATGTCGTTGTTCTTTTCCAGGTGGAAGTTGAGGTCTCCTAGGAGAATGTAGTCCTCGGAGGGGAGGGCGTGTGGGCTGATAAAGTCAGTGATGTCTTCGCTGAATTGTGTGCGGGGTCCTGGTGGTCTGTAGATGAGGGTGCCTCTAAGTGTGGTTTTGGGGTCGGTGTGTATCTGGAAGTGAAGGTGTTCGGCGGCTGTGAGGGTGTTGTCGGAGCTGGTCTTGATGCGGATGGAGTTCTTGTGGACGATGGCGATGCCTCCTCCTGTTTGGTTGATGCGGTCCTTTCGGATGATTTTGTAACCGTCCGGGATGGCTGGGGCGCTGATGAGGCGTTCATCCAGGTTTCTGTAAGAAAGGCGACGTCCGGCGTTGTGGTGTCTAGTAGGTTCCATAGTTCAATGGCGTGTCTGTGGACCGATATATTTAGAAAGGTTCCTGTAGTGCCGCCCTCCATGCAAACAGCTGAAGTGCACGTGCGCTAGCTGTGAATGCCAACCTTGTTTGTAGAGAGTGAAGTGAAGTGAAGTGAAGGGGTTTTGTAGAGCGCGACTGCTGCTGAGGGCGTCCAACGGCTAAGTAGAGGAAATGAAACTCTGAGGGATAGGGGAGAAAGACCAGGGGGAGAGCTAATTTATGAAGAGGAATGTTTTCAGCTCTTTGCGGAAGGACGAGAGAGTAGGGTTGGACCTTAGCGCGAAGGGGAGAGAGTTCCATAGTCTAGCAGCGTTGAGCATGAAGGACCTGCCTCCTGCTCTGGAACTTTTGATTCTGGGGACTGCAGCCAGAAATGCATTTGTGGATCGAAGTGATTTACCGGGACAGTAAGGGGAGAGAAGTGAGTGGTTAATCTCGGGGCTAGCTCTATAGAAGGCTTGGTGCAATATGCACAGGGTTTTGAACTTTATTCTGTCCCTAACGGGGAGCCAGTGAAGTGACCTGATCCCTGCCTTGGCTGACTCTCTGCGAGGGATCTGGAGAAGAGTGCGAGCTGCACAGTTCTGCGTGCGCTGAAGTTTCTCCAGCACGTATTCAGGGGCTCCCAAGTATAGGGCGTTGTTGAAGTCTAGCCTGGACTGGATGAGACCCTGAATAACAACCTGCTTAGGTTCAAAGGGCAAAATCGGCAGGATCTTTCTCAGCATTCGGATAATCCTGAAGCAGGTTGCTGCTGTTTTAGTTGCCTGGGTATTGAAGGTAAGCATTTTGTCCAGCCATACTCCTAAACTTTCGATGTCCTCCTTCGGGGTTGGAGGTGGACCTAAGCTTGCGGGCCATAGCTGGTCGTGGGCGGTGAGAGTAGGGGGGCCGAGGATCATTATCTCGGTCTTGTCGCCGTTGAGTTTTAACGATGAAGTTGTCATCCATCTTCTAACATTCTCCGTGCAGGCTGCCAGGTTGGATTGGAGGAGCCCGCTGTTTTTCTGTGTCAGGGAAACCACCAGCTGGGTGTCGTCCGCATACGAGATGATCTTGATACCGTATTTTTGGACGACCCCAACCAGCGGCCTCATGTACACATTAAACAGCGTGGGGCTCAGGGAGGAGCCTTGGGGTACACCGCAGTTTAGGGGTCTGCTCGTAGAGCAGGAGTCGCCGTCGAAGACCTGGAAGGTTCTTCCGCTGAGAAAGGAACTCAGCCAGCCGAGGGCGTTTCCTGAGACTCCCAGGTCGAGTAGTCGGGACAACAGGGTTTTATGGTACACCTGATCCAGAGTGGCCTCTTCATTAACTTCTTTTAGTGAAATACTCCCACCATAAAGGGATCTGGAGTTATAAAAAGGAGCACAAGTGATCATGAAGGGATATGTAGCAAAAATTGAAAGTTAGTGACTCAGGTTGTGGGGAAGCGCGACGCCAGCGGCTCCCACTCACCGCCGTGGCACATGAGTGCCCTCAGTGGGTCTGTGAAGTATCTTTGGGCCGGTCAAGACCCTCTGATGATCTACCACTCTGGGCGTCTGTGGCCAAGACGAGGCGCTACATTTATGGAGGCCACGGCCTGCGATCCTTTGTCGCCTTATATAGCCAACTAGAGGGTGACCTTGAAGATCAGAGTTCACCAGAGTAGGTCACTCAACATGTGGTCGTTTGCCTGCCCAAGTGAGGAACTTGCCTCTGCAGTCAGCCTGCTAGGTCATGCATGAACGGAGCCCTCTTCGTGACGTATTAGGGACGCATGGCATTGTGGGAATCTGCATATTATTGGAAATATTGATCCAAAGTCATGGAACTTTGATTCTAGAGTGGCTGAGAACCCCTAGATGTAGAAGAAGCAATCCCTAAGGATTGCGTGAGCACGGGTGTGAATATGGTGGTCCAAGCAGACATTAACCGCATCCGCGCTAAGCGTTTTACCGCTGTGCGCTGAAGATTGCGGAATCCCGTGGTTCATGACAAGCTCAGCTCGTCATGAGCGTACGAGAGGTGTACCTCATGACGAGCTGAGCTCGTCATCAGCCTCGAAGTGGTTAAGACAGCACCTGGCTAACCGAAACTTGAAGTAAGGGACTCCTCGGACCGCTACTATGAGGAGGAGGGCCCTAGCAGTCACGTTTGTCAATGGGTCTCAAGGCAAGGCCATAAAAACACCTGCATGCAGGCATGTATAGTGTAGCTCAGATGCTACAGTGAAGCAATAAACCTAGCCTCCCAGGTCTCCTGGAGTGGGAAACAGAGTCTGGGACACATAGCTAATTTAAAAAAAAATTGATGTGCTGTGTGTGGCAGGTATGGAGGCCATGTGCTGTGCAAATAATTACTTTTTATAGAGCTTAAAACCGCACATCTGCCGCTCCTAAATACTTGCTTCTGCGGTGCTCATTTTATGGATGTACGTCGTTACAACGCATGCTTTTACAACGCACGCCTTTACGACGCAAGTTTTACAACGCAAGTCGTTACAACAACTTGTGTTGGGGGGCGCTGGATAGTGAATAGTTTAATTTACTATTCCAACTCCAGTCCCCGTGGATAGTAGGGAAGGTGTTGGATAGTAAATTAAAACTATTCCCTAACCTAGAGCGCCCCCCAGCGCAAGTCGTTGTAAAAGTTGCGTTGTAATGGTTGCGTCGTAAAGGTACTTCGTTGTAAAAGTTGCGTTGTAAACGCTGTTCCCCTCATTTTATTGACCTCCTTGGTTTGGAGGGCTTTGCTAAGATTTGAACCATAGACCTCCATGTAGATCACTGCTATGACAGTGAGAAGCATTCAGTTCGCTGAGCCATCTTGCAGGTGGATATTGCTCTCAATGAAGACTTGATGAATCGAGCATATGATGCAGCATTTGTGTTCAGGCGCACAGGCCTCTCTGCACATGACGCAGCCCGTGGAGAGGGCACCCTGGACACACTTAGTAGTTTGATCCATGTTCCATGTTCACTCCCTGGGCTCTAATAAGCATCCAGCACAGAGATCTGCTATATGAATGCAACTACAACACACCCCTGGACCAGCCATAAGGCGCCCCAACCTCAGTCCTTGATGACCCTTGTCACTCAGGAGAAGCCATCATGCCAGGTAAGTTGAATCTGTCTATGTAGGCGACTAGATAGTTCTAGAAATTTGAAATTTTCTTGCGATGACTCCTGTTTTTCCAGAATCCTGGAATTATATTGCCAGTGAACTCTGTTTCTGCCCAGGAAGCCTTGAGCTGCGCTTAGAGGGGGAACAGCGTTTACAACGCAACTTTTACCACGCACTACCTTTACCACGCAACTTTTACAACGCAAGTTGTAACAACGACTTGCACTGGGGGGCGCTGTAGGATAGGGAATAGTTTAATTTACTATCCAAAACCTTCCCTACCATCCACGGGGACTGGAGTTGGAATAGTAAATTAAACTATTCACTATCCAGCGCCCCCCAACGCAAGTCGTTGTAACGACTTGCGTTGTAAAAGTTGCGTGGTAAAGGCATGCGTTGTAAAAGCATGCGTAGTAATGACATACATCTCGCTTAGAGCACTGGCAGAGAGTGACAGGGTCTGTCTGGTGGAGAAGTGTGGCTCACTGGTTAGAGGAGGCAGACCCGGACGCTGAGATCAGACCCGGGACCAGGGTTCAATTCCCGACGCGGCAGGGTCTTGAGCCCAAAATGTCCACGGACCCGGTAATTCTCACTTCGGTGCCTACTCGAATCACAGGTTCACACTCTGCAACTCTGGGCATTAGTGTAGGAGAGTAGGGTCTGCAATCCTATGATCACCCAGATTTTTGCTTTTTGCTGCACTGGTTTACGACTTTCCCTGGCTGTGGGCCTGCTAATCAGACCCACAGCCTAGCTGTTCTCTCTATCCAAATTGTACTTAGGTACTGAATTGGCACTGGGCCCTCTCCAAGTCCCTGTACCCAGGGCTGAGGTGCACCCAGAAGTCTCCCAGGGGCTGAAGCATGTATTATGCCACCCCTGGATTGACTAACTAAAACTGACACAACTGGCTGCACGACAGCTGGGGCAAGGTGGTGTACTCACCCTTTGCTTTAGATATAGTATACCTATATCTAACCCTAAAATGGACACACAGATCTCCTATCAGTCACTCCTATGGCAGGCCTTAACAATCCTGAAGGCAGAGTGCTTGGAATCGTGTGAGATGGTGCTCTGGCATGAGCTGAGCCTGTCTGCGGCTTTCGGGATCCATCCCTTAGCCGTTTCCATGATATCGCATACCATATACTCTTAAGTGCATTATAATCCTCGCGGTTATGTGCCAACTCTGGTATCGCTTTATCAAAACATGTCGAGTAAGGTGTCATACGGATTGGAATACTAACCCCTCGCCAATTCTGGCGACGGGGTTAGCATTCCACCCTTCTAGAGGGACACGACATGCCTGTAACCTATAACCCGGTTAAAAGTCAGACAGAGCCTTAGCATCCACAAAATGGATGCTGCCACCGAGACACAAGTCTGCCCTCCTGCTGCTGGGAGTCCTCCCAGAGCAGGAGATAAGGACAAAGGGTTTCCTGCCAGGGGCGGTGCCCGCACCGTCCCAGACAGGGTTTTGTGTATTGTAGGTAGGCAGGGCTTTAGAGGAAGGTGACTGCACGTGGCACCCCGGTGCTCACTGTGCATAGGCTGGCTGGAACCAGTTCCAGGGTCACTCCAGACCCTGTGCTGGGGAAAAGCCCGCCAAGGAAGTGGGTGTAACCACCCCCCTCCTGGTCCCACCCATAGGGCAGGACCTAGTCGCGTGCCAGCCCCTTTTTACAGGATAAAGGTAGAGACTGGCCCCCTTCCAAATCAGATCATCTTTGAATCCTGAAACTACTTTCTGCGAAAGGAACTCAAGACTTCTTCCTAAGATTTCTCCCTTGTGACTAAGGAGTAGTCACCCTGCATCCGCAGGCACCATCTAAGAACACTGCGGTCTGCTGTAAGTCCTTCCTCCGGAATCCGACTGCCCAGCTCGACGAGAACCGGCTTCCCTGGCACCTCTGACCTCTACCCACCTCTACAGCCCAGCTGAGAACCGTGGGTGCGACGAGACCTCAAGGGACCGGCCATCTGCAAGACTGCACGACTTCTTTCCAGCAAGCCCGCCGAGTAATCTACTGGTGAGTGCTTTGGGGTCCGAGAAGCCCCGACTCTGAGCAGCTCCAGCTCCGAAGTGCAGCCCCCCAGCATCTCCACGATCTGCGTGGGGCCCTTCTGCTTTCCGCTGCTCACCGCGTTGTTTGGCTACTAGCCCGTTGGCTTGTGGCCTTCCTGACGACGCCCGACGACATTTCTGCTGCTGGTCTGGTTGCTCCAGACTGGCCCTTGCTCCCTCCCAGAAGAGGAGCACCCTGGACCCTCCTGGTCCACTCAAGACGCCATTTTGAGTCCACCGCGTGGGCTTGAATTAGCCAAGGCTTGTTGCCCAATCCTGGGTAACTTCGACGCCAACGACTTCATCCTTCGTGGGACAGCTCGCACCTCCATCCTGGTCGCCGACAACGCCTCCTGGTCCGAGAGACTGCAGAGCCCAGCAGCGCCCACTCACCTGACTGCGGTGACTTCGCCCGGTGCCATCCTGGTGCCCACTTAATCACTGGCTAGTGATTCAAGAACTTGGTCCCCTCTGCTTTCAGGTTTTCTTCTTCCTTGATCCAGGCTTGGATCCATCGAACTTTCCTTCACTGGTCGCCTGCCAGCAACTTCCTTCTTCCAGGCTCCTGGTCCGGCAACGAGATCCCCGACGTCTTTTCAGACCTATGCAGCTGCAGCCCCTGGGCTAGGTAACTTCGGCACTTCGGTGTCCCAGCATAGCCTCACTATCCTAGGGTCAGGATCCACTGTCGTTTTCTTCCTACCAGGTCGGGTTCGCCCGTGAACACTAACTTTGTGAATTCTAGCTTCCATAGACTTTGTCCCGCATCCCGCGTGAGAGTGCACACTCTGCACCCGAGTCCCCTGGGCCTCCTAGTAGTAATCTAACGATTCCCTAGTCCAGTCCTAGCGATTCCAAAGCCTATTAGAACTGTTACTTACCTGCTAGTAATTCGCATTCCACTTTTAGCGTATATGGTTTTTCGTGCCCCTCGGGCATTTGTGTAACGTGCTAACTTAAAAGTATTTTCGTAAGAGTTTTGTTGTGTGCTTAGCACCCTGTCCTCATAAAGAGTACAGGGTTGTTGTGATTCTAATAAATACACTGTTTATTTTCATAACACTTGTGTGGTGTCCTTTCACTGGGTGTTCAAGGGGTAATGTGATGGTAAAACAGCTGGCTTAACACGCCCTCTAGAGTCTTAGCCTTAGACTGCTCGTATCCATGCTACTAGGATAGCTGGTCTATAAGGTTGACTTACAACCAATCATCAATAAGGGTTGTTTGGACTGATATATAGTGATCACTAGAATAGTGAGCACTGCACATCAGGCCAACTTCTCACATTGGTGGCAGCGGTGGGATTTGAGCTTGCTGTTGTTTTACCACACATGCCCTAAGAATATCTTGTGAAAGATCACATAAGTACTAAAGGTACATATAACTTAGCTTAGAATACTCTGAGTTCTACTGAACCAGCTGTTGTAGCTCCTAGGGCCTAGCACACCCTAAACTACAACTCTAGCAAGGGATCAGTAGGCAAACATATAGTGTAGGTAAGTGCACCACTTACACCTCACTAGAAAAGCATGTCGACTCAGGGGGACTCTACTGAGACTCCCCTGGTCAGTGTTGACCCTCCACAGGTCACTTCAAGATATGCAGCTCTCAATTTTCAGGAGATGAGGCAACTCTGTGTCTCCAGGAAACTGAAGCAGGGGTCTAACCCCACCCTTCCCTTTCTGATAGGTCTCTTAGAGACATATGATGCCAGAAAGCTCTCTCAGTTACATGAGAGCATGCCAGCCTTAGAGGGAACCTCTGGGGATCCAGACCTCCCCAACACTGATTCAGCAGTTGAGGAGGAGGATGAGGAGGTACTCTCTGGGGATGAGGTAGACAAGGGTCTTGAGGTAGTCAGAAGGCTAACTAGGACCAACTTAGACTTACTTGGGCTAGGATCTGGGGGCCCCCCAGTACTAACCCGAAGTGGGCCTAACCTTGGAGTTAGGAGAGATAGATCTCTTTCTAGGGACTCCAATAGATCTCTGCACTCTAATGCCTCTTCTCAGGGGAGAAGGAATCCTCCACAGAGGAGGTTTACTTCCCCTCAGAGAAAGGAGCATGAAGCTAGGATGAGACAAGCTGAACTGAGGATTGAAAGGGAAGAAATTGCCCTGGCCAAAGAGAAGCTTGCCCTGGCAAGAGAGCAGCAGATGAGTGGGCTAGCTCCCACTGGTGGCAGCAATCTCCCAAGAGATAGAGAGAAGGGTTTAGATACTAAACACCTGACTAAAATAGTGCCCCCCTTTAAGCAAGGGGATGACATCCAGAAATGGATGGCTGCTCTGGAGAGGGCCTGCACTGTGCAGAACATTCCCCAGAGTCAGTGGGCAGCTATACTGTGGCTCTCCTTTGATGGTAAAGGTAGAGATAAGCTCCTCACTACAAGAGTGGAGGATGCTAACAATTACCAGGTCCTGAAGAATACACTGGTTGATGGGTTTGGTTTAACCACTGAGCAGTACAGGTTGCTGTTCAGAGACACCCAGAAAACTCAGTCTCAGGACTGGTCTGATTTTGTGGATTGTGCCACTAAGGCTTTGGAGGGCTGGTTGCTGGGTAGCAAGGTTACAGATTACACAGGATTGTATAATCTAATGATGAGAGAACAAATTTTGAACAATTGTCAGAACCAGTTGCTGCACCAGCACCTTGTTGATTCAGATCTGACCTCTCCCCAAGAATTGGGAAAGAAGGCAGACAAATGGGTCAGGACAAGGATCAAGCAGAACCAGAACCAGAACCAGGGTGGTCAGAAGAAAGCAGACCAGAAGGGTAATGTCAAGAATGAGCAAAATGACCAGAAGTCTTCACCAGGTCCCCAACAAACCAAAGAGGGTGGGGGTCAGGCTTCCCAGAAGAAGAAGGCTCAAGAAGGCCAGTCCAAAAGGTGGTGCCAGTACTGCAAAAGTAAATCTCACTGGTTTAGTGAGTGCACCAAAAGAGGAGGAGGACAAACTCCTACCACTACAGCTCCTAAAGCAACTGCACCCCCTAGTACAGTCAGTAGTGGTAGTGTCACTCCCAAGGCATTAGTTGGGTTAACCTTGGGTACTGAGGGGTCTGACAACTTAGTTGGCACACTCACTCAGGCTGTCCTTGTCTGTACAGGGGATGTGGATATGTCCCCTGAAATAAGTCCCAATACTTTGGGCAAATACAGGCAGACACCTTTGATTAATGGCAAAATGGCTCAGGCCTATAGGGACACTTGTGCCAGTGTCACCATGGTGACACCTAACTTTGTGGACCCTGGACAGATCATGCCAGGTACTGATTTCCTGGTGACCAATGCCAGCAATGTCACTACTAGTCATAGTGTGGCAATTGTAGCTTTCTCCTGGGGTGGAGTGAAGGGACAAAAGAAAGTTGTAGTCAGTTCAGACCTCCCAGTTGATTGTTTGTTGGGCAATGATTTGGAGTCATCACAATGGTCAGAAGTGGAGCAGAGGACTCACATGGAGATGTTAGGCTTGCCAGCACATGTGCTTGCTGTGACTAGGTCACAGGCCAGAAGATGCCCCACTGAACAGGTGCTGGATCCTGAAATTATGGACCAGACACCTCCCAAGAAGAAGAGCAGTAAGGGTAAGGCTTTGCCTTCCCCCTTGCCCCAGGTTTAGGATCAAGTCTCTGAGGAGGCTGATCTAGCAGAGCTGAGGGAAACTGAGCCTAAAGAGCTTGAACTTGATCAAGTTGAGTTTCTGGGCTCAGGGGGACCCTCCAGAGCAGACCTGGGGAAGGAACAGTTGAGCTGCCCTTCCCTTGAACCCCTCAGACAGCAGGCTGCTGCTGAGGCTGCAGGGAATGCCACAGGTGCCCACAGGGTATACTGGGAAGATGGACTCCTGTACTCTGAGTCAAGAGACCCCAAGCCTGGTGCAACCAGGAGGCTGGTCATCCCCTTGTCTCTGAGAGGTTTCCTTCTCACCTTGGCCCATGAGATTCCCCTTGCAGGTCATTTAGGTCAGACAAAGACTTGGGACAGGCTTGTCTCACACTTTCACTGGCCCCATATGAATGAGAATACCAAGGAGTTTTGTCGCTCATGTGTCACTTGCCAAGCCAGTGGTGAGTCAGGTGGCACAACAAAGGCCCCCCCTTATACCACTACCTGTGGTGGGGGTTCCCTTTGAAAGAGTGGGGATTGACATTGTTGGTCCAATGGAACCCCAGACAGCATCAGGACACAAGTTTATACTGGTGGTGGTGGACCATGCCACCAGGTATCCTGAGGCTATTCCCCTTAGGACCACTACAGCCCCTGTAGTGGCAAGAGCCCTAGTTGGAGTGTTCTCCAGAGTGGGTTTCCCTAAGGAGGTCGTTTCTGACAGAGGTACAAACTTCATGTCAGGATATCTGACTGCCATGTGGAAAGAGTGTGGTGTGAACTACAAGTTCACCACACCCTATCATCCACAATGCAATGGGCTTGTTGAGAGATTCAACAGGACCCTGAAAGGGATGATTCATGGACTACCTGAACCTCTTAGGAGAAGATGGGATGTCCTGATCCCCTGCCTCTTGTTTGCTTACAGAGAGGTCCCCCAGAAGGGGGTTGGCTACAGCCCTTTTGAGCTTCTGTATGGGCATCCTGTAAGAGGACCCCTGTGTTTGGTGAAGGAAGGATGGGAGAGACCTCTCAAAAAGCCTGCAACCAACATAGTGGACTATGTACTTGGTCTCCGCTCCAGGATGGCTGAGTATATGGAGAAGGCATCTAAAAACCTTGAGGCCAGCCAGGAACTTCAAAAAGCTTGGCATGACCAAAAGGCTGTACTGACTGTGTACCAGCCAGGACAGAAGGTGTGGGTGCTGGAGCCAGTGGCCCCAGCAGCTCTGAAAGACAAATGGTCTGGGCCCCACACCATCATTGAGCAAAAGGGAGAGGTTACCTACTTGGTGGACCTTGGAACTCCCAGGAGCCCTCTCAGAGTGCTCCATGTTAACAGGCTCAAAGCATATGTTGACAGGAAGGACATGAGCTTGCTCATGGCCACAGATGAGGGACAGGAGGAAGAGAGTGACCCTCTCCCAGACCTGCTCACTCAGAATCCTGATGATGGATCAGTTGATGGTGTTGTCTTTTGTGGCAGCCTCACTGAACATCAGCAACAGGATTGCAGGCAAGTTCTGCAATCCTTTCGACATATGTTCTCTCTGACACCCAGCCAAACTGATTGGTGTACCCATGATGTTGACACTGGAGACAGTCTGCCTGTCAAGAGTAAAATCTACAGACAGCCTGATCATGTTAGAGACTGCATAAAAACTGAAGTGCAGAAAATGTTGGAACTGGGAGTCATTGAGCCCTCAGATAGCCCTTGGGCTAGCCCAGTAGTTCTAGTGCCAAAGCCTCACACCCAGGGTGGTAAGAGAGAGATGAGGTTTTGCGTAGACTACAGAGGCCTCAATGCAGTCACTAAGACTGATGCCCACCCAATACCAAGAGCAGATGAGCTTATAGATAGATTGGCTTCTGCCAACTTCTTAAGCACATTTGATTTGACAGCTGGGTATTGGCAAATCAGGTTAGCTGAGGAAGCCAAACCTAAGACAGCATTTTCTACCCCTGGAGGGCATTATCAATTTGTGGTAATGCCCTTTGGACTGAAAAATGCACCTGCCACCTTCCAAAGGTTGGTGAATCAAGTCCTCACTGGGCTGGATGACTTCTGTGCAGCTTATCTTGACGATATTGCTGTCTTTAGCTCCACCTGGGAGGATCACCTGGTCCACCTGAGGAAAGTGTTAGAGGCCCTGCAAAAGGCAGGCCTCACTATCAAGGCCACCAAGTGCCAGATAGGGCAGTCACAGGTTGTATACCTGGGCCACCTTGTAGGTGGAGGCCAGGTTCAGCCACTGGAGAGCAAGATACAGGCCATCAAGGACTGGACTCCTCCAATCACCCAGACTCAGGTTCGAGCTTTCTTGGGCCTGACTGGGTACTATAGGAAGTTTGTCAGAAATTATGGGTCCATAGTGACCCCCCTTAATGACCTGACAAGCAAGAAGATGCCAAAGAAAGTTCAGTGGACAGCAAGCTGTCAGAAAGCATTCAATGACCTAAAGCAGGCCATGTGCACAGCACCTATCCTCAAGAGTCCAGATTACTCCAAGCCATTCATTGTCCAAACAGATGCTTCTGAGTTGGGTGTGGGAGCTGTTCTGTCTCAACTGAATTTTGATGGTAATGATCAGCCTATTGCTTTCATTAGTAGGAGGCTGACACCCAGAGAGAAAAATTGGTCAGCTATTGAGAGGGAGGCCTTTGCTGTGGTCTGGGCCCTGAAGAAGCTGAGGGCCTACTTGTTTGGCACTCACTTCACCATTCAGACAGACCATAAGCCCCTCTTGTGGCTAAATCAGATGAAGGGTGAAAACCCCAAACTGCTTAGGTGGTCCATTTCCCTACAGGGGATGGATTTTACAGTGGAGCATAGACCTGGGACTGATCACAGCAATGCTGATGGGCTCTCCAGGTATTTCCACTTAGAGCAAGAAGACTCACCTGGTCAAGGTTAGTTTATTGTCCCAAAGTTTGGGGGGGGGTCATGTAGGAGAGTAGGGTCTGCAATCCTATGATCACCCAGATTTTTGCTTTTTGCTGCACTGGTTTACGACTTTCCCTGGCTGTGGGCCTGCTAATCAGACCCACAGCCTAGCTGTTCTCTCTATCCAAATTGTACTTAGGTACTGAATTGGCACTGGGCCCTCTCCAAGTCCCTGTACCCAGGGCTGAGGTGCACCCAGAAGTCTCCCAGGGGCTGAAGCATGTATTATGCCACCCCTGGATTGACTAACTAAAACTGACACAACTGGCTGCACGACAGCTGGGGCAAGGTGGTGTACTCACCCTTTGCTTTAGATATAGTATACCTATATCTAACCCTAAAATGGACACACAGATCTCCTATCAGTCACTCCTATGGCAGGCCTTAACAATCCTGAAGGCAGAGTGCTTGGAATCGTGTGAGATGGTGCTCTGGCATGAGCTGAGCCTGTCTGCGGCTTTCGGGATCCATCCCTTAGCCGTTTCCATGATATCGCATACCATATACTCTTAAGTGCATTATAATCCTCGCGGTTATGTGCCAACTCTGGTATCGCTTTATCAAAACATGTCGAGTAAGGTGTCATACGGATTGGAATACTAACCCCTCGCCAATTCTGGCGACGGGGTTAGCATTCCACCCTTCTAGAGGGACACGACATGCCTGTAACCTATAACCCGGTTAAAAGTCAGACAGAGCCTTAGCATCCACAAAATGGATGCTGCCACCGAGACACAAGTCTGCCCTCCTGCTGCTGGGAGTCCTCCCAGAGCAGGAGATAAGGACAAAGGGTTTCCTGCCAGGGGCGGTGCCCGCACCGTCCCAGACAGGGTTTTGTGTATTGTAGGTAGGCAGGGCTTTAGAGGAAGGTGACTGCACGTGGCACCCCGGTGCTCACTGTGCATAGGCTGGCTGGAACCAGTTCCAGGGTCACTCCAGACCCTGTGCTGGGGAAAAGCCCGCCAAGGAAGTGGGTGTAACCACCCCCCTCCTGGTCCCACCCATAGGGCAGGACCTAGTCGCGTGCCAGCCCCTTTTTACAGGATAAAGGTAGAGACTGGCCCCCTTCCAAATCAGATCATCTTTGAATCCTGAAACTACTTTCTGCGAAAGGAACTCAAGACTTCTTCCTAAGATTTCTCCCTTGTGACTAAGGAGTAGTCACCCTGCATCCGCAGGCACCATCTAAGAACACTGCGGTCTGCTGTAAGTCCTTCCTCCGGAATCCGACTGCCCAGCTCGACGAGAACCGGCTTCCCTGGCACCTCTGACCTCTACCCACCTCTACAGCCCAGCTGAGAACCGTGGGTGCGACGAGACCTCAAGGGACCGGCCATCTGCAAGACTGCACGACTTCTTTCCAGCAAGCCCGCCGAGTAATCTACTGGTGAGTGCTTTGGGGTCCGAGAAGCCCCGACTCTGAGCAGCTCCAGCTCCGAAGTGCAGCCCCCCAGCATCTCCACGATCTGCGTGGGGCCCTTCTGCTTTCCGCTGCTCACCGCGTTGTTTGGCTACTAGCCCGTTGGCTTGTGGCCTTCCTGACGACGCCCGACGACATTTCTGCTGCTGGTCTGGTTGCTCCAGACTGGCCCTTGCTCCCTCCCAGAAGAGGAGCACCCTGGACCCTCCTGGTCCACTCAAGACGCCATTTTGAGTCCACCGCGTGGGCTTGAATTAGCCAAGGCTTGTTGCCCAATCCTGGGTAACTTCGACGCCAACGACTTCATCCTTCGTGGGACAGCTCGCACCTCCATCCTGGTCGCCGACAACGCCTCCTGGTCCGAGAGACTGCAGAGCCCAGCAGCGCCCACTCACCTGACTGCGGTGACTTCGCCCGGTGCCATCCTGGTGCCCACTTAATCACTGGCTAGTGATTCAAGAACTTGGTCCCCTCTGCTTTCAGGTTTTCTTCTTCCTTGATCCAGGCTTGGATCCATCGAACTTTCCTTCACTGGTCGCCTGCCAGCAACTTCCTTCTTCCAGGCTCCTGGTCCGGCAACGAGATCCCCGACGTCTTTTCAGACCTATGCAGCTGCAGCCCCTGGGCTAGGTAACTTCGGCACTTCGGTGTCCCAGCATAGCCTCACTATCCTAGGGTCAGGATCCACTGTCGTTTTCTTCCTACCAGGTCGGGTTCGCCCGTGAACACTAACTTTGTGAATTCTAGCTTCCATAGACTTTGTCCCGCATCCCGCGTGAGAGTGCACACTCTGCACCCGAGTCCCCTGGGCCTCCTAGTAGTAATCTAACGATTCCCTAGTCCAGTCCTAGCGATTCCAAAGCCTATTAGAACTGTTACTTACCTGCTAGTAATTCGCATTCCACTTTTAGCGTATATGGTTTTTCGTGCCCCTCGGGCATTTGTGTAACGTGCTAACTTAAAAGTATTTTCGTAAGAGTTTTGTTGTGTGCTTAGCACCCTGTCCTCATAAAGAGTACAGGGTTGTTGTGATTCTAATAAATACACTGTTTATTTTCATAACACTTGTGTGGTGTCCTTTCACTGGGTGTTCAAGGGGTAATGTGATGGTAAAACAGCTGGCTTAACACGCCCTCTAGAGTCTTAGCCTTAGACTGCTCGTATCCATGCTACTAGGATAGCTGGTCTATAAGGTTGACTTACAACCAATCATCAATAAGGGTTGTTTGGACTGATATATAGTGATCACTAGAATAGTGAGCACTGCACATCAGGCCAACTTCTCACAATTAGCTAGCTTAATCTCCACTACGGCCCCCCGTGGCGGGATGCCTGGCTTTCACCTTGGGGATACCCAGTAGGGGCTATCTCACAGGGAAAAACCAGGACGGGTTCCCAATGCAAAACGCTTTGAGACCTGACGGTGATATTGCGCTATATAAAAACCTATCCATCCATCCATCTCTGAGTGCCAAGGGAGATCTTTTCTCTCCAACATTGATTCTTCCTCCAGAAAGTGCTGAGTGCTTGTGGAAATGAGGGTGGGTGAAGCCTTCCCTTTCCTTCAACTCTGAGCTGCACCGGCAACTATACCTATGATGGAAAGGGAGCCGAAAGGCCTCAGAGAGCCATGCTGCTCTGTGTTTAGAAGCTGCACACCTGACTCCCTTCAGATCTCTCTCCAAGGGCACCTCTCAGCCTCTTCGGTTATCTTCTGCAGGGTACACTCCACCCCTGCACATCTGCACCCTGGACACAAGGTCCAATTAAAGATGGCCATCCAAGGACATCTGTCACTCACCCACCTGAAAACTGCAGGGTATATTAGATCTGCACCAGCTCCTTCCCAGGGTACATTTCACTCCAGGATATATTCATTCGGCAACATCCCACCACGAGGACTTCCCTGTCCGACCTTGCTGACCCTTTTACCTAGTGGGCGCATGTCACACCTGTGAGCTATCTCTCTCTCTCCCCACTTAGTGTCTATGCACTGAGATTGGGCAACAGTCGCAGGAACCGTCCTCACCAATGTATGGCCGTATTCCACTGGGACAACACACGTATGAGGAACAAGCAATGGCTAAAGTTACTTAACTCTTGAGGAGGCTGCACCACCACATGAAAAATTCCACCAGCAGATAACATCTGCAGCCCCCAATAGACCCAAGAGATCTAGTCACATCATGGCGACAGGTCCCCCCACCCCACAACATAAAGCATGCATCCCGCAAATAACACACTAGACACCAGTGTTAGTTTGGGAAAAAGCTGCTGCAGGTTTTATTACATACAACGTTATGTAATCACGGTTGGTTATCCTACGGGTGATCCAAGGGCAGGCCGCATTCTCGCCACCTGCCCGCCTGATGAGCCAGGCAGCACCGTGGCGAACCACCTATGGTAATGATTATACTCATGCCCCTTGCGGGGCGGAGCGTATCTAGGCAAGCCCCCGGTTGCACAGGCCCACAACTGCCCGAAGGACTACTGGGGCGCCGACACAGGTTCCCGGAACCTCCCCTGAGGCCCCAGGTCTTAGGCTCTGGCACCCCTATGTGCCCGCTGAGGTAATCAAGAAGAGCAAAAAAGAGAAAGATAAGAAGAAGTCAAGCCTTACCCGAGATGCCAAAAAGCAGCCTCCAGCAGAGGAAGCGGACCCCCTCACTCGCACATGTCAGAAGACCTCTCTCCAAGAAGCACCCCTGACCTCCTGGGATCAGATGCACTTCCGGGTTCTACACATCCATTCCTGGTGCTAATGCTTGTCCACAGCTCGAGTGCTGTAAGTCCCACTGCATGCACACTTACCTGATAATGCACGAGCCCTACATGAAATGTGAGGACTCTCTGAGACGAGATTTCTGCGAAACGAGACATCCGTGAATAGAGACCTCCGCGAGACGCGACGTGTGCGCTAAAAAGCCCACACGAGTCCACTTGGCAGACATGGTCGCGCTTCGGATCAGCGTTTGTCAAGAAGCCTCTTCACCTTTTCAACAGAGCACAGTCAATAGAATTATCGGTTAAGGGTGCTTATGCCGTTGAAATGCTGAGTGGGATCAGATTTTCATGCTGCTCGCCGAGGGACGAACAGCCTCTCGACACTTCTCTGAAGTCATCGTTCGAGCAGAGCAACGCCACGAAAGCCGAGGAAAGTGCGGTGTTCAACCCTCGTCGACCTCCCCCCAGCTTTAGCATTGTTTCTGAAGGGCTGTTCAACCAGTAGCTTTGTACGGTTCTCGCCTTCACTGCCAAAAAGACGGCCAGCAGAGGGGACGTATTGTATAATGTATTTTAATTGCATTTCAGTGGCTTCTCATCCCTTAAACGACGCCAAGGCGCTCTGTCGGGTAGGTTGAGCTTGGCTGTACATCTGTGGATAGGGAAACAACCTTTACAACGCAACTTTTACAATGCACTACCATTACAACTAAACTTTTACAACCCAACATCCATTACATCGCATGCCATTACAACGCAGCCATTACAACGCATGACACTAACACGCACACCATTACAACGCATGACATTATAACGCATACCATTACAACGCATACCATTACCACGCATCCAACATTTACCCTACTGTTGCACCCCCTGGAGTTAGAATAGTGATTTTTACCCCTACACTATTCAACACTTACCCTACTGTTGCACCCCCCTGGAGTTAGAATAGTAATTTCTACCCCTACACTATCCAACACTTACCCTACTGTTGCACCCCCTGGAGTTAGAATAGTAAATTTAACCCCTACACTATCCAATACTTACCATACATGCAATGTAATGTTATGCGTTGTAATGGTATGCGTTGTAAAGGTAGTATGCGTTGTAATGGAATGCGTTGTAAAGGTAGTTTTTAAAAATGCGTAGTAATGGCATGCGTTGTAATGGAATGCGTTGTAATGGATGTTGCGTTGTAAAAAATGCGTTATAAAGGTATGCGTTGTAAAAGTATGCGTTGTAACGTCATACATCCTGTGGATGCATTAGTGTGGCTTATATTGGGAGTGTGTTGAAGTCCTGGTTGGTGACGAGTTGTATGTTTCTTGTGTTATCCAGTATTATGGGTGTCTTTCATAGATTCACATGCCTGAATCATTCCCCGTCGTCGAGATGGGAGCCCCGGTAATAGAAAAGTAATGTCCTATAGACATACATAGAGAAAAATAGGCCTAAGGGCCTTGCCTTAGTAGCCTATCTATGTCCTTTTGTAAAAAGGACCAAATTCCTAAAGGTAGCCAATCAGCTACCACCTCCCTCTAGAACTTTCCTGCCAGGAGCCTCAGTCTCTCAGATTTTCTACCGCACGTTGTGCTAGGGAGTCCCCACCTGAGCTCTCCTCAGGTTTCTTCAATTTCTCTACTTTTCTTCAAAAAACTTGGATTATACTTCAACTATGACTGAATTACAGAAAAAAGGACTCTTTAGAGCCTGTTCTTCTTGTGGCAAGAAGAGACTGCACGTCGACGACAAGCATGAGACTTGCCTCTACTGCCTCTACCCTGACCACACAGTAAAGGACTGCAGGGTATGTAGAACATTCTCTACCAAAACACTTAAGGACAGAGAAGGAAGACTGCTCCTCTGGTTAAACAGACTCAAAACCAGAGATGATGAGGTGCTCTCCTCGGAGGGCAGTGAAATGCCTTCAGTTTCTTCGAAACTGTCCTTGAAAAGGCCAAGGGAGGCTTCCCCTAGCCATTCAGACGTCCCTCACAAAAAGACTGCTTCAAAGTCTTCTGAGGCAACATCTGTCACGTCTGTGAAGGATGCTGCAACCTTCAGAAAGCCATCGCAGTCCTCGTCGACTACTTCCACGACATTCTCTTCAAGAAAAACGAACTATGTCTCCACATCGACGACGACAGTTTCGACGACGGTGGCATCGTCAGCCTTGACTTCAACGACGACGACCACACACTCGTCGACGACGGGTAAGCCAATATCGTCGATTGTACTTATTAAAAAGCAGCAGTCGTTTGTCAAAACTCCGTCATCATCACTGTCGACGTCGACAAAACAAAAAACACCTACATCGTCGACGAGAATTCAGTCGACGCCAGCCGCATCGTCGACGAAGACACCGAAGACGGTAGGAGCACCGTCGACGACAAATGCACCGTCGACGGCCACTACGCCGACGACGACGAATGTGCCGTCGACGACCACATCGACGACGGCGAAAGTACCGTCGACGCCCACATCAACGACGGAGAAGGCCTCGTCGACGACCACGTCGACGAAGACATCGTCGACGACCGCACCGTCGACGCCCGCTCCGTCGACGACAGCTTCATCGGCGAAGGGACAGTCGACGCTTGAAAAACGATCGACGTCGATACCGTCGACGGCACCAACGACGACCTCGTCGACGACGACGACATCGTCGACGCCATGGAAAAAAGCGGAGTTAGTTCCATCAAAAAAGGTCACCAAATTCCCTATTACGCCCGATTTAACATCACCCAGTAGGGTTCAAACGCTGCTCCCTTCTCGCATACTACAAGATGACGAATCGGATGATGACCAATTCGAACAAGCTACTAGTCCGTCAGATCTCAATGTCAAATGCCAGAGTACTGACGATGACGGAGAGGATGTTATTTTTACAGAGGAAAATGTTCAGGCTCAAGTACATACTCGAGTCACTCCAATGATCGTCTTGCCGGCTGAGATAGTCAATGATCTTCAATTCCTGATCACAGACTATAAAAAACGATTCCCAGAATCGTCAGCGACCCCTTCCAAAGACAATTCTCAGGAATCTTCCATGCAGCAGAAATCACCAAGGACAAGACCAGCGCCTTTGGTTATTCCTCAAGATAGTGAACAGGTTCACAACATCCAATCCTCTGATGATGACGACGAGCCTCCTGAGGAAGGTGAGGTTAGAGATGACCTCTCTCAAAACAGAGATGACGAAGATTACGTTGCTCATTCTCTGGCCACACCGGAACCCAGCACGTCAGACTCTCCACCAGTGGATATCGGTGGATTCCACAATTTAATAGAGAGAGCGGCCACTAGATTTCACATGACAATGGAAACAAAAGTAACGGATTGTTTCTTATATGACTTTAAAGATCCTATAAAGAAAGAGGCAAGATCCATTCCCATAATAGATCACATCTGGGAACAGGGGCTACAACTCATGCAAACACCTGCATCTGTTTCAATAGTGGTCCCTAGACTGGATAAAAAATATAAGGCTCCGTCAACGGCACCCACTTGCTTTAATTCACATCCTAAACCAGATTCGGTCGTCACTCAAGCCGCCCAGAAAAACTCCAGAAACCCATCCTCGCCACTGTCAGCACCACCAGACAAGGAGGGCAGGAAATTAGATGGCATAGGCAAACGCTTCTCCACAACGTCGGCCATGACGGTCAAAGTGGCCAACGCCATTGCTCTGCTAGGCAGATACAATAGGCAACTATGGGAAGATATTGCTCCATATCTCACGCATGTACCTGACAACTTGAAGGATGAGGTCCAGGCACTCCTTCATGAAGGTCAAATGTCAGCATCAGAAATCATAGATTCAGCTGTCGATGTCGCCATGACAGGCTTCAGACAGCTGGCAGGCGCCGCAGTTCTGCGCAGACAAGGATGGCTCAAGGCGACGTCCTTCAGACAAGAGGTCCAAACCAAAGTTGTAGATATGCCCTATGACGGACAACAACTATTTGGAGCAAAAATAGATGAAGCCTTGCAGACGATAAAGAAAGACACCGACACTGCAAGGGCTCTCGGGACTTTACAATTCAGAAACCAGTCCTTTCGAGGACACAGAGGAAGAGGACAAAACACATACAGAGTATCCTATCAAGGAAAATCCACATACTCATACAACCCAAATCGCTCACAATATCAGCAGCGACAGCAACAACAAGGTCGTCAGACCTCCTATGGGAGATCGAACTTCAGGGGCAAATCTCAAAAGAAAACGGCTGGCGGCAGACAATGACCATTTCCCGCAGCCAGTCCCCCCACCGTCCTGTGCGCTCAAAATTGGAGGCAAATTGACACATTTCCTCCACAATTGGAAATCGATTACGACAGATCGGTGGGTACTACAATTAATCCAACACGGTCACACCTTGGAATTCAACTCCATCCCACCGTTAACTCCTCCTCACAAACATCATCACAAACACCTTCGTATGTTACTAAAGGAAATCTCTTCCATGATCAAAAAGGGAGCAATAGAGCGAGTCCCATCAGCTCAAAAGGGAAAGGGATTTTATTCCCGCTTCTTTTTAATCCAGCAGAAAAAGAAGAAATGGAGGCCCATTCTAGATCTCAGGGCGCTCAATGCCTTCCTGAAAAGCCAATCGTTTCGAATGGTGACTATCCAGGAAATCTTAGGTTCCCTGGAGGAAGGAGACTTTATGACGTCTTTGGACCTGCAAGATGCATATTACCATGTCCCAATACACAGACGACACAAAAAATTCCTACGATTCGAAGTAGCAGGTCTCCACTACCAATTTTGTGTCCTCCCATTCCGCCTCAAATCAGCGCCACACATTTTTACAAAGTGCCTGGCTCCTGTGGCAGCTTTCCTGAGACAACAAAATCACCAGGTCTTCCCCTACTTGGACGACTGGCTGGTGAAAGCACCGTCTCTCACAGACGCACAGCTGTCTTCCAACGCCTGTCTCGATATTTTCCGGAACCTAGGTTTGACTCTAAACTTCGAGAAATCTACTTTACAACCCACCAGGATTATAACATTCCTGGGGGCCACTATAAACACCATTTCCTCCAAAGCTTTCCCATCTCAAGAAAGAAAACACAAACTGATGACTCTAGCTACCGCAGTATCTTCAAAACAAACCATCAAAGTACGGATTTTCAAATCTCTTCTAGGGATGATGTCTTCCTGCATACTACTCATCCCTCACTGTCGGCTCAGAATGCGCCCCCTTCAGGAGGCCTTGACCAAACAGTGGACCCAATGTACAGATTCCTTCGAGGATCACATAGTCATCACTCGACAAATATCCGAGACGCTGGATTGGTGGATGAAGAACAAGAACCTATCCAAAGGTCTCACGTTCTTGTTACCAGAAACTCCACACGTCATAACGACGGACGCATCTCTCGAAGGATGGGTTGCAGTCCTTCAAGACTTACAAATCAGCGGCAGATGGTCAGAGCAAGAGAAGGCTCTGCATATCAACCTCCTAGAACTACGAGCAGTCCTTCACTCTCTACAAGCATTCCTCCCTCGCATCAAAAACTCAGCAGTGCTCGTGAGGACGGACAACACGACCACAATGCACTACTTAAACAAGCAGGGAGGGACACGCTTGCTGACACTGTCTCGCGAATCACAAAAAATTTGGAACTGGCTACTGCTCAACAACATCACATTAACATCGGAGTATGTCCCAGGAAAAGACAACGTCATAGCAGACGCTCTCAGCAGACAGAAGTCACTGTCCCACGAATGGGAACTGGACCAACAAGTTCTAGACAACATCTTCTCGACATGGGGAAAACCGCAAATAGACCTCTTCGCCACCAGGGAGAACAAAAAATGCCACAGCTTCGCAAGTTGGCATCCCCAACAGAGGTCATTAGGAAATGCATTTTCCATCGCATGGCGCAACGTGTTTGCGTACGCATTTCCGCCATTTCCCCTGATAAGCAGAGTCATCCGGAAAATGAAAATGGAACATTGCACATTGATTCTCATTGCCCCATACTGGCCGAGACAACATTGGTTCGCGGACCTCCGTCGCCTCTCAGTCCGACCATCAATCCAACTGCATCAACATCCCTCTCTACTCTCGATGTCCAAAGGCCAGATACTCCACCCGAATCTGAAATCTCTCAGATTATCGGCTTGGCTCCTGAGTACCGAGAATTCTGTCACCTACGCATCCCACAGGAGTGCAAGGAAGTCCTAGCTAAAGCAAGAGCAGTTAGCACGAACAAAACTTATTCCTTGAAATGGAAACGCTTTTGTATTTGGTGTAAAGACAACAATATACATCCTTTCAGGATCACTCCAGAGCAGTTACTGCCTTATCTACTACATCTGGCCCAAGCAGGTCTTGCGCATGCTTCCATCAGGGTACACCTGGCAGCAATCTCACGCTTCACAAGGACTTCAAAAGGTCCTTCACTATGGTCCAACAGACTGATAAAACAGTTTCTTAAAGGGCTTTATAGATCTTTCCCTAGACCAAGACGAATACCACCAACGTGGCATCTGAATATTGTACTCAATCAATTGATGAAGCATCCATTTGAACCTATCCATAGGGCTGATATCAAATACATTTCATGGAAAACTGCACTTCTTTTAGCTTTAACATCAGCCAGAAGAGTCAGTGAGTTACAAGCTCTTTCGATACAGGATCCTTTCTTGCAATTTAGAGAGGACAGAGTCATTTTAAGAACCAACCCCCGTTTCATTCCTAAAGTCCCCTCGGACTTCCATCTCAATGAACCGCTTGTGCTTCGCTCATTCTTCCCGAACCCGAGCACGGTGGCTGAAAGATCTCTTCACTCTTTGGACATTAAGAGATGTCTAAAATTTTACCTGGACAAAACGAAAGATTTCAGAAAGACAAAACAACTTTTCGTTGCCTTCAGCAGGCCGAGAAAAGGCATGCCACTCTCCAAACAAACCATTTCCAGATGGATATCGGCAGCAATTGCATTTTGTCATGACAAAGCCGGACGTCCATTACATTCCACAGTCCGAGCACATTCCACGAGAGCTGTGTCCACATCGGCAGCACTATTCGCTGGAGTACCGATTCTGGACATCTGCAGAGCGGCCACCTGGAAATCGCCGCACACCTTTACCAGACACTACTGCCTGGACACGGAACTGATGCAGGATGCAGCTGTGGGCCAAGCTGTACTTCGCCATCTATTCCAGTAAGATGAGCCTTCCTACTTCCCACCGTCCTGCAATGGTATGCACATTTCTTTACTTTACTCTTTATATTACTGATGGTATCTAGTCACATGATATGTATTATCTCAGACTGTTATATTCCATCACATATGTGCATAATGTATTGCTTGCTATTCTGATTCAGGCGTGTGAATCTATGAAAGACACCCATAATACTGGATAAGAAATGCGTTACTTACCTGTAACAGCAGTTATCCAGTATTGGTGTCTTTCATAGATTCACATGCAACCCTCCCACCTCCCCAGGAAGGGCTCATCTCTCACTACAGAGCATATGTTACGTCTACCTAGCTTGGTGCGTACGAAAATCTGAGAGACTGAGGCTCCTGGCAGGAAGGTTCTAGAGGGAGGTGGTAGCTGATTGGCTACCTTTAGGAATTTGGTCCTTTTTACAAAAGGACATAGATAGGCTACTAAGGCAAGGCCCTTAGGCCTATTTTTCTCTATGTATGTCTATAGGACATTACTTTTCTATTACCGGGGCTCCCATCTCGACGACGGGGAATGATTCAGGCATGTGAATCTATGAAAGACACCAATACTGGATAACTGCTGTTACAGGTAAGTAACGCATTTCTTACATCTTTTCCGACCTGAATCTGGGGTGGAGCCTGGATAGCCGGTGTAAAAAATAAAGGCGTTTTAGTCAGACTTCGAGAAGTCTTTGGGCACTCAGTAAGTGAGGGCACGCTGGTGCCCTCACAGGGGTGGAGTCAGCTAAGGCTCAGCTAAGGGAGCAGATAACGACCGTCACCAGCTGATGACGTCATCACAGTGCGCCCATGTGCCACAAACAACACAAGGTCAAAGCCGACCGTGCATTGCTTCATGAGAGAACATGATACCAACCTGGCTTAATAGTGAGTCTCCCTACTCTAGTGTGTGCAACCTCTGACCAGGCGCACAGGTACACAACACCTCCAGCAAGATAAGGGAGGCACAAGCGGAGGAGAGGACAGGCCGAGCATCACTGTGATAAGTGAGATACAGTGGAGCGGAGGAGAGGACAGGCCAAGCATCACTGGGATAAGTGAGATACAGTGGAGCGGAGGAGAGGACAGGCCGAGCATCCCTGGGATAAGTGAGATACAGTGGAGCAGAGGAGAGGACAGGCCGAACATCCCTGGGATAAGTGAGATACGGTGGAGCGGAGGAGAGGACAGGCCAAGCATCACTGGGATAAGTGAGATACAGTGGAGCGGAGGAGAGGACAGGCCGAGCATCCCTGGGATAAGTGAGATACAGTGGAGCGGAGGAGAGGACAGGCCGAGCATCCCTGGGATAAGTGAGATACGGTGGAGCGGAGGAGAGGACAGGCCGAGCATCCCTGGGATAAGTGAGATACGGTGGAGCGGAGGAGAGGACAGGCCGAGCATCACTGGGATAAGTGAGATACGGTGGAGCGGAGGAGAGGACTGGCCGAGCATCCCTGGGATAAGTGAGATACGGTGGAGCGGAGGAGAGGACAGGCCGAGCATCCCTGGGATGTGAGATACGGTGGAGCGGAGGAGGGGACAGGCCGAGCATCCCTGGGATAAGTGAGATACGGTGGAGCGGAGGAGGGGACAGGCCGAGCATCCCTGGGATAAGTGAGATACGGTGGAGCGGAGGAGAGGACAGGCCGAACATCCCTGGGATAAGTGAGATACGGTGGAGCGGAGGTGAGGACAAGCCGAGCATCCCTGGGATAAGTGAGATACGGTGGAGCGGAGGAGAGGACAGGCCGAGCATCCCTGGGATAAGTGAGATACAGTGGAGCGGAGGAGAGGACAGGCCGAGCATCCCTGAGATAAGTGAGATACAGTGGAGCGGAGGAAAGGACAGGCCGAGCATCCCTTGGATAAGTGAGATACGGTGGAGCGGAGGAGAGGACAGGCCGAGCATCCCTGGGATAAGTGAGATACGGTGGAGCGGAGGAGAGGACAGGCAGAGCATCCCTGGGATAAGTGAGATACGGTGGAGCGTAGGAGAGGACAGGCCGAGCATCCCTCAGATGAGTGAGATACGGTGGAGTGGAGGAGGGGACAGGCCGAGCATCCCTGGGATAAGTGAGATACGGTGGAGCGGAGGAGAGGACAGGCCGAGCATCCCTGGGATAAGTGAGATACGGTGGAGCGGAGGTGAGGACAGGCTGAGCATCCCTGGGATAAGTGAGATACGGTGGAGCGGAGGTGAGGACAGGCCGAGCATCCCTGGGATAAGTGAGATACGGTGGAGCAGAGAAGAGGACAGGCCGAGCATCCCTGGGATAAGTGAGATACGGTGGAGCGGAGGTGAGGACAGGCTGAGCATCCCTGGGATAAGTGAGATACGGTGGAGCGGAGGTGAGGACAGGCCGAGCATCACTGGGATAAGTGAGATACGGTGGAGCGAAGGAGAGGACAGGCCGAACATCCCTCGGATAAGTGAGATACGGTGGAGCGGAGGTGAGGACAGGCCGAGCATTCCTGGGATAAGTGAGATACGGTGGAGCGGAGGAGAGGACAGGCCGAACATCCGTGGGATAAGTGAGATACGGTGGAGCGGAGAAGAGGACAGGCTGAGCATCCCTGGGATAAGTGAGATACGGTGGAGCGGAGGTGAGGACAGGCCGAGCATCCCTGGGATAAGTGAGATACGGTGGAGCAGAGAAGAGGACAGGCCGAGCATCCCTGGGATAAGTGAGATACGGTGGAGCGGAGGTGAGGACAGGCTGAGCATCCCTGGGATAAGTGAGATACGGTGGAGCGGAGGTGAGGACAGGCCGAGCATCACTGGGATAAGTGAGATACGGTGGAGCGAAGGAGAGGACAGGCCGAACATCCCTCGGATAAGTGAGATACGGTGGAGCGGAGGTGAGGACAGGCCGAGCATCCCTGGGATAAGTGAGATACGGTGGAGCGGAGGAGAGGACAGGCCGAACATCCGTGGGATAAGTGAGATACGGTGGAGCGGAGGAGAGGACAGGCCGAACATCCCTGGGATAAGTGAGATACGGTGGAGCGGAGGTGAGGACAAGCCGAGCATCCCTGGGATAAGTGAGATACGGTGGAGCGGAGGTGAGGACAGGCCGAGCATCCCTGGGATAAGTGAGATACGGTGGAGCAGAGAAGAGGACAGGCCGAGCATCCCTGGGATAAGTGAGATACGGTGGAGCGGAGGTGAGGACAGGCTGAGCATCCCTGGGATAAGTGAGATACGGTGGAGCGGAGGTGAGGACAGGCCGAGCATCACTGGGATAAGTGAGATACGGTGGAGCGAAGGAGAGGACAGGCCGAACATCCCTCGGATAAGTGAGATACGGTGGAGCGGAGGTGAGGACAGGCCGAGCATCCCTGGGATAAGTGAGATACGGTGGAGCGGAGGAGAGGACAGGCCGAACATCCGTGGGATAAGTGAGATACGGTGGAGCGGAGGAGAGGACAGGCCGAACATCCCTGGGATAAGTGAGATACGGTGGAGCGGAGGTGAGGACAAGCCGAGCATCCCTGGGATAAGTGAGATACGGTGGAGCGGAGGAGAGGACAGGCCGAGCATCCCTGGGATAAGTGAGATACAGTGGGGCGAAGGAGAGGACAGGCCGAGCATCCCTGGGATAAGTGAGATACGGTGGAGCGGAGGAAAGGACAGGCCTAGCATTCCTTGGATAAGTGAGATACGGTGGAGCGGAGGAGAGGACAGGCCGAGCATCCCTGGGATAAGTGAGATACGGTGGAGCGGAGGAAAGGACAGGCCGAGCATTCCTTGGATAAGTGAGATACGGTGGAGCGGAGGTGAGGACAGGCCGAGCATCCCTGGGATAAGTGAGATACGGTGGAGCGAAGGAAAGGACAGGCCGAGCATTCCTTGGATAAGTGAGATACGGTGGAGCGGAGGTGAGGACAGGCCGAGCATCACTGGGATAAGTGAGATACGGTGGAGCGGAGGAAAGGACAGGCCGAGCATTCCTTGGATAAGTGAGATACGGTGGAGCGGAGGTGAGGACAGGCCATCATCCCTGGGATAAGTGAGATACGGTGGAGCGGAGGAGAGGACAGGCCGAGCATCCCTGGGATAAGTGAGATACGGTGGAGCGAAGGAGAGGACAGGCCGAGCATCACTGGGATAAGTGAGATACGGTGGAGCGGAGGAAAGGACAGGCCGAGCATTCCTTGGATAAGTGAGATACGGTGGAGCGGAGGTGAGGACAGGCCATCATCCCTGGGATAAGTGAGATACGGTGGAGCGGAGGAGAGGACAGGCCGAGCATCCCTGGGATAAGTGAGATACGGTGGAGCGGAGGTGAGGACAAGCCGAGCATCCCTGGGATAAGTGAGATACGGTGGAGCGGAGGAGAGGACAGGCCGAGCATCCCTGGGATAAGTGAGATACAGTGGAGCGGAGGAGAGGACAGGCCGAGCATCCCTGGGATAAGTGAGATACGGTGGAGCGGAGGTGAGGACAGGCCGAGCATCCCTGGGATAAGTGAGATACGGTGGAGCAGAGGAGAGGACAGGCCGAGCATCCCTGGGATAAGTGAGATACGGTGGAGCGGAGGAGAGGACAGGCCGAACATCCCTGGGATGTGAGATACGGTGGAGCGGAGGAGGGGACAGGCCGAGCATCCCTGGGATAAGTGAGATACGGTGGAGCGGAGGAGAGGACAGGCCGAGCATCCCTGGGATAAGTGAGATACGGTGGAGCGGAGGAGAGGACAGGCCGAGCATCCCTGGGATAAGTGAGATACGGTGGAGCGGAGGAGAGGACAGGCCGAGCATCCCTCAGATGAGTGAGATACGGTGGAGCGGAGGAAAGGACAGGCCGAACATTCCTTGGATAAGTGAGATACGGTGGAGCGGAGGTGAGGACGGGCCATCATCCCTGGGATAAGTGAGATACAGTGGAGCGGAGGAGAGGACAGGCCGAGCATCCCTGGGATAAGTGAGATACAGTGGAGCGGAGGAGAAGACAGGCCGAGCATCCCTGGGATAAGTGAGATACGGTGGAGCGGAGGTGAGGACAGGCCGAGCATCCCTGGGATAAGTGAGATACGGTGGAGCGGAGGAGAGGACAGGCCATCATCCCTCGGATAAGTGAGATACGGTTGAGTGGAGGTGAGGACAGGCCGAGCATCCCTGGGATAAGTGAGATACGGTGGAGCAGAGAAGAGGACAGGCCGAGCATCACTGGGATAAGTGGGATACGGTGGAGCGAAGGAGAGGACAGGCCGAACATCCCTCGGATAAGTGAGATACGGTGGAGCGGAGGTGAGGACAGGCCGAACATCCCTGGGATAAGTGAGATACGGTGGAGCGGAGGAGGGGACAGGCCGAGCATCCCTGGGATAAGTGAGATACGGTGGAGCGGAGGAGAGGACAGGCCGAACATCCCTGGGATAAGTGAGATACGGTGGAGCGGAGGAGGGGACAGGCCGAGCATCCCTGGGATAAGTGAGATACGGTGGAGCGGAGGAGAGGACAGGCCAAGCATCCCTGGGATAAGTGAGATACAGTGGAGCGGAGGTGAGGACAGGCTGAGCATCCCTGGGATAAGTGATACGGTGGAGCGGAGGTGAGGACAGGCCGAGCATCCCTGGGATAAGTGAGATACGGTGGAGCAGAGAAGAGGACAGGACGAGCATCACTGGGATAAGTGAGATACGGTGGAGCGGAGGAGAGGACAGGCCGAGCATCCCTGGGATAAGTGAGATACGATGGAGCGGAGGTGAGGACAGGCCGAGCATCCCTGGGGTAAGTGAGATACGGTGGAGCGGAGGAGAGGACAGGCCGAGCATCCCTGGGATAAGTGAGATACGGTGGAGCGGAGGTGAGGACAGGCCGAGCATCCCTGGGATAAGTGAGATACGGTGGAGCGGAGGAGAGGACAGGCCGAGCATCCCTGGGATAAGTGAGATACGGTGGAGCGGAGGAGAGGACAGGCCGAGCATCCCTGGGATAAGTGAGATACGGTGGAGCGGAGGAGAGGACAGGCCGAGCATCCCTGGGATAAGTGAGATACGGTGGAGCGGAGGTGAGGACAGGCCGAGCATCCCTGGGGTAAGTGAGATACGGTGGAGCGGAGGAGAGGACAGGCCGAGCATCCCTGGGGTAAGTGAGATACGGTGGAGCGGAGGAGAGGACAGGCCGAACATCCCTGGGATAAGTGATATACAGTGGAGCGGAGGTGAGGACAGGCCGAGCCTCCCTGAGATAAGTGAGATACGGTGGAGCGTATGAGGGGACAGGCCGAGCATCACTGGAATATGTGAGATACGGCAGAGGGCAGTAGAGGGCAGGCAGAGTATCTCTGAGATAAGTGAGATGCGGAGGAGGGGACAAGCCGAGCATCACTGGGATAAGTGAGATACGGTGGAGCGGAGGTGAGGACAGGCCGAGCATCCCTGGGGTAAGTGAGATACGGTGGAGCGGAGGAGAGGACAGGCCGAGCATCCCTGGGGTAAGTGAGATACGGTGGAGCGGAGGAGAGGACAGGCCGAACATCCCTGGGATAAGTGATATACAGTGGAGCGAAGGTGAGGACAGGCCGAGCCTCCCTGGGATAAGTGAGATACGGTGGAGCGTATGAGGGGACAGGCCGAGCATCACTGGAATATGTGAGATACGGCAGAGGGCAGTAGAGGGCAGGCAGAGTATCTCTGAGATAAGTGAGATGCGGAGGAGGGGACAAGCCGAACATCCCTGGGATAAGTGAGATACGGTGGAGCGGAGGTGAGGACAGGCCGAGCATCCCTGGGGTAAGTGAGATACGGTGGAGCGGAGGAGAGGACAGGCCGAGCATCCCTGGGGTAAGTGAGATAGGGTGGAGCGTAGGAGGGGACAGACCGAGCCTCCCAGGGATAAGTGAGATAGGGTGGAGCGTAGGAGGGGACAGGCCGAGCATCCCTGGGATAAGTGAGATACGGTGGAGCGTAGGAGGGGACAGGCCGAGCATCCCTGGGATAAGTGAGATACGGTGGAGCGTAGGAGGGGACAGGCCGAGCATCCCTGGGATAAGTGAGATACGGTGGAGCGGAGGTGAGGACAGGCCGAGCATCCCTGGGATAAGTGAGATACGGTGGAGCGTATGAGGGGACAGGCCGAGCATCACTGGAATATGTGAGATACGGCAGAGGGCAGTAGAGGGCAGGCAGAGTATCTCTGAGATAAGTGAGATGCGGAGGAGGGGACAAGCCGAACATCCCTGGGATAAGTGAGATACGGTGGAGCGGAGGTGAGGACAGGCCGAGCATCCCTGGGGTAAGTGAGATACGGTGGAGCGGAGGAGAGGACAGGCCGAGCATCCCTGGGGTAAGTGAGATAGGGTGGAGCGTAGGAGGGGACAGACCGAGCCTCCCAGGGATAAGTGAGATAGGGTGGAGCGTAGGAGGGGACAGGCCGAGCATCCCTGGGATAAGTGAGATACGGTGGAGCGTAGGAGGGGACAGGCCGAGCATCCCTGGGATAAGTGAGATACGGTGGAGCGTAGGAGGGGACAGGCCGAGCATCCCTGGGATAAGTGAGATACGGTGGAGCGGAGGTGAGGACAGGCCGAGCATCCCTGGGGTAAGTGAGATACGGTGGAGCGTATGAGGGGACAGGCCGAGCATCACTGGAATATGTGAGATACGGCAGAGGGCAGTAGAGGGCAGGCAGAGTATCTCTGAGATAAGTGAGATGCGGAGGAGGGGACAAGCCGAGCATCCCTGGGATAAGTGAGATACGGTGGAGCGGAGGTGAGGACAGGCCGAGCATCCCTGGGATAAGTGAGATACGGTGGAGCGGAGGTGAGGACAGGCCGAGCATCCCTGGGGTAAGTGAGATACGGTGGAGCGGAGGAGAGGACAGGCCGAGCATCCCTGGGGTAAGTGAGATACGGTGGAGCGGAGGAGAGGACAGGCCGAGCCTCCCTGGGATAAGTGAGATGCGGAGGAGAGGACAGGCCGAGCCTCCCTGGGATAAGTGAGATACGGTGGAGCGAAGGAGAGGACAGGCCGAGCATCCCTGGGATAAGTGAGATACGGTGGAGCGGAGGAGAGGACAGGCCGAGCATCCCTGGGATAAGTGAGATACGGTGGAGCGGAGGAGAGGACAGGCCAAGCATCCCTGGGATTAGTGAGATACGGTGGAGCGGAGGAGAGGACAGGCCGAGCCTCCCTGGGATAAGTGAGATACGGTGGAGCAGAGGAGAGGACAGGTCGAGCATTCCTGGGATAAGTGAGATACGGCAAAGGGCAGTAGAGGGCAGGCAGAGTATCCCTGGGATAAGTGAGATGCGGAGGAGGGGACAGGCCGAGCATCCCTGGGATAAGTGAGATACGGTGGAGCGGAGGAGAGGACAGGCCGAGCATCCCTGGGATAAGTGATACGGTGGAGCGGAGGTGAGGACAGGCTGAGCATCCCTGGGATAAGTGATACGGTGGAGCGGAGGTGAGGACAGGCCGAGCACCCCTGGGATAAGTGATACGGTGGAGCGTATGAGGGGACAGGCCGAGCATCCCTGGGATAAGTGAGATGCGGCAGAGGGCAGTAGAGGGCAGGCAGAGTATCTCTGGGATAAGTGAGATACGGTGGAGAGGAGGAGAGGACAGGCCGAGCATCCCTGGGATAAGTGAGATACGGTGGAGCGGAGGAGAGGACAGGCCGAGCATCCCTGGGATAAGTGAGATACGGTGGAGCGGAGGAGAGGACAGGCCGAGCATCACTGGAATATGTGAGATACGGCAGAGGGCAGTAGAGGGCAGGCAGAGTATCTCTGGGATAAGTGAGATACGGTGGAGCGGAGGAGAGGACAGGCCGAGCATCCCTGGGATAAGTGAGATACAGTGGAGCGGAGGAGAGGACAGGCCGAGCATTCCTGGGATAAGTGAGATACGGTGGAGCGGAGGAGAGGACAGGCCGAGCATCCCTGGGGTAAGTGAGATACGGTGGAGCGGAGGAGAGGACAGGCCGAGCATCCCTGGGGTAAGTGAGATACGGTGGAGCGGAGGAGAGGACAGGCCGAGCATCCCTGGGATAAGTGAGATACGGTGGAGCGGAGGAGAGGACAGGCCGAGCATCCCTGGGATGTGAGATACGGTGGAGCGGAGGAGAGGACAGGCCGAGCATCCCTGGGATAAGTGAGATGCGGCAGAGGGCAGTAGAGGGCAGGCAGAGTATCTCTGGGATAAGTGAGATACGGTGGAGCGGAGGAGAGGACAGGCCGAGCATCCCTGGGATAAGTGAGATACGGTGGAGCGGAGGAGAGGACAGGCCGAGCATCCCTGGGATAAGTGAGATACGGTGGAGCGGAGGAGAGGACAGGCCGAGCATCACTGGGACAAGTGAGATACGGTGGAGCGGAGGAGAGGACAGGCTGAGCATCCCTGGGATAAGTGAGATACGGTGGAGCGGAGGTGAGGACAGGCCGAGCATCCCTGGGGTAAGTGAGATACGGTGGAGCGTATGAGGGGACAGGCCGAGCATCCCTGGGATAAGTGAGATACGGTGGAGCGGAGGAGAGGACAGGCCGAGCATCACTGGGATAAGTGAGATAGGGTGGAGCGGAGGAGGGGACCGGCCGAGCATCACTGGAATATGTGAGATACGGCAAAGGGCAGTAGAGGGCAGGCAGAGTATCTCTGGGATAAGTGAGATGCGGAGGAGGGGACAGGCCGAGCATCACTGGGGTGAGTGAAATACTGTGGATCAGAGGAGAGCCTGCTCCAGAGACTTAGGACCTTCTCCAAAAAGTGGTGGGTGTCTGATCTGAGCACTGATGTCACTGGCGCTCTAAACCTGGCGAACGAGACACCCACCAAACTCTAACAAGCATTTACAATGCAATGGTTTTGCCTTTGTTAAAGTTAGAGCTATTGGCATTGCTCTTGACACTCTGAAGCTCCACTCTGAAGCTCCACTCTGCACTCTGAAGCTCCACTCTGCACTCTGAAGCTCCACTCTGCACTCTGAAGCTCCACTCTGCACTCTGAAGCTCCACTCTGCACTCTGAAGCTCCACTCTGCACTCTGAAGCTCCACTCTGCACTCTGAAGCTGCACTCTGAAGCTCCACTCTGCACTCTGAAGCTGCACTCTGAAGCTCCACTCTGCACTCTGAAGCTCCACTTTGAAGCTCCACTCTGAAGCTCCACTCTGAAGCTCCACTCTGAAGCTCCACTCTGAAGCTCCACTCTGAAGCTCCACTCTGAAGCTCCACTCTGAAGCTCCACTCTGAAGCTCCACTCTGCACTCTGAAGCTCCACTCTGAAGCTCCACTCTGCACTCTGAAGCTCCACTCTGAATCTGCACTCTGAAGCTCCACTCTGCACTCTGAAGCTCCACTCTGAATCTGAAGCTCCACTCTGAAGCTCCACTCTGCACTCTGAAGCTCCACTCTGAATCTGAAGCTCCACTCTGAATCTGAAGCTCCACTCTGAAGCTCCACTCTGCACTCTAAAGCTCCACTCTGAAGCTCCACTCTGCACTCTGAAGCTCCACTCTGAATCTGCACTCTGAAGCTCCACTCTGCACTCTGAAGCTCCACTCTGAAGCTCCACTCTGCACTCTGAAGCTCCACTCTGAAGCTCCACTCTGAAGCTCCACTCTGCACTCTGAAGCTCCACTCTGAAGCTCCACTCTGCACTCTGAAGCTCCACTCTGAAGCTCCACTCTGAAGCTCCACTCTGCACTCTGAAGCTCCACTCTGAAGCTCCACTCTGAAGCTCCACTCTGAAGCTCCACTCTGAAGCTCCACTCTGCACTCTGAAGCTCCACTCTGAAGCTCCACTCTGAAGCTCCACTCTGAAGCTCCACTCTGAAGCTCCACTCTGAAGCTCCACTCTGAAGCTCCACTCTGCACTCTGAAGCTCCACTCTGCACTCTGAAGCTCCACTCTGAAGCTCCACTCTGAAGCTCCACTCTGAAGCTCCACTCTGAAGCTCCACTCTGAAGCTCCACTCTGAAGCTCCACTCTGATGCTCCACTCTGAAGCTCCACTCTGAAGCTCCACTCTGCACTCTGAAGCTCCACTCTGCACTCTGAAGCTCCACTCTGAATCTGCACTCTGAAGCTCCACTCTGCACTCTGAAGCTCCACTCTGAAGCTCCACTCTGAAGCTCCACTCTGAAGCTCCACTCTGCACTCTGAAGCTCCACTCTGAAGCTCCACTCTGCACTCTGAAGCTCCACTCTGAAGCTCCACTCTGCACTCTGAAGCTCCACTCTGAAGCTCCACTCTGCACTCTGAAGCTCCACTCTGAAGCTCCACTCTGAAGCTCCACTCTGAAGCTCCACTCTGCACTCTGAAGCTCCACTCTGAAGCTCCACTCTGAAGCTCCACTCTGAAGCTCCACTCTGAAGCTCCACTCTGAAGCTCCACTCTGCACTCTGAAGCTCCACTCTGAAGCTCCACTCTGAAGCTCCACTCTGAAGCTCCACTCTGAAGCTCCACTCTGAAGCTCCACTCTGAAGCTCCACTCTGAAGCTCCACTCTGAAGCTCCACTCTGAAGCTCCACTCTGCACTCTGAAGCTCCACTCTGCACTCTGAAGCTCCACTCTGAAGCTCCACTCTGAAGCTCCACTCTGAAGCTCCACTCTGAAGCTCCACTCTGAAGCTCCACTCTGCACTCTGAAGCTCCACTCTGCACTCTGAAGCTCCACTCTGAAGCTCCACTCTGAAGCTCCACTCTGAAGCTCCACTCTGAAGCTCCACTCTGAAGCTCCACTCTGAAGCTCCACTCTGAAGCTCCACTCTGAAGCTCCACTCTGAAGCTCCACTCTGAAGCTCCACTCTGATGCTCCACTCTGATGCTCCACTCTGATGCTCCACTCTGCACTCTGAAGCTCCACTCTGAAGCTCCACTCTGAAGCTCCACTCTGAAGCTCCACTCTGAAGCTCCACTCTGAAGCTCCACTCTGAAGCTCCACTCTGAAGCTCCACTCTGAAGCTCCACTCTGAAGCTCCACTCTGAAGCTCCACTCTGCACTCTGAAGCTCCACTCTGAAGCTCCACTCTGCACTCTGAAGCTCCACTCTGAAGCTCCACTCTGCACTCTGAAGCTCCACTCTGAAGCTCCACTCTGAAGCTCCACTCTGAAGCTCCACTCTGAAGCTCCACTCTGAAGCTCCACTCTGAAGCTCCACTCTGAAGCTCCACTCTGAAGCTCCACTCTGCACTCTGAAGCTCCACTCTGAACTCTGAAGCTCCACTCTGCACTCTGAAGCTCCACTCTGCACTCTGAAGCTGCACTCTGAAGCTCCACTCTGAAGCTCCACTCTGAAGCTCCACTCTGAAGCTCCACTCTGAAGCTCCACTCTGAAGCTCCACTCTGAAGCTCCACTCTGAAGCTCCACTCTGAAGCTCCACTCTGCACTCTGAAGCTCCACTCTGAAGCTCCACTCTGAAGCTCCACTCTGAAGCTCCACTCTGAAGCTCCACTCTGAAGCTCCACTCTGAAGCTCCACTCTGATGCTCCACTCTGAAGCTCCACTCTGAAGCTCCACTCTGAAGCTCCACTCTGAAGCTCCACTCTGAAGCTCCACTCTGAAGCTGCACTCTGAAGCTCCACTCTGAAGCTCCACTCTGCACTCTGAAGCTCCACTCTGAAGCTCCACTCTGCACTCTGAAGCTCCACTCTGAAGCTCCACTCTGCACTCTGAAGCTCCACTCTGAAGCTCCACTCTGAAGCTCCACTCTGAAGCTCCACTCTGAAGCTCCACTCTGAAGCTCCACTCTGAAGCTCCACTCTGAAGCTCCACTCTGAAGCTCCACTCTGCACTCTGAAGCTCCACTCTGAACTCTGAAGCTCCACTCTGAACTCTGAAGCTCCACTCTGAACTCTGAAGCTCCACTCTGCACTCTGAAGCTCCACTCTGAACTCTGAAGCTCCACTCTGCACTCTGAAGCTCCACTCTGCACTCTGAAGCTGCACTCTGAAGCTCCACTCTGAAGCTCCACTCTGAAGCTCCACTCTGAAGCTCCACTCTGAAGCTCCACTCTGAAGCTCCACTCTGAAGCTCCACTCTGAAGCTCCACTCTGAAGCTCCACTCTGAAGCTCCACTCTGCACTCTGAAGCTCCACTCTGAAGCTCCACTCTGCACTCTGAAGCTCCACTCTGAAGCTCCACTCTGCACTCTGAAGCTCCACTCTGAAGCTCCACTCTGCACTCTGAAGCTCCACTCTGAAGCTCCACTCTGCACTCTGAAGCTCCACTCTGAAGCTCCACTCTGAAGCTCCACTCTGAAGCTCCACTCTGAAGCTCCACTCTGAAGCTCCACTCTGAAGCTCCACTCTGAAGCTCCACTCTGAAGCTCCACTCTGCACTCTGAAGCTCCACTCTGCACTCTGAAGCTCCACTCTGCACTCTGAAGCTCCACTCTGCACTCTGAAGCTCCACTCTGAAGCTCCACTCTGAATCTGCACTCTGCAGCTCCACTCTGCAGCTCCACTCTGAAGCTCCACTCTGAAGCTCCACTCTGCAGCTCCACTCTGAAGCTCCACTCTGAAGCTCCACTCTGAAGCTCCACTCTGAAGCTCCACTCTGAAGCTCCACTCTGAAGCTCCACTCTGAAGCTCCACTCTGAAGCTCCACTCTGCACTCTGAAGCTCCACTCTGAAGCTCCACTCTGCACTCTGAAGCTCCACTCTGAAGCTCCACTCTGCACTCTGAAGCTCCACTCTGAATCTGCACTCTGAAGCTCCACTCTGCACTCTGAAGCTCCACTCTGAAGCTCCACTCTGAAGCTCCACTCTGAAGCTCCACTCTGAAGCTCCACTCTGAAGCTCCACTCTGAAGCTCCACTCTGAAGCTCCACTCTGAAGCTCCACTCTGCACTCTGAAGCTCCACTCTGCACTCTGAAGCTGCACTCTGAAGCTCCACTCTGAAGCTCCACTCTGAAGCTCCACTCTGAAGCTCCACTCTGAAGCTCCACTCTGAAGCTCCACTCTGAAGCTCCACTCTGAAGCTCCACTCTGAAGCTCCACTCTGAAGCTCCACTCTGCACTCTGAAGCTCCACTCTGAAGCTCCACTCTGAAGCTCCACTCTGAAGCTCCACTCTGAAGCTCCACTCTGAAGCTCCACTCTGAAGCTCCACTCTGAAGCTCCACTCTGAAGCTCCACTCTGATGCTCCACTCTGCACTCTGAAGCTCCACTCTGAAGCTCCACTCTGAAGCTCCACTCTGAAGCTCCACTCTGAAGCTCCACTCTGAAGCTCCACTCTGAAGCTCCACTCTGCACTCTGAAGCTCCACTCTGAAGCTCCACTCTGCACTCTGAAGCTCCACTCTGAAGCTCCACTCTGCACTCTGAAGCTCCACTCTGAAGCTCCACTCTGCACTCTGAAGCTCCACTCTGAAGCTCCACTCTGAAGCTCCACTCTGAAGCTCCACTCTGAAGCTCCACTCTGAAGCTCCACTCTGAAGCTCCACTCTGAAGCTCCACTCTGAAGCTCCACTCTGCACTCTGAAGCTCCACTCTGCACTCTGAAGCTCCACTCTGAACTCTGAAGCTCCACTCTGCACTCTGAAGCTCCACTCTGCACTCTGAAGCTCCACTCTGAAGCTCCACTCTGAAGCTCCACTCTGAAGCTCCACTCTGAAGCTCCACTCTGAAGCTCCACTCTGAAGCTCCACTCTGAAGCTCCACTCTGCACTCTGAAGCTCCACTCTGAAGCTCCACTCTGCACTCTGAAGCTCCACTCTGAAGCTCCACTCTGAAGCTCCACTCTGAAGCTCCACTCTGAAGCTCCACTCTGAAGCTCCACTCTGAAGCTCCACTCTGAAGCTCCACTCTGAAGCTCCACTCTGATGCTCCACTCTGCACTCTGAAGCTCCACTCTGAAGCTCCACTCTGAAGCTCCACTCTGAAGCTCCACTCTGAAGCTCCACTCTGAAGCTCCACTCTGAAGCTCCACTCTGCACTCTGAAGCTCCACTCTGAAGCTCCACTCTGCACTCTGAAGCTCCACTCTGAAGCTCCACTCTGCACTCTGAAGCTCCACTCTGAAGCTCCACTCTGCACTCTGAAGCTCCACTCTGAAGCTCCACTCTGCACTCTGAAGCTCCACTCTGAAGCTCCACTCTGAAGCTCCACTCTGAAGCTCCACTCTGAAGCTCCACTCTGAAGCTCCACTCTGAAGCTCCACTCTGAAGCTCCACTCTGCACTCTGAAGCTCCACTCTGCACTCTGAAGCTCCACTCTGAACTCTGAAGCTCCACTCTGCACTCTGAAGCTCCACTCTGCACTCTGAAGCTCCACTCTGAAGCTCCACTCTGAAGCTCCACTCTGAAGCTCCACTCTGAAGCTCCACTCTGAAGCTCCACTCTGAAGCTCCACTCTGAAGCTCCACTCTGCACTCTGAAGCTCCACTCTGAAGCTCCACTCTGCACTCTGAAGCTCCACTCTGAAGCTCCACTCTGCACTCTGAAGCTCCACTCTGAAGCTCCACTCTGCACTCTGAAGCTCCACTCTGAAGCTCCACTCTGCACTCTGAAGCTCCACTCTGCACTCTGAAGCTGCACTCTGAAGCTCCACTCTGAAGCTCCACTCTGAAGCTCCACTCTGAAGCTCCACTCTGAAGCTCCACTCTGAAGCTCCACTCTGAAGCTCCACTCTGAAGCTCCACTCTGCACTCTGAAGCTCCACTCTGAAGCTTCACTCTGCACTCTGAAGCTCCACTCTGAAGCTCCACTCTGCACTCTGAAGCTCCACTCTGAAGCTCCACTCTGAAGCTCCACTCTGAAGCTCCACTCTGAAGCTCCACTCTGAAGCTCCACTCTGAAGCTCCACTCTGCACTCTGAAGCTCCACTCTGCACTCTGAAGCTCCACTCTGCACTCTGAAGCTCCACTCTGCACTCTGAAGCTCCACTCTGAAGCTCCACTCTGAATCTGCACTCTGCAGCTCCACTCTGCAGCTCCACTCTGAAGCTCCACTCTGAAGCTCCACTCTGCAGCTCCACTCTGAAGCTCCACTCTGAAGCTCCACTCTGAAGCTCCACTCTGAAGCTCCACTCTGAAGCTCCACTCTGCACTCTGAAGCTCCACTCTGAAGCTCCACTCTGCACTCTGAAGCTCCACTCTGAATCTGCACTCTGAAGCTCCACTCTGCACTCTGAAGCTCCACTCTGAATCTGCACTCTGAAGCTCCACTCTGCACTCTGAAGCTCCACTCTGAAGCTCCACTCTGAAGCTCCACTCTGAAGCTCCACTCTGAAGCTCCACTCTGAAGCTCCACTCTGAAGCTCCACTCTGAAGCTCCACTCTGAAGCTCCACTCTGCACTCTGAAGCTCCACTCTGCACTCTGAAGCTCCACTCTGAAGCTCCACTCTGAAGCTCCACTCTGAAGCTCCACTCTGAAGCTCCACTCTGAAGCTCCACTCTGAAGCTCCACTCTGAAGCTCCACTCTGAAGCTCCACTCTGAAGCTCCACTCTGAAGCTCCACTCTGATGCTCCACTCTGCACTCTGAAGCTCCACTCTGAAGCTCCACTCTGAAGCTCCACTCTGAAGCTCCACTCTGAAGCTCCACTCTGAAGCTCCACTCTGAAGCTCCACTCTGAAGCTCCACTCTGCACTCTGAAGCTCCACTCTGAAGCTCCACTCTGCACTCTGAAGCTCCACTCTGAAGCTCCACTCTGCACTCTGAAGCTCCACTCTGAAGCTCCACTCTGAAGCTCCACTCTGAAGCTCCACTCTGAAGCTCCACTCTGAAGCTCCACTCTGAAGCTCCACTCTGCACTCTGAAGCTCCACTCTGCACTCTGAAGCTCCACTCTGCACTCTGAAGCTCCACTCTGCACTCTGAAGCTCCACTCTGCACTCTGAAGCTCCACTCTGAACTCTGAAGCTCCACTCTGCACTCTGAAGCTCCACTCTGCACTCTGAAGCTGCACTCTGAAGCTGCACTCTGAAGCTCCACTCTGAAGCTCCACTCTGAAGCTCCACTCTGAAGCTCCACTCTGAAGCTCCACTCTGAAGCTCCACTCTGAAGCTCCACTCTGCACTCTGAAGCTCCACTCTGAAGCTCCACTCTGCACTCTGAAGCTCCACTCTGAAGCTCCACTCTGCACTCTGAAGCTCCACTCTGAAGCTCCACTCTGCACTCTGAAGCTCCACTCTGAAGCTCCACTCTGCACTCTGAAGCTCCACTCTGCACTCTGAAGCTCCACTCTGAAGCTCCACTCTGAAGCTCCACTCTGCACTCTGAAGCTCCACTCTGAAGCTCCACTCTGCACTCTGAAGCTCCACTCTGAAGCTCCACTCTGCACTCTGAAGCTCCACTCTGAAGCTCCACTCTGCACTCTGAAGCTCCACTCTGAAGCTCCACTCTGCACTCTGAAGCTCCACTCTGAAGCTCCACTCTGCACTCTGAAGCTCCACTCTGCACTCTGCAGCTCCACTCTGAAGCTCCACTCTGCACTCTGCAGCTCCACTCTGCAGCTCCACTCTGAAGCTCCACTCTGAAGCTCCACTCTGCACTCTGAAGCTCCACTCTGAAGCTCCACTCTGAAGCTCCACTCTGAAGCTCCACTCTGAAGCTCCACTCTGCACTCTGAAGCTCCACTCTGAAGCTCCACTCTGCACTCTGAAGCTCCACTCTGAAGCTCCACTCTGCACTCTGAAGCTCCACTCTGCACTCTGAAGCTCCACTCTGAAGCTCCACTCTGCACTCTGAAGCTCCACTCTGAATCTGCACTCTGAAGCTCCACTCTGCACTCTGAAGCTCCACTCTGAATCTGCACTCTGAAGCTCCACTCTGAAGCTCCACTCTGAATCTGCACTCTGAAGCTCCACTCTGAAGCTCCACTCTGAAGCTCCACTCTGAAGCTCCACTCTGCACTCTGAAGCTCCACTCTGAAGCTCCACTCTGAAGCTCCACTCTGAAGCTCCACTCTGAAGCTCCACTCTGAAGCTCCACTCTGCACTCTGAAGCTCCACTCTGAATCTGCACTCTGAAGCTCCACTCTGCACTCTGAAGCTCCACTCTGCACTCTGAAGCTCCACTCTGAAGCTCCACTCTGCACTCTGAAGCTCCACTCTGCACTCTGAAGCTCCACTCTGAAGCTCCACTCTGAAGCTCCACTCTGAAGCTCCACTCTGAAGCTCCACTCTGAAGCTCCACTCTGCACTCTGAAGCTCCACTCTGCACTCTGAAGCTCCACTCTGAAGCTCCACTCTGAAGCTCCACTCTGAAGCTCCACTCTGAAGCTCCACTCTGAAGCTCCACTCTGAAGCTCCACTCTGCACTCTGAAGCTCCACTCTGAAGCTCCACTCTGCACTCTGAAGCTCCACTCTGAAGCTCCACTCTGCACTCTGAAGCTCCACTCTGCACTCTGAAGCTCCACTCTGAATCTGCACTCTGAAGCTCCACTCTGCACTCTGAAGCTCCACTCTGCACTCTGAAGCTCCACTCTGAAGCTCCACTCTGAAGCTCCACTCTGAAGCTCCACTCTGAAGCTCCACTCTGAAGCTCCACTCTGAAGCTCCACTCTGCACTCTGAAGCTCCACTGAAGCTACACACCGCGCAGGGTAGCTCTGGATGCTGATGCGAGAGGCCAGCTGGGAGGCGCGCTGCTCGTCTTCCTGCTCGTGCTGACTCGGAGAGAAAACTTGTTTTCATTGGGAGAGCGGCCTTCAAAGACCCGGTCACTGCGCCTCTCCGAGTGTTTAGCTTGGGATAAAATGGGCGCAGTGTTGTGGTGATGACAGTAGAGCAAGGGAGGTGCCGGCAATGCCGGACCAGACTCGGGGGCGTTCCCGGCGTCGCGTGACGTCGGCAAAAGGCAAAGAATGTCAGGAACGCCCCCGTGTCTGGTCCGGCATTGACGGACAGGCCCCTCGTCCAATGGCAAGGCTCCGTTTACGGAGCCAGCCAATCAATGACGAGGGCCGACCCAAAGCACCCTACAGTTCTCAACAGGATTTCGCCTGCGCGAAAAGCTGCGCAGAGCGCAGCTTTCGCTAGGCAAAACCTAAAAAGGCACCTAAAGTTTTCACTCCAGACCCCATTCTACCTTAGAGTTGAAGGCCTCCTGCGTCACCCTGCCACGCGCAGGACCGTCTGCAGATGCTGATATAGGGTAGGAGCCCCCAAAGGGTTGTGCTCAGATGGAGGCACTGAGCCAGATGTCCAGTGCGACCAAAGGGGAACTCTGCTTTTGGTGCAGATCCAGTGCCTTTTGTCTTCACCTAGCACTTGGGGGGGGCAGAAGTTTCTTGCAGTTGTTTGTAGGCCTTCTGTAGGGCTTTGCTAAGTTTCACTTTATCTTTATTCGTGTGAAGTGTTTCTGTTGGTAACAAGATCCGGTGGCGTAGCAAGGTCTGGTGGTACCCGGTGCGGAAAATTTCTTGTCACCCCCCGCCCACATTGGAATTATTAAAATAAGGAAAAAAAAGATAGTTACACATATTTTTGCCACTTTGTCACCCCCCTCAGTGATAATACCCGAGCGGCCCACCACACCCCCCTTCCACCGCCACTGAGAAGATCATTTTCACTTTACTGGAAAACAACCGTGCTGTCCAATGTGTGAACAATTTTCTTTGCAAATTTACTTCTGTGAAGTTTTTCTATCCGCAGTGGTAGCATGTGGGTAAGATCACGGGGGCATATTACCAAGCAATAGCGATAATTATCGCTATTGCTTGGTTAGAGACAAAAATGTATCGCCGACCTGCGGCGATTTTTATCGCAGATAAACCTTGGTATTACCAAGGTTTATCGCAAATGTGATAAAAATCGGCCGCAATGCATGAATATCGCTGAAAAGTCAGCGATATTCATGCATTACCGAGCTAATGCTCTTAGCCATGTTATCCACCTCCCATTGGATAACATGGCTAAGAACTGCTCAGGGCAGGTGTTAGCTTTTGGAGATATTCGCGCTTAGCACGAAAATCTCCAAAAGTTGGTAATAGGAGATAGCGATGTTAGCGACTGTTTCCAGTCGCTAACATCTTGGCACGCCCACTTTGCATGTCATTAGTGATAAATTTCTCTGACATGCAAAGCGGGGCCCAAGATGGTCGCTATCTCCTACTAGCTGTCGCTAACTGGTGTTAGCGACAGCTAGGTAATAGGGAGATAATTTTATCTCCGCTTTCTTGGCTTTTAAAGCCAAAAAAGCGGAGATAAACCCCCTTGATAATATGCCCCACTGTTTCCTTTGAAGAAAGTGTCAAATAAGGACGTTTGTCACATAAACTGTCGCAATGTCACGATTCTCACACAAGTGTGGCAAAGCGAATAGAACTAGCAACCTTTGCAAAGTTACAAAGTTTTGTATAGAGATTCGGAAAGGTGAGACATTGAAAATCTCAGAGCAGCCCCAACCTTATGATGGAATAAGTCCCGGTAGCTCCCGGTGAAGGTTTAGCTCAATGGCACCCGGGATTTGGAATTCTCTTCCCCCGGAAACCAGATTGAACTCGTCCACCGTCTCCTTCAAAAAGGAGGTAAAAGCGATCCTCATGGCAAAATTCACTTGACTAGACGCTAAGCAAATCCGAAGAACGCTATTTCCCGCATTTGTGGGGCTATCGTTCGCCCTAAGCACTATACCCTGCCATGGATCTCAAGAAACCAAGGTACTCACGTGAAGCTCTCTACTACTGGTCCTGATCTTGGTTTTTAATGTTATCCCTTGTTTCCCTTCCCCACGTTTTGTACTTTTGCACTCGTTCTATTGTCCCTTGCTCATGTTACGCCTCCTTTTACACCTGGATAATTTGTACTATGCAACTCGGAATACTGGAAAGCGCTCTGATATCCGCAAGGATCTTGTTCGCGCTCTATAAAACTTTAAAAATAAAAATTAAATTAAATACAACATGCTCGGGTCTAAGACTGAGGGTCTTAGTTATAAAGCCCGTGCGCTGCTGGTGCATCACTTTTAATATGGGAAAAAGTGACGGTGCAAGAGGCTTGTAGATAAGCCACTGGAAGTTTAGTTCTGGTGACATCAAGTCATGGAAAGAGGCTCGGATGTTGAGTCGGTAATGCGATGCTCTCAGACGCTCTGAGGAACAAAGCTGAACTCATGCTTCATGGCCACAATACATGCCAACCATGACATCAATTGCCGGTACTGTGCTTTCACGTAACAACCTACTGCATTCTGGGAGTTGTAGTTTAGGGTTACCTGAATTGGACTATAGTTCTTTATGACAGGAGTTTGCAGAAAGACAGGTGAATATTGTGTCAGTGGTGAGATAGACTCAGTTGGTAGCCTTCTCTATAGAATGTGAGGCGTGAGTCGGAGACTTAAAATCGGTCACCGATGAATACGGCTAGTGATCCCATATGCTCTTCGAACCAGAGTCTGCCTCCGATCTCACTTGGTCACAATAGATAATGGGATTTAGAAACCTCGAGATATGAACCTACAGTTTATGCATTTACCTCCTTGTTGTCCACAATATACACTCTAGAAACTTAAATATTCATATTAATAAAACTGTTACAAGCACCTGTTCCAAGTCCACACAATTAGGAAGATCTTCGCATCCATTTCCCCCATAGCAGGACCCCAGCTCTTAACTCAGCACTGGTGCGGATGTATGTCACTACAATGCATACTTTTACAACGCATACCTTTACAACGCAACATCCATTACAACGCATTCCATTACAACGCATGCCATTACAACGCATCTTTTAAAAACTACCTTTACAACGCATTCCACTACAACGCATACTACCTTTACAACGCATACCATTACATTGCATGTATGGTAAGTATTGGATAGTGTAGGGATAAAAATAACTATTCTAACTCCAGGGGGTGCAACAGTAGGGTAACGGTTGGATAGTGTAGGGGTAAAAATTACTATTCTAACTCCAGGGGGTGCAACAGTAGGGTAAGTGTTGGATAGTGTAAGGGTACTATGTGTATGCATTGTAATGGTATGTGTTGTAATGACTGCGTTGTAATGACATTCGTTGTAGTGGTATGCGTTGTAGTGACATGCGTTGTAATGGTTGCGTTGTAATGGCATGCGTTGTAATGGATGTTGCGTTGTAAAAGTTTTGTTGTAAAGGTAGTGCGTTCTAAAAGTTGCGTTGTAAGTGTTGTTCCCCCACTGGTGCTTGTCAATTCCTGTTTCTGTAGGCAGCTCTCAGCTCAATGTATCTCATTAAGGTAACATTGAATTAGTGTGTTGGTAGACAGGTGTACCTATATAGTTGCTCTTTTCTCTTATTTACTTATATGGGTCCTCTATACGTATATAATTCCTCTATACTTGTATGGTTCCTCTCTTTCATCATACTGCCTGCCACGCTTATAACACATTAGATTCTGTTGATAGCCTTGGAAAGGCATAGAGGTGAACAATGCTGAAGCGAAACATGTGTCGGCAGGAATCTGCAAGAAAATCTGCAGATGGCATTTTATCTTCCGTTTACTATTGAACAAATAGAAAGAAGGCACAAGCAAGAGTGCTTGCTTTCAGCAAATATCCAATATCAACCCAGAGATCACGTGCAAGGGACATAGAACACAGGAGTTTGGGTTGTTTACAAACTTAAAACAGGGGCTGAGAAATCCAGTAGGTCTAGCGTTGGCTGCCAGCGTTTTTCCTTTATCAATGATAGTTTTTTTTTTTAATTCTCATGGGTTTCGGGGTATGTCGCCCTTCATTAGCCAGACTAGCTTGAATCCAGAGGCACAGTGATCAAGGGACCCACATCTGGGGATGCCCATCCCACTTAGGGCAAAAAGTGTAACTGCAACAAATGATGGACAGATTCAAAATAGTTTGGCTGAAGGTTTACAAACCCCAAAACAGGTCCCGGGATGCTTGCTTCCGGTCCAGGGAGGACCTGGCTTGGCAGTTCAGTCTGGACTGTTCCCATGAGGCACAGGGTCAGACTGATTTGCATATGGCTGGGTCCAAACTGGGGTGGCGTATTGGGCAAAAGAATGATGGATTTCACCCAGATCTCTTGACTGGGTGAGAATGTGTGCATCATTCAGCATTCCGTCCATCATTTGTTGCAGTTCCAGGACATTGGTGCCAGGTGGACCGCATGGATGGAAACAGTTGATGACTTCATAGATGCACTAGAAGAATAAAATGATAGGAACATTATTAAATATTTGAAAAACCTTGCTGGTGATGGAGTGAAAGAAGTGCTAAAGAAAGGTTCACAATCTGATGCACTGTCGTACCAAAAGATAAAAGAAGTTTTGAAGCCAAGTTCAGTCCGATGCTGAATGTTGACTGTGAAAGGTGCATCTTCAACCAAGCATGGCAAAAGGCTGGTGAAACAATGAATGAGTCTGTTGAGAGACTTGAAGCACTTAAGAAACACTGTAAGCTCTGTGATTTAAATAAGGAAGAAGCTGTGTGCATCAGAGTCATCAATGGTTGTCTTTTAGACTCTTTCAGAAGACAAGGGGCAGATGTATCAAGCGTTTTTTTTGTCGCAAACGCTGCGAATCGCAAAATAGCAGCGTTTGCGACAAAAAAACGGGAAATGGTATGTATCATGCAAAAAGCCTCGCAATATTAAGGAATTGCAAATTTTGCGATTCCTTAATATTGCGTAAGCATTTAAGAAATCGCAAATTGCGATTTCTTAAATGCAATGTATCAACCATTGAAGAATTGCGAATTTAGGCTAAGAAATCTCAAATTACCACCACCTTGTAGTTGGGGGTTATTTGCGATTTCTTTTACAAATGCACTTTATGCAATTTGTAAAGGTGCCATGTGACGCTTATGTGCGCCATATGCGCACACATGTCATTTTCAGGGGTGCAGCAGGGTGTTCTTGAGACACCCCTGCACCCTTGAAATTATTCTCAATTTGCGATTAGTAAATTGCGAATCGCAAATTGCGAATAATTTCACATTCATTCCTATGGGCCTCCTGGCCCATAGAAATGAATGGGAAATTATTCCTTAATTGCGATTAGCAATTTGCTAATCGCAATTAAGGAATTTTAAGAAATCGCTAAAAAATAGCGAATTTCTACATACATACTATTTTGCGATTTCTAAATAGCCATTCCTTAAAAATCGCTATTTAGAAATCGCAAAAGGGTATGTTGATACATCTGGCCCCAAATGTTGAAAGAGATAGAGAAAGAGACACTCAGTTTAGAGAAAATGCTAATAGCTGCAAGGGCCGAAGAACAAGCAGATCGACAAGCTGCTAATATGGAAGCAGCAAAAGCGTGTAATGAATCAGCATTGAACATGAAAAGTAATCATAAGCATAAAATAGATGCACACATGTCGGCGTCTCCGAAGGAAAAAAAGTTATGCTTCTAATGTGAGTTTTCATTTCCCCATGAAGGTAAATGTTTAGCATTAGGACAGATATGCAAAGGCTGTACAAAAGAAAAGCACTTTATAATGATCTGCAAAATAAAAAGACCAAATATGTCACAGCAAGAAGAGAAAATGGATGCCAGAAGGTTCCAGAAGCATTCTCACCCGGCCCACAGGCCAAAAGGCACCATCAGCTAAGACAAGTGGAAACCAAGCAGAGTCGATCGTCGTAAAGTTTGTCATATAAGGGGTCTTCAAAGTCATTATCAAGCACTGGTAAAAAAAATAGATATGCGTTGATAATGTCAACTAAGGAATGACATGCACGTGTAGGATTAACTGCTTGCAAAGAAAATCAAAAGTCAATTTGGACACTGTCCTGAAAGTACATTAAAGTTGAACAGTTGCCCCTTAACCTTCATTATAGATAGTGCTTCACCGATTAAAATCATGCCAGTAGAAAAGTTTAACAGCTTATCTCCTGTGCCACGCCCTCACCCTGTTAAACACGAAGGTATACGTGTGGGCTGCTTCAGAGTCAAGGGTCATTTACAGCAACACGGCTAAGGCGCTCGACCTCGGACCTGGGGATCTGGGTTCGAGTCTCGGTAAGGACGCCAAAAACCCCCTGTGATTCTGGGCAAATCACTTAATATCCCCGTGCCTAAAAATGAAAGTGTGTCCTCATGTAACGTAACTGGTGCTATGTAAAGCGCTCTGATAACTGATTCGGTTCGGTTCTAGTTCGCGCTATATAAAACTCTGCAAAAAAAAATAATTAGACACAAAACGACATCAGTGCAAATGCAAATTCATGTTCTACTGATAACTTCATAGAGTGCATGCTCAGTCTTAAATCGTTAGTCAGTTCATGTTGTTTCATGGCCTAGGAAGACTTAAGAAAATGAAAGTGCACCTTCATTTTAACCCCTTCCAGGCTGATGACGAGCTCAGCTCGTCATGAGCGTAACCTGCCGTGCGCTCATGAGGAGCTGAGCTCGTCATGTAACACGGTATTTTTAAAATTACCGCGCACAGCGGGAAAAGCCGCCGCAGCGATGCGGTTAAAGAGGACATTCGCCCTGTTGTGCAACAACACCGCACAGTTGCTTTTCACTTGCAAAAAGCTGTTTGAGAAGAACTAGAAACACCGTTGAAGCATGACATCATTGAGTGCTCCACACGTCCTAAGCTGTGGGTTTTTCCCAGAGTTGTGGTGCCAAAAAAGGACAGTGGAGGTGCAGTGCACATTTGTGTTGATATGCACCAATCCATCAAATCAATTGAGGGAAAAAGACATCCCGGTCTCCAGATAGCGGACATGATCATGCAACGGAACAGAGCTAGAGCCTTCTCCAGTCTTGAACTCCGCAAAGGACACCATCGACTCGAGCTGGAAGAGAACTGCCAGGACATTACTACTTTTTTGACTTATGTTGGTTTGTTCAGATACAAAAGACGGAGTTTTGGAGTATCGTCGGCTGCGGAGATATTTCAGAAAATTGTTGCAGAGTAATTCAACCTGTTACACATGCTAACAATCACAGTGATGACATACTGGTATTTGGGACAACACATAAGGAGCATGACGAGGCTCTTACACAAGTGTGGCAGTTACTTTCTGGTGCAGGTCTCCCTTTGAATGCAGCAAAGTGTGAGTTTCACGAAACCAAAGTCAAATTCTTTGGCCACTTATTCTCTAATGGGAGAATGTCTCCTGACCCTGACATGGTGCATGCACTGTCATCTACTTGTCCCCACAAGATATAACCATGCTGCGATCCTTCTTAGGCTTGGCCAGTTATGGCTTAAATATAACACTGGTATTGGTAGGGCAGGTGCACAGCTAATTTTAACAATTTGTTAAGTTTCTCAAATTTGTAGGTGCTCCATGAGTGACGTTGAGTGTCCTACGGTGTCTGTAATGATATAGTTCAAATGTGGAACCAGTGGGTCACTGGTTCCATCCTTATGGGCACACAATCATTCCTCCCAAGAACAGAGGATTCATGGACTATTAAGTGTGTTCAAATATTTCATTGTTTTAATTCCGAAAGTGATTTGCAAAAGTATTCCAAATGTAAACATTAGATAATCAGTCTTTTCATCTTTTTTAACATGTAACAAAGTCTTTCAAATAAATCCAATCCCATCTAAATGACATTACCACATACCCTAGCACTCATATATCATATAGGATACACAGTGATAGTTTGTTCATTTATGTTTCATTTCTACAGTGTCTTTTCCCTGATGAAGGGCACAACGATTGGCCCGAAATGCATTGGATTTATTTGAAAGACTTTGTTACATGTTGAAAAAGATGAAAAGACTGATTATCTAATGTTTACATTTGGAATACTTTTGCAAATCACTTTCGGAATTAAAACAATGAAATAGTTGAACACACTTAATGGTCCATGAATCCTCTGTTCTTGGGAGGAATGATTGTGTGCCCATAAGGATGGAACCAGTGACCCACTGGTTCCACATTTGAACAGTTATGGCTTAAGACCCATTTGTGACTTTGCTACAGTGAGTGTCCCACTGATATACTTAACAAAGTGAAATGTCCCATTCCAGTGGTCTCCTGAATGCGACCACAGTTTCAGATAAATAAATCATGCGATTGAGAATGCAACAGAAATGGCCTATTTAGACCCTAAGTTACATACTGAGATCGTGGTAGATGCAATTCCAGTAGGGCTAAGGGCAATTCTTGCAAAAACAAAAAAATGGCAATCCAAAGGCTCAGAGACGCATTGTGGCCTATGCCAGCAGAAGTCTGTCTGAAACAGAACATGCCTAATCTCAGCCGGAAAAGGAGTCTGACTGCAGTGTGGGCCTGCCAACATTTTCACGTGTTTCTATATGGAAAACGTTTCACTGTCATCACTGACAACCAGGCGTTGCTCACTATCTTTAGAAACCCAAAAGCTAAGATGCCCCCTTGCATCGAGTGGTGGGGGTTGCAACTGCAAGAGTATGACTATGCAATTGTGCACAAGCCGGGGCAAGATCAAAACTCCACAGATAATTTTTCACAAGTGCTGCTACATCGCCACAGTTTGACGGCTAAAGTGGCTGAAGAGTATCTCAAATTCATTGCGAGGTCTAGCATGCCAACAACTATCCATTGAACAGGATATTGCTGCTTCCAATGCAGATAAAGGCAAGCTCATCCTCAGAGACCTCATTACAACACAATCTTGCAACAAAAGTATTCGACTTTGACCCTCGGCTGATGATGCTGAATTCCAAAGATTCAAGAACGTACAGAATGAACTATCTGTCACCTGAGAAGGTATCATATTGAGAGGTTCGAGAATCGTCATAGCTGAGCGCCTGAGACAGCAAGTCATTGAGCTATCCCATGAAGGACAACATGACATTGTTACCCCCAGAAGAGCTCTACTAGACCGAGTGTGATTCCCTTGACTAGATGAATGAGTCACAAGAGAGCTGAAAGCATTCCACCTGTGTAACTGTTTATCTCCCAAGGTGACACAGCATCAATTGGCAATGTCTGACCTTCCTGCGCATGCCTGGGAGAGAGATGCAATTGACTTCTTAAGGCCTTTAGGAAATGGACATCATCTCATAGTAGTCATTTATGAATATTTGCATTTTCCGTTGGTGGACAACCTATCATTGGCATCCCATGACAAGGTCATCATCGAGCGGCTTGATGACGTCTTTGCAGCGTGGGGCCTCCCCGCTATTCTGAAATCTAACAATGGCCGGACTTTCAATAGCAAAGAATTCAAGGAGTTTCTTGTTTGACTCAATGTCAAGCATCAAAAGAGAACGTCAATCTGGCCTCAAGCCAATGGTGTTCTTGAGCGATTTATGGGCACCCTCAAGAGGGTAAATCAGCGAGCATTGATAGAAGGAAGCGATCTACACCAAGCCCTTTGCAAAGCCCTCTGAGCCCATCGATTAACTCCTCACTCCACAACTGGTGAGAGTCCTGCCACCTTGCTATTTGGGAGAGCCATCAGAACTGATCCACCACAATGGACATCGGGACAAATACTGATTAAGTTTGTGCCACAGACACTTCTCGAAAGTGCAAAACTAAAACATATGGCGATCAGCGCCAATGCGCTCAGGAAACAGTTTTTGACAAAGGGGACTGGATACTGGTCAAACAGAAAAGGAAGCGGAAAACAGACCGTCTGTTTGCTGGGGACCCTTTGAGGGCTGTAATGTAAATGTAAATGTAAATGTATTGTATTTATATAGCGCACTTCTACCCAGAGGCCTCGTAGCGCTGTATTCATACCGCTGTGGAACCCATCCTGGCTTTCCTGTGAAATGTCCACTCCTGGGCACCCCCAAGGTGAAGTCAGGCATCCAAGCGCTGCTGGGGCCGTTGTGGAGATTAAGCAAGCTATTGCCCAGAGTCACAGAGTGGGACCCATGAATAGACTAGGCACCGAGGCGAGAATTATCAGGTCCGGGGAAATTGAGTCCAAGAGCCGCCGAGGCGGGAATCGAACCCTGGTCCCGGGCCAGACCTCTGCATCAGGGTCTGCCGCTCTAACCATTGAGCCACACTTCTCCACTGTGCAACGCATCGTCTGGGAAAGTCCGTCATACGGCAATCGTCACACTTGAAACACCTACCTTGATGTTCATCTGCCCCTCATGTCATGAGTGAGGCGACCCCGCCTAAATGTTCAGATCAAGCACCTGAGCCTGTCATTGGTGCACAATCCAGACGCACCTCAGCTAAATCATACCACCCGATCTGGCGGACCAGTGGGAGGACCTCGACTTCCCATTGACGAACTATGAGGCTAATGCTGTCCATTTTTATCTAACAAAGGGGGAGATGTAGTGTCTTGATACTATAAGGACAAGGACCCTTGTGGCTCTGGGTGGACACCACACAGGAATTACTTAATCTGCTTAGAGTTGTTGACGTGCGGCTATACAAGTTATGATGCAATGCGTGCAGTATGTGATGATATGTGGAGGAATCAAGATGGTGTTAAAGAGCTCCGCGTGTGGTGTGTTCATTTGCATGCGGCCAGGCTGAGGAAGATGCTACAGTCACCAGAGTGCGCCTTGAGTGAATTCCACACGTTTGATGGAACTCACCCTGGCAACATGCACCCTACAGGGGGCAGAGAGAGCGCGACACGTGAATTACACTGTGTCATGACTGGTTTAACGCTACATCACCCAGGTTACACAACCCACTGGGTTACCATGTTCTCATTCAGTTTAACTGCACAGCCTCACCGGGTGTGGCACACGGGGGTGTACCTTAAGCTGGATTTGCACGTTGCCAGCCTGGCACTGCGGCAGGACTTGCTTTAACTGCACAGTCACTGGGTGTGTCACAAGGCTGTGTGACAAGCTGTGAGCTAGGGCGGTGACTTTCAACACCACATTACCCAGGTTACACATCACACTGGGTTACCCTGTTCTCACTAGGCTGCATCTGTGCCAAGATTGGGCCTTTAAATTCACAGTGTTACCAGATGTGCTACAAGGCAGTGTGATAGGCAATAAACCTTGCACTGGACTCGCTGGTTGCTAGGCTGCTTCTGTGCCAGGATTGGGACTTTAACCCCTTCCGTGCGGCCGCGATTCTGCGCCTGTGCGGCAGAATCGCGAACGGGCGGGGTTATGACGGCCCCCAGCCGTCATCAGCATGCGAGCCCCGTAGTGCATGACGGCTGGGGGCTGTCATCAGCATGGAAGGGGTTAAATGCACAGTGTCACCAGGTGTGCTGAAAGGCAGGGTGGCAATCGGTGAGCTAAGGGTGTGGCTTTACCTGCATATCGTCACCACAGGTATTACACGGCAAAGTAGCAGGCTGTGACCCTTACACTGGTCTCACTTGTCGCCATGCTGAGCAGAGTTCTCTTTGTCTTGCATGTAGGAGGGTGTGTGTGTTCACATGTCTTTTGTGTGGGGGGGCTTGTATTTATACATGTTCAGGTTTCAAGTGTGTCTGTGAATGTGTGTTGTGCCTTATGTTTGTCAGTGGGGGGGGTGGGTTCAGGTTTGTGTGGTAAAGTCTTAAATAGCAACTACAAAAATAGTGACTCACAAAAATATTGAGGTCAAATTACCTGTGAAAAAAAAATTCAGGGGCATATTATCTAGGGGGTTTATCTCCGCTTTTTTGGCTTTAAAAGCCAAGAAAGCGGAGATAAAATTATCTCCCTATTACCTAGCTGTCGCTAACAACAGCTAGTAGGAGATAGCGACCATCTTGGGCCCCACTTTGCATGTCAGTGATATTTATCACTAATGACATGCAAAGTGGGCGTGCCAAGATGTTAGCGACTGGAAACAGTCGCTAACATCGCTATCTCCTATTACCAACTTATGGAGATATTCGCGCTAAGCGTGAATATCTCCAAAAGCTAACACCTGCCCTGAGCAGTAGTTCTTAGCCATGTTATCCAATGGGAGGTGGATAACATGGCTAAGAGCATTAGCTCGGTAATGCATGAATATCGCTGACTTTTCAGCGATATTCATGCATTGCGGACGATTTTTATCGCATTTGCGATAAACCTTGGTAATACCAAGGTTTATTTGCGTTAAAAATCGCCGCAGCTCAGCGGTAAATTTTTGTCTCTAACAAAGCAATAGCGATAATTATCGCTATTGCTTGGTAATATGCCCCTCAGTTTGCAGAGATGAAAAGTAGATATCGACTGCAGAAATATACTATGTTAAAATAAATAGTAGCATATAGAAAAATCTACATAAAAATATAGTGTTCCAACATCACTGTAAAATTATGATTAACATTTTTAATATTAAAACGTATACATATTTTATTTAAAAGTACTATTTTAAAATAAAAATGTGAAACACTAAATATAACTGCAATTTAAAAACTATTTTAAAACACAAATGATTTCATATTTTATCCCAAAAAAAAACATTTTAAAAATAATGTATTCACAGGTTACACATTTTTATGACATTTATTGACTAACAATATACATAACATTAAAAATTACAAAAAAAGTATAATTATACCAGAATATAAAAATATACATTTTTGATGAAGATAAAATTGTTTAAAAAATAAATACAAATATATCAAAATGTATGCTCAATATTCACGCAACCACTGAATTTACTTTAAATAATGTATTACATTTCTACACTTTCCTACATTCCTTAACCGCATGCGCGCGGCGGCTTTTCCCGCAGTGCGCGGCGGTTTTTAAAAACGCGCGTTACATGACGAGCTGAGCTCGTCATGAGCGTACGAGAGGCGTAACTCATGACGAGCTCAGCTCGTCATCAGCGTCGAAGGGGTTAATAAATTACTTTTACATCATCCAAAGATGGCTTCTGGGTTGGACTTGATCTTTTTTTCCCAATCCAAGATAACAGATACATTTCTGTGATGCATTTCCTCTTCCTGTTCGGTCACTCACTGCAAAGGGGACGGCGCCAGTTACTCTCTGTTTTGCAAGGCGGTCGGAGTACTTCCACAGTCCCTCACTTTTTCCTTGTTCCAGAACTTCATCCTTGTGGGTCTCTGCGAATCCCGCCTGTTTGCAGAGTTGTGTAGCCCTGCCTATCTTGAGCCTGTGTTCCACTGTGCAATATTGTTTTCTACACCAACTTCCTGACCTGTGCAAGTAGGGGGTTTCCTCCATTAGGTGGCATTATTCTGCAGACACTGGCTTTCGTGGATTTTGACATTTGTGCTGAGCAAAGTGGCTTCTGAACTAAGCTTCCTGGCTCTGGCTGCAGGAAACAGTCGCTTGCGACTAGCTGGGCGGTCTAAATTTCTCTTTAGGCAGTGTTGTGATGTACGACAGGTAGCCGAGGAGTATCTTTGAAAACTGTTTATTAAGACATAGTTACAGGTTAGCATCCATGTAGAGCAGTCCCACCAGGAACAGTCTGCCTGCTGCTCAGCCCATCTTAAACTGCCCCACATCACCACACAGGCCTCCAAACATTCCCTGCTTCTCCATCACACCAACACTCCATGCACAACACTCACACTGGCTGAGCAGCTAGGAGCTAGGTAACACAGGGGACACATTATTATATAGGCAGGATATAACACAAAGTCAGAAATCTTTAATGGATTAATAAAAAGCTATGTTTCTGAATTTTGCCTGTCTTCAGGAGTAAAGCATAAACCTTCGGTATACAGTCAAAATATCGAGTTTTTAATATCGAGTTACATTAATATTGAGTTAAAGATATAGAATGGACACAATATCGAATGGACAAAATATAGACTACAATAATATTAAATAGATTAGCATTAATATTGAATCAAAAATTTAGAATGGACAAAATATCGAATGGACAGAATATAGACAACAAAAATATAGAATGACAGAATATAGACAGCAAAAATATAGAATGGACAGAATATAGACAACAAAAATATCGAATTTGAGGTAAGTAAGTTAATATTAATTTTTTAAGTATTTTTTATGTTAGTATATGTGTGAAAAGTGTATATTTATTTTATATTTTTTTTATTAATTAGTATGTTTAAGTTAATTATATTTATTATTTCATTAATTTTTAATTAATTTAAAGCATTTTAAAAATTCGATATTTTGACTAACTATATTTTTTACATCGATATTTTTGATTCAATATTTTTGTACTTACCTGTTTGGAGATAGGAGGTCGATATTTTGGTATTCTACATTTTTACCTCGATATTTTTGTAACTCGATATTCTTGACCTCGATATTGTTTCAGTGATCCAAACCTTCGCCCACCCCTGCGTAATTGACATTTGTGATTAGCTGTAAGTCGGAGAAAATTACTGATTTACGTTTTGTGAGGTAGTCTTGGAATTGGGTGTTGCATGGTTTTGTTTTTTGACTCATGGGTGACCAAGAGGCGTCCCCAAGCCTGGTGCACACGTTCAATGGTTTATCTGCTGGGAGCTAGGATGTAGCTGTGGTCAGCACTGCCACGGTAAGTGAAGCAAATAATGTACTGCTTTCTTCTTTTGAGCTATCCAAAAGCGGTTAGGAAAAACCACAGGAATCGCGTCAGAGTGGTTCATGTGCAGCTGATCACTGGAGCAGGAGGTTTGTAACAAAATCCCAAAGCGGACTCCAATCAGAAAAGCATGAATTTGTTCCATAATGTCTGTGGATCACTGCTTCATCCCGCAGCCAATGTTTGTGACGTGCCATGTACACTTTCTCAAGGCTAAGGATTAACGAAAAAAACAAAGGGATACCAATACGAGATGGACTTGAAAACTGCGATGATCTACCCAGAAAACATCAATAATCTTGAATTTGGAGAATGACAAAGAATCGACGAATCGTTAACAAATAGGGGGTGATTGTAAGATACCACAAAGACAAAACACTGTTTGTTACAGCCGACTGAGCTGATATATAGACATTCTAGAAGAGGACAGGAGCACAAGAAAATAACAAAATGGCTGCCTTGCTGTATGTGCATGTCTGTCGACATGAGATAGGCCTGGTTCCAAAAGATGTCAGCAATTTAACAACTTAGAGGAGCAATTGCTGGAGACAGCCATGTCAAGAGTATGCCAAACTGAAGGATGGTGCCCTACTTCGAGGAAAAGCGACAGAAAAAAAAGTATGGGTATCAAGGTAGTAAAAACCACACAATCAATAAATAGGACATCAAAAAATTAAATTGGTCACAGTGTTCCTATAGATAAGAGCACATAGGGAAATTCTAGTTGCAACAGCAATCGTTGGAGTAAGGCAGAGCCGAGCACATGAAGGAGGCCAATCTCCCAGAAACCATTGCATTTCATTCTCTGGGTTTTATCCAAGAGTTACCGCTTCTAGTCCCCGGATCCACCAGTTTCAATTCTGCCAGGATACACCATTTATCCACGGTAGAGTGTTCAGTTTATTTCTGATTTAGATGAACTTGGGTGTCATTTACATATGGTGTTAGTAGTTAGGATGAGGCCTTTAGGGTTTTTCTGCTGTATGGCAAGTGCTTGCTCTAGAATCTGTCCAGGAGATGACTGACAGTGATTTGACTGAGGACAAGTTCGCAACCACAATCAAAAAAATACATACTGCTATTAATGAGTTCCTTGTGCAAGGTTTTCAGAGTCACCAGGGGCGAGGGAATGTCGACGTAGGTACTGGTTGGTTTGATGAGGTGGTGTTGCGGTCTGTGGTAACCTTGAAGAAGGTTTTTGCAGGTTCAGGTGAGAGGCAGAGAGCGTCAAGGAGCAGGTGAGGCTCTCCTTGGAGTTACAGGTGACTGGTCATGACTCATGAGGTGTACAAGGCCAGGAGGCGTTGTGGATAACGGGTCATGAGGTGTACAAGGCCAGGAGGCGTTGTGGATAACGGGCAGCCTCCTCCGGTCCTGTGTGCGTCAGAGTTTTATACGTTGTAGCCTTGGAGACCGAGGATGTAGTCAGAGTGACAGAGGTGAGGATGCTGCAAGGATGCCTAGAGAATGGGGTGTGCGATTATCTCCCGGGGTTCTGACATAGGTGGCCAGGTGCCGTGACCAATCCGCTGGCAGCCTGCCAATCAAGGGGTGAAAACGGTGAGCAATGGCAGGTGGGTGGATGCCCCCCATTGGCTGCGGGAGCTCTGGTGGGGGTGGGCGCCCTGCATGAACACATCCCTGCGCTGCTGGAGAATGGGGGCTTCTCCAGGCCAAATCTGCCCGGTGGGCTGGGGCCTGGAACGCACTCAGGCATAGGTTATGTTATGTTATGGTGATTTATACCGCGCATGGCTGCCCCAGCAACAGGGCGTCCCGGCGCCAGGGTGGACGCACACCAAAGCTGCCCCCCCCCACCCTTGTATGCATATGCACACACAGCCAGGAGTGCGTGCACATATTACACCTCACCCACCACGACAGAAGCAGGAGCCGTCACTCACCCCCCTCCAAACATTGCCCCTCTCCAGACCGAGCCGCGCGCAGTCGTGTTGCCGGAGCGCAATCAGCCGCGTTGGCACCGCGCCTCCTCGTTAACTCAACTCCGACTGGCAAACACAAATATGTTTTTTTAAACTTGCATTTAGCTAATTGCCACCTTGAAATTGGAGCCTCGTCGAGAGAATGCAAACGCGGCGCTCGCCCGGGATCCATTCTCCCCGACAATAAACAATCCCAAGGCGGGAACAAAAGGCGGCTCTGGCGGAGCGGGCCCCCCTCTGCCGGTGTTTGCCGGCACGCTGCGGGGAGGTCACAGCGCGAGGGGCGCACCTGTGCGCGGGGAGAGGGGCGCACACCTCGGAGCCAGCCACATAAATAGCGCCGCGAGGGCTCCTGGGACGCGCGCCCTGGGCCCAGCGCACTGACGTGTGAATCCAGGAAATGGCGCCCTCGGGGGATGCAACGTGAATGTGACTTCAATGGATGCCACGTGGTATCTGGTGGTGCAGGCAGGGTCCTGCCCTGTGTGTAGATACTGCCCTGTGTGTAGATACTGCCCTGTGTGGCCAGGGCAGCGCTTCTGAGCGGCTGAGCCTCTGTTTTAGGCACTTGGACACCCCTTGATGTTACAGGACCAGTAATGGGGCCTTGGCTGTGGATGCACCCTAAAGATCTTGGGGTGGTGCTGGGTGCCTGTTTTAGGCGTTTGACCGACAGGATGACGGTGGCCATAGGAATCACTACAACCAGGTGTAACAGGCGCACTAGTGCACAGAGATTCAATCGTTGCCCGTGGCGCGACGGGTGGTCCTCTACACTGGGGCGGAGATGGCAGTGAGTTCATGAATGCCGATCTCAGATGCCTGGAGGCCAGAAGGGCTGGTACCCCAGAGGTATGCAGCGCCTTCCTGCCTGCCTCAAGTGGCTTAAAGTGGGATCTTCCATGGGCTGGTAACCGATGAAGCGTCATCAGAGGAGTGATGTAGTCATGGCGTCCGTGGCAGTGTCTGATCCGAGTTGTGCAGTAACCTGGGATGCACGCGCCTTCTTATGCGCAGGTGGGTATAGTGACGTGGGCTCATAGGTGGCTGTTTAGCTGGGTGCCTGTGGGCATTACGCTGCTGTCGGCGCACCTGCTGTGTCGCCTGGGGTCCCCTGGGCTCTGTGTTTCTGACGCACTGCTGTTTCCAGCGCTGGCTGTGATTTCCGATGTACTTTTCACCTCTATATTTAGCCTCGCTGGCACTTTCCATGCTCTCCAGCTCACAATGATGCTAGTTTACCACCTCCATTGGCACTATATTCTTTTCATTTTCACATATGGAGGGTTTTTGGGTCCGCGCTCTATATGAGCCTGTGTGTGCCAGTGCTGCGGCCTGCCACGTGCTCACCCTTCTCATGCCCTATTGGCCTTTTGGAGGTGCTGGGCTGAGATGTGGCTGACTGCCCAAACCCTCACGAGCCTGTCAGCTGTAACAGCTTGACATGTGACTGACACTGTATCCCCCCCATTGGCCGTTCACCATTCCACCCTGACAGGCAGGTGTTCCTGCCAGAACACCAGTAGCGTTCCAGCTGCACCGGCCTGACGTGGCTGACTCTGAAAACCCCCATTGGCCTTTCACCAGCACCGGCCTGACTCCAAAATAGCCCCTTGGCCTTTCACCAGCCCAACTCCAAGAAAGCCCCTTGGCCTTTCACCGGCCCGACTCCAAGAAAGCCCCTTGGCCTTTCACCGGCCTGACTCCAAGAAAGCCGCTTGGCCTTTCACCAGCCCAACTCCAAGAAAGCCCCTTGGCCTTTCACCGGCCTGACTCCAAGAAAGCCGCTTGGCCTTTCAACGGACCGACTCCAAGAAAGCCCCTTGGCCTTTCACCGGCCCGACTCCAAGAAAGCCGCTTGGCCTTTCACCGGCCCGACTCCAAGAAAGCCCCTTGGCCTTTCACCGGCCTGACTCCAAGAAAGCCGCTTGGCCTTTCAACGGACCGACTCCAAGAAAGCCGCTTGGCCTTTCAACGGACCGACTCCAAGAAAGCCCCTTGGCCTTTCAACGGACCGACTCCAAGAAAGCCCCTTGGCCTTTCACCAGATCCGGCCTGACATGTGGCTGACTCACAGAAAACCTCCCTGCCTTTTCACAGGTCTAGTCTGACATGTTTCCGAATCTCCCTAAACACCATTCCCAGATAGTATCACCCCTAAACATTGTGAGATCTGGTAGCTACACCCCCTCTTTGGCCTCATGTTTTTATAAAGGACTTTGAGGTGCATGAAAGTCCCCCCACCCCCGCAGGCTCGGTATGAGGCTTCCCTAGATTGCAAGAGTGATCCATCGCTTGCCTCCTGTTTGGGGGGGACTCACAATTTGGAGACTAGGTCGGCTCTACTTAGGTTTTTTGTGAATTGAAGGAAGCTTTGGAGCATTCACCAGACTTCCCAGAAGCTGGAGGGGGCGGGTGATTCCACTTTGAAGTGCGGGGGCCACTTGGCCTTTTTTGCTTCCCCTCTTTCTTGTAGTGCCACTGCACACAGGCTTGTGTAGTTGCTAATGAGAATGCCTCTCTCCAAGGCTTTAAGTGGGATGAAAAACAAGGGGGTCTCTCAAAGGGGCGGGGCCAATGTGATTAAGGGTGTTGCTTAAAACACTTAAGCTAAAAATCTGTGCTTAGCATAGTGTGCCGCCCGACTTGTATTTTGCTGTTTCTGTCATTGCATCCAGATATATGATACAACAAGCGACATCATACCTACAACAAGTCAGGGCTATTGGCTTTGTCAACGGTTGTTAGTTGCATTAGATAAATAAGCAGCAACTCTGGCTTGTTGTATATAATATTGAAAAAGCTTCCACTTTAAGCCCTGGTGACATCACAGCAATGTTGCTGCTCCTGAGTTTCAAAAAGAGAAGAGAAATCCAGAGAGACAATAACTCTATTTAAAGGATTGCTTTCCCTACAACGCTCACCTGGCGTGACGTCATGTCGTAACTTCTCCAGTAGTGCGAAGTGATCGATGCGCCTGCTGTCACTGCAGGCCGGAAAAAGCGGACCGCCTGTGCCAGGGCTCAAAACAGAGCCCGATAGAGTCCTGTTTCGAGGCCCCCTTCAAAAAACTGTCGGTGCTCAGACCCCTTGAGACCCGGCCCACTTAAAGCCCTGCCTCTCTCTCATGTGTGCCTTTGTTTTCCACTTCCTGTCGGGTTTCTACCTGTTCTTCCTTCTGATTCTGCGGCTCATGGGACTATGGCTGCGATGGCCTATGTGATACTCTCAAGCACCCCAAAAACTGGATGTAACTCAAATAGAGCGGGCCTCTACCAGCTCGGAGTGAACACGGGGAAGACATCACAGATCAGTGCAGAAGGCACTTCACACAGACCAGGGTCCGGCACAGACCACGGTCCGACACCACACCGCAGCATGGGAGAGAAGGTTTATCAGTTCCAGGGCTGGTGCATTTGGGAAACATCCTTTACGACGCAACTTTTACCACGCAGTGCCTTTACAACGCAGGTTTTTCAACGCAAGTCATTACAACGAATTGCGCTGGAGGGCGCTCTAGGATAGGGGATAGTTTAATTTACTATCCAACACCTTCACTACTATCCACAGGGACTGGAGTTGGAATAGTAAATTAAACTATTCACTATCCAGCACCCCCCAACGCAAGTCGTTGTAACGACTTGCGTTGAAAAACCTGCGTTGTAAAAGCATGCGTAGTAAAAGCATGCGTTGTAACAACGTACATCCGGTGCATTTGACAGGCGGCTCTTCCATCAGGTTTGAAACAGAGCCTGAAGTCCCAAGACATTCTGGACAAGCTGTTGGGCTAGCCTCAAGAGCGTGCCCACCTGTCCGGCCGAAAGAGAAGTATGTGAGGTGCCCTCATCAGAGGATGCTGAGTGAGACCAGGAAAGATGAAGCAACAGCATCCATTTTAGTGTCGCCCCCTTCTCGCTTAGGCCTATTTGCTTGCCCCTTGTGCCCCCACAGAGTATCTAGGAACACCTAGGCACACTGTCTTGGCCTGGAGAGCATTGGAGGGCTGTTAGGCCTGAACCCTTCACATAGTGTTTCCTCAAACTGTTTGCTTTCTCCTCCCGGGTTTTGCTGATTCTCCTGTTAGTGCCATTAGGGTCTGAAGCACTTTCCCACTATATATGCAGTTTGAAAGTGCGCGCAACCTTCCTACGCGTTAGGTTAGGAAGTGGTGCTTTTGTGGAGGCGCTAAACATGTGTCAGCCTGCCGTTGCGGGATGATGCACTAATGTGCTTTGACTCAAACTGTCCTGTTTACGTCACTAGCCATCCCGAGAGGACCTTTCACTTCCACCCGAGTACCCAAAGGGTACATATTATGGGGGGAAGCTAGTGATAGGTGAAATGCAGGACAGTCACACATGTGTGTCCCCTACACAGACAGTGAGGAATACCCATGTGTGTTTTCACTACCTACGAGGTTTGCTCTTCCTACAGGTTAACATGGGGGAAGATTGAAATCCCTTCGAGCTTCTATCGTGGATTGCAGTGGAGAAGCCTCATGATGTTTCCTATCATTGGATTCACAGCTACAACCCTTGCCAGTGGTCAAGGCAACTGTGTCATGATTCGCTTAGAAATGCCATTGCGAGAAAGTGCGCCTTTCTCTGCTCTATTGACTGGGCAATGCCCAGATGTGCTCCCCCAACATCAGTGTGGACTGGAGCTAAGCGCCTTGGCGCTTAGCTCCAGTCCACACTGATGTTGGGGGAGCACATCTGGGCATTCCCCAGTGACAGCTATAAAACATTGGTCATGCAACTAGAACAACAGACCCCTGAAATTTGTGGGCTGCTGGATAGATTGGAGAAAGAGGTTTTGACACTCGGCCTTTGGATCCAGATCATGGCCCCACTAAAGATTAAGATCTGCATCCACAGAGAAGTCTGTGGGTCAAAGAGAGACCCTTTGACCCACCCCCAATTTCAAAGGCACAATACAGTATATCTACTGGTGCCATCCTTCAGCAGAGCTGACATACATTTGTGGGGACATGGGCCATTAGAACCCGAACCTGCATGGTGCACACTGCCAGAGGAAGCTGTTGTGTACGAGGAAGATAACTCCCATTGGAAGGGACTGTGCACCCTTCCAGAATAGTGGCAGGCTTCCACCGACTATATGCTGCTGTGTGGCACGCTGAAGTGTGCTCTCCGAGGGCTTCTTGAGCCGGTCCCCTGTTCTTCTGGAGCTCTCAGGGACATCAAAGATCTCCTAGGAGGGACCCACACCACCTACCTGTGACACCTGGAGAGCGGTGCCCTCTCAAGTGCCCACATCGTCTGCTGATTTCAACTGGTAGCGCAGCATGAGCGTGGAACTAAGAATTGTGCCTGGAGACCGTCTCGCCTTGTGCGGAAACCCGAAGCCTGGCCCGCATCTAAGGCATGTGTCCCCCACATCGTGGGGATCATGGCACGCATAAGCATCTTATCGGTGGTGAGCGGATTCACCGGTTGCTGGACCCACCGTGGCCTGCTTCGTCGACCGTGACGCTTCTCTCTCATGCGACACGCCGACTGCATGCTCATTGCATGCAGTGTCCACTTTGCTGGTTATGATCCTCGTAGGTGATGCATTACCTGTAGTAGTGCCTCATTCTACCTCGTGAGGCATTGCTGATCTTGTGTCTTTGTGTGTGACCGGAACTGTCTGCTGCGACCAATATCGATGTGTACCGGACATTGTGCCTCATTTCCAGGGAGGTACTGAATCTGCATCTCTTCGTTGTGTGTGACTGGAATGGTCTGGTGCGACCCGTATCACTGCGCACCCAACGTTGTGCCCTGATTGCCTTGGTGCAACTCTGATTAACGTGTACCTGACGTGGCGCCTCCTCCTTTTGAGAGGCCCCCGTGCTTCATTCGCCATTAATTCACGGTTCCAATACTTGGCCCTCAGCGCGGCGGATCAACTGCCCTCGCCTCACCCGACCTTCTCCGGCGACAGCGTGTTGCCATGTAGTAGTGCCTGGCTCGGGCCTGGGTGGTGAGAGTGACTGACTGGCCTGGAGGAACGCTTCAGAGAACGATCGGAAGCAGGTCAAAATATTGCATGACCCCCCCTTTGCTTTGCAGAACTGGGCTGGCCCTGTTTCTGCTCTGCATTCTGTGGGTGAACTTCTTGAGTGGCTGGCAAACCTCTTTTGCTGAATGCCTGCTACTTGACCTTGCTGCCTACCCCCACCTGCTTTCCTAAGACCCTGTCTAAGAGTGACTTCCGCTGCACGCGGCCAAGTGCTTGGGGTGAGACGGGGTGTCTCCAATCCATGGGTGTGGGATAGTTGGGATGAGTTGCAGAACGGAGGGACGCTTTGGGCCACGGGGTCTGCAGTGTGTAACCAATTATCCTGCTGGATATCAGTTGCACCGCAGTAGGGTGCTAAGTGCGCATGGTTGTGAGCGCTTCAATACGAACGTGTCTGATATCCGTTGCACCGCGTAGCAGTGTGGAGTGAGTGTGTGTGTGTGGAGGAGTGACTGGGGAACCACCTGTGATTCACAACACTGGATGATGGTTTTCCTGATAAGTTGATTTCTTGCCAGTAAAGCATTTCGTTTGACATTGGTTTTCCGCACGCGGCCTCGGCCCACAGTGCTGCTAGAAAGTAGTATAATTCTGTGCATATACATACATGTACATATTGCTGATATTGTTGTGACCTGGGGTGTCCCCTCTGACTGTGCGGTAGTGAATCATAAGAATTACTAGGGGGTCTAGTTCCAACAAGGGCATTGGGATGGAAACGTTCCTCACATGTTGGTGGACGTATACCCTTTTCCTGAACACCCCAGCTGTAACAGTGTCTGGATCCCTAGTACATATTTTTGTTGCTATGGGCAAATGCTGAAAGCCTGAAACCGGTCCTAGGATGATTGTTTCCAGTCCAGGGTGGACATGGCCTGGCAGTTCGGGCTGGACTGTTGCCATTGGGCGCAGGGTCAAGACTGATTTGCATATTGCTGGGCCCAAACTGGAATGGCATGGTGTGCAAAAAAATGATGGATTTAGGCTCAGATCTTTGTACTGGGGTGAATTTATAACATTGTTCTGCATTCTGTCAATCAACTGTTTTTTTTGCAATGGGCAAACGCAGATCATGCATGTCTGCCTTGACATAGGCCTGTCTCAAGGATAGCAGTCTTGCTGGACTTTCTATGACACCCAAAGCACTACCCTTATAGTGGTGAAAGGCTATTGCCTTTTCCAATAGTTAAATAGCATGAGCGTCATGGGGGCAGCATACTGTGTAGTGATCAGTAGAAGTGAACATTGGAGGGAGTCTGAGGCTCACTCAAGTAAAGTTCCGCTGCTATGCGCTTAAAACACCCATGGCCTACATCAAGTTAGTATGTAGCGCTTCGCAGCACATGTGTGCTGTATGCAGGTGCTGGGTTGGGTGTATGTGTTGAGACAACACGCTTCCATAGGATACAGGCGATTGACACTACGGCAGAGTGTAAGCCCATTGGGAAGACACACAGATGGAGTTTTGTCTAATTTGTGACATAAGAAAAGAGCTGGTATGAAGGACCGTGGTTCGTTTATGTCCCTGTAAAATAAAATCTCAGGGGCAGATTTATGTTAACTGGCGCATCCCCAGGGATGCGCCAGTTAACATGCGCCACAGTGCGCCACAGCTCCGCCACCCTTGGTGCGCCGCATTTATGATGCGGCGCACCATGGGGCAAAAACGGCACAGATGCGTGACGCATCTGTGCCGTAAAGGTGACGCATTGCTGGAGTTGCGTCGCAAGCGCGACGCAGCTCCAGCAAGGCTCGGGGGTGCCCCATCTCCACAATGTTGCGTCAAGACCTACGCCTGCTTCAAGCAGGCGCAGGCTTTTGACGCAGCATTGGCCTGAAAGTGACTGAGTGAAATCTTATAGATTTCACTCAGCCACTTTTGCGAGGCGCACCTGCCCCGGAACGCCCACCCTGCGCCGGAACGCCCACAAGCGGCGCAGGGCTTTACAACGTGACGCATCTGCCTAGATGCGTCACGTTGTAAATCGTTCGTAGGGATGCGCCACGTTTACGCCGCCTTGCGTGACGCAACAGCGGCGTAAACGTGGCGCAAGTGCCTCATAAATCTGCCCCTCAGTGTCTAGTATTGGTGCCAGACGACCTCACTGCCCTGATAAAATTGCCTAAAAATTGTGGTGGCAATGAAACATGTCGGCTCAGAATGAAGCGGTATGCATAATCTGCAACCGATTTTAATTTGAATAAGTGCACAGTGAATAATAAAGTTGGTATAGGTTAATGTGCAACTTATTTCAATTTTATCTTCACATGGTCGTTTTTGTGGTATGTGATTCATTCACTTCACGTTATTCTTAGCACCTTTTTTGTTTGTCCTGGACAATTTGAGGCAAGATGGCTACCAATGATGAAAAAAGTGGGCATAGCTGGTGAGTACCAATCAGCAAGCTCTATTGGTGGTGCGCACATGAGGTGTCATCTTGTCAGTTCACTATTTTTCATAGATTAAGGTATTTTATTTTTGATACACCATTCACAGTGATACTCCTGAATGTTGGCCAGGGGTATTGTAGTTTGGTGATTGTCATTTGTAAAAACGAGATTGATTTAAAAGTTTACGGCATTAAAGTGGGTGGTTACTACCTCTGAATATAAGGGAAGGGCGTATATGTGAAAAAAAAATGTGAACCCCTTCTCCTACTTATATAATTATCCTCAACAGAGGTGCCTTGAAGATCAGTTCTTGATGTATTGATATTGTTGGGTGTATGTGACCCTGTGAATGGTGCAGTATTTGGAAGATTCTGGGTTTCATTTTGGGAGACTCTGGCTGGTTAGATGAACCAGAGGAGGTAGAGGAATGGCCCCAGGCAGAGTTGTGTATTGCTGTATTCCTGTGAGCGCGGTGGGACACACACTGTAGGAAGATGAGTCAGGCTGTTCAGTACAATTCAGAGGGTGCTCTTTTATTCAGGGGAGGTCACTGAAAAGGGGCCTGGACATATCTCAGGAAGGAGATAGGTTGATTAGAGAATTGTAAAGAATAAAGCTGGGGCCTTGGGGTAACCTTTTGATACACATATCACTGCGGCTGACACCCAGACATGAACCTCCAGTCACTCCCGTGGCAAGTGTAGTGGGGCTATCAGATTGGGAGTTGCTCCTTCTGTAACAGACTGCTTTCTCAAAGAAGGACAGAGCATAGGAGGGGGTACCTAAAAAACGAGCAGACCCCAACACAGACTTTAAAGTCTTAGAGGCAGGTTTACAAGCCCCTTGCAACACTTTTGCGCCGCCGTTGCGTCACTTTTGTGACGCAGCGGCTGCCTAAACAATGCCGCCAATTAACAACGTGATGCATCTAGGGAGATGCGTTACGTTGTAAAGCCCTGCGTCACATCATACCTGCGTCAGGTATAATGTATGCAGGGTGGGTGTTTCCACGCAGGTAACCCTCGTAGAAGTGACGCAGTGAAATCTACAAGATTACACTGCGTCACTTCTAGGACGCCAATCAAACCATATGCCTGCTTGAAGCAGGCGTGAGGAGTGAAACAGTACAATAAGTATAGACCTCAACATGTATTGCTGGAGTTGCATCGTGCTGGCGACACGACTCCAGCAATGCGTGACTTTTGGGCCAACAGATGCAATCTGTCAATCCTTGCGCCATGGTGTGCTGTATTGTAAATATGACGCATCCATGGTGGCGCAAGGGTTTCTCAGGGTGGCGTAGGGAAACTGACGCATCTCTACAGATGCTTCAGTTTCTTGTGAATCTGCCCCAGTGACCTAAGTCACTTTTGGAGTCTGGAAATTGGTTATAAGAAGGGGATCTCAACTTCCCCCAAATTTCTCAACTATTAAGCATGCAGTCGGGCTGTAGAAGAAAGAGCAGCTCTGCAGGACTTCTGCCTATGACCAGGGCTGGAGGTGAAGGCCTGGCAGTCTCCTAGCTGGGTGAGGAGACACCAGCGCCGGCCTGCTTGCCAAGACGAGTGTGCCCTGTGAGGAAGGGGGGAATGAGGCCCAGTGGGGGATCCTGGCGAGCTGCTGCACTTATGGCAGAGAGGGCCACTGTGAAGATAGCTGTGGTCAGCATCACTGCCAGGCCCACTGGGCCATTATACATGTGCCGAGTGAAGTTGGCGACCCCGTATGCGAGGCGAGACACCCGTAGTGCTCAAGGGGTACGCCCAGAAGCGGATCCACTCCCGAGCTCACTGTGCCAAGGTACTCAAAGGGCACCAACCACACCCCATGAGTGCCAAGGGGGCTGAAACCAGACTGGGTAGCTTATGTTCCTGTGCAGAGTGGACCCAGCCTAGCAGGTCACATTGGATTGCTTCTATTGGAGCAGGGTGGGTGGGTCAAGGCCAGTTTATGTGCTGCCGGCCGGGTCTTGGGCTCAATGTCCTCGGACCTGATAATTCTCGCCTCGGTGCCTATTCTAATCATGGGTCCCACTCTGTGACTCTGGGCAATAGCTTGCTTAATCTCCACAACGGCCCCAACAACACTGGGATGCCTGGCTTCACCTTGGGGGTGCCCAGGAGTGAGCTAATAACAGGGAGAGCTAGGAAGGGTTCCACAGCGGTATTTGTACAGCGCTTAGAGACCCCTGGGTGATAGGCGCTATACAAGTGCAAATTACATTTACATTTACATTCTGTCTGGAGAGCCAATGTCTGAGACCTTTGCAGACATGCACCCGTCCCTTCTGTGTTTTTCTCCTGTGTTTTCCTTCTGTGTTTTCCTCCTGTGTTTTCCTTCTGTGTTTTCCTCCTGTGTTTTCCTCCTGTGTTTTCCTTCTGTGTTTTTCTCCTGTGTTTTCCTCCTGTGTTTTCCTCCTGTGTTTTCCTCCTGTGTTTTCCTTCTGTGTTTTCCTCCTGTGTTTTCCTCCTGTGTTTTCCTTCTGTGTTTTCCTCCTGTGTTTTCCTCCTGTGTTTTCCTTCTGTGTTTTCCTCCTGTGTTTTCCTCCTGTGTTTTCCTTCTGTGTTTTCCTCCTGTGTTTTCCTTCTGTGTTTTCCTCCTGTGTTTTCCTTCTGTGTTTTCCTCCTGTGTTTTCCTCCTGTGTTTTCCTTCTGTGTTTTCCTTCTGTGTTTTCCTTCTGTGTTTTCCTCCTGTGTTTTCCTCCTGTGTTTTCCTTCTGTGTTTTCCTCCTGTGTTTTCCTTCTGTGTTTTCCTTCTGTGTTTTCCTTCTGTGTTTTTCTCCTGTGTTTTCCTCCTGTGTTTTCCTTCTGTGTTTTCCTCCTGTGTTTTCCTCCTGTGTTTTTCCTCCTGTGTTTTCCTCCTGTGTTTTCCTCCTGTGTTTTCCTTCTGTGTTTTCCTCCTGTGTTTTCCTTCTGTGTTTTCCTCCTGTGTTTTCCTCCTGTGTTTTCCTCCTGTGTTTTCCTTCTGTGTTTTCCTCCTGTGTTTTCCTTCTGTGTTTTCCTCCTGTGTTTTCCTTCTGTGTTTTTCTCCTGTGTTTTCCTCCTGTGTTTTCCTTCTGTGTTTTCCTCCTGTGTTTTCCTCCTGTGTTTTCCTCCTGTGTTTTCCTCCTGTGTTTTCCTTCTGTGTTTTCCTCCTGTGTTTTCCTTCTGTGTTTTCCTCCTGTGTTTTCCTTCTGTGTTTTTCCTCCTGTGTTTTCCTCCTGTGTTTTTCCTCCTGTGTTTTCCTCCTGTGTTTTCCTTCTGTGTTTTTCTCCTGTGTTTTCCTCCTGTGTTTTCCTTCTGTGTTTTCCTCCTGTGTTTTCCTCCTGTGTTTTTCCTCCTGTGTTTTCCTCCTGTGTTTTTCCTCCTGTGTTTTCCTCCTGTGTTTTCCTTCTGTGTTTTCCTCCTGTGTTTTCCTTCTGTGTTTTCCTCCTGTGTTTTCCTTCTGTGTTTTCCTCTTTTCCTCCTGTGTTTTCCTTCTGTGTTTTCCTCCTGTGTTTTCCTTCTGTGTTTTCCTCCTGTGTTTTCCTTCTGTGTTTTCCTTCTGTGTTTTCCTTCTGTGTTTTCCTCCTGTGTTTTCCTTCTGTGTTTTCCTCCTGTGTTTTCCTTCTGTGTTTTCCTTCTGTGTTTTCCTCCTGTGTTTTCCTCCTGTGTTTTCCTTCTGTGTTTTCCTTCTGTGTTTTCCTCCTGTGTTTTCCTTCTGTGTTTTCCTCCTGTGTTTTCCTCCTGTATTTTCCTCCTGTGTTTTCCTCCTGTGTTTCTTATGCCAGCCTGCGCTCATGGCATAGCAGCGCCTCGGTCTGCTGTGCCCACGGGGCGGCCTATACTGCGGCGCCTGGCAGCACAGCGGACGGCGCTCTGGGCACCCCTTGGCAGCTCTGCCACCCTTGGACAGGCCTCCGCGTGCCCGCCACGCCCACGCGCATCCCTCCGCGCCCCCGGGCCGGGCGCTGCTGTCCAGACGGAGGCCTCCGGCGGGGTCTCCCGGGCCTCGGTGTCTGCGGTGTGACACGGCGTGAGCCAATTAAAAACTCATAAAAACAGAAAGTGGGATTATTGCCGACGCGGGAAGGCCCCGGAGGCCGCGCGGATATTACAGGGCTGAGGAGCGCGAGATCATTTCTAAACCGAATGTCCTTCAGAGTTCTTCCAATAAAGCCTCATTTTACCCACAGCAACTCCACTGCGGCAGAACTCACATACCAGCACCAGCGTTGACAAGCACAGCCCCGCCTTGAAATCACACACAGACCAGCCGATGCACCAGCATTCACAAGCACAACACCACCTGGAAATCACACACAGACCAGCCGATGCACGAGCATTCACAAGCACAGCCCCGCCTTGAAATCACACACAGACCAGCCGATGTACCAGCATTCACAAGCACAGCCCCGCCTGGAAATCACACACAGACCAGCCGATGCACCAGCATTCACAAGCACAGCCCCGCCTTGAAATCACACACAGACCAGCCGATGCACCAGCATTCACAAGCACAACACCACCTGGAAATCACACACAGACCAGCCGATGCACGAGCATTCACAAGCACAGCCCCGCCTTGAAATCACACACAGACCAGCCGATGCACCAGCATTCACAAGCACAACACCACCTGGAAATCACACACAGACCAGCCGATGCACCAGCATTCACAAGCACAACACCACCTGGAAATCACACACAGACCAGCCGATGCACCAGCATTCACAAGCACAGCCCCGCCTTGAAATCACACACAGACCAGCCGATGCACCAGCATTCACAAGCACAGCCCCGCCTTGAAATCACACACAGACCAGCCGATGCACCAGCATTCACAAGCACAACACCACCTGGAAATCACACACAGACCAGACGATACACCAGCATTGACAAGCACAACACCACCTGGAAATCACACACAGACCAGCTGATGCACCAGTATTCACAAGCACAGCACCGCCTTGAAATCACACACAGAACAGCCGATGCACCAGCATTGACAAGCACAACACCATCTTGAAATCACACACAGACCAGCCGATGCACCAGCATTCACAAGCACAACACCACCTGGAAATCACACACAGACCAGCCGATGCACGAGCATTCACAAGCACAGCCCCGCCTTGAAATCACACACAGACCAGCCGATGTACCAGCATTCACAAGCACAGCCCCGCCTGGAAATCACACACAGACCAGCCGATGCACCAGCATTCACAAGCACAGCCCCGCCTTGAAATCACACACAGACCAGCCGATGCACCAGCATTCACAAGCACAACACCACCTGGAAATCACACACAGACCAGCCGATGCACGAGCATTCACAAGCACAGCCCCGCCTTGAAATCACACACAGACCAGCCGATGCACCAGCATTCACAAGCACAACACCACCTGGAAATCACACACAGACCAGCCGATGCACCAGCATTCACAAGCACAACACCACCTGGAAATCACACACAGACCAGCCGATGCACCAGCATTCACAAGCACAGCCCCGCCTTGAAATCACACACAGACCAGCCGATGCACCAGCATTCACAAGCACAGCCCCGCCTTGAAATCACACACAGACCAGCCGATGCACCAGCATTCACAAGCACAACACCACCTGGAAATCACACACAGACCAGACGATACACCAGCATTGACAAGCACAACACCACCTGGAAATCACACACAGACCAGCTGATGCACCAGTATTCACAAGCACAGCACCGCCTTGAAATCACACACAGAACAGCCGATGCACCAGCATTGACAAGCACAACACCATCTTGAAATCACACACAGACCAGCCGATGCACCAGCATTCACAAGCAGAACACCACCTGGAAATCACACACAGACCAGCCGATGCACCAGCATTCACAAGCACAGCCCCGCCTTGAAATCACACACAGACCAGCCGATGCACCAGCATTCACAAGCACAACACCACCTGGAAATCACACACAGACCAGACGATACACCAGCATTGACAAGCACAACACCACCTGGAAATCACACACAGACCAGCTGATGCACCAGTATTCACAAGCACAGCACCGCCTTGAAATCACACACAGAACAGCCGATGCACCAGCATTGACAAGCACAACACCACCTGGAAATCACACACAGACCAGCTGATGCACCAGTATTCACAAGCACAGCACCGCCTTGAAATCACACACAGAACAGCCGATGCACCAGCATTGACAAGCACAACACCACCTGGAAATCACACACAGACCAGCTGATGCACCAGTATACACAAGCACAACACCACCTGGAAATCACACACAGACCAGCCGATGCACCAGCATTGACAAGCACAACACCACCTGGAAATCACACACAGACCAGCTGATGCACCAGTATTCACAAGCACAGCACCGCCTCGAAATCACACACAGACCAGCCGATGCACCAGCATTGACAAGCACAACACCACCTGGAAATCACACACAGACCAGACGATACACCAGCATTGACAAGCACAACACCACCTGGAAATCACACACAGACCAGCCGATGCACCAGCATTGACAAGCACAACACCACCTGGAAATCACACACAGACCAGCTGATGCACCAGTATTCACAAGCACAGCACCGCCTTGAAATCACACACAGAACAGCCGATGCACCAGCATTGACAAGCACAACACCACCTGGAAATCACACACAGACCAGCTGATGCACCAGTTTTCACAAGCACAGCACCGTCTTGAAATCACACAAAGACCAGCCGATGCACCAGCATTGACAAGCACAATACCACCTGGAAATCACACACAGGCCAGCCGATGCACCAGCATTGACAAGCACAGCACCGCTTTGAAATCACACACAGACCAGCCGATGCACCAGCATTGACAAGCACAACACCACCTGGAAATCACACACAGACCAGCCGATGCACCAGCATTGACAAGCACAACACCACCTGGAAATCACACACAGACCAGCCGATGCACCAGCTTTGACAAGCACAACACCACCTGGAAATCACACACAGACCAGCTGATGCACCAGTATCCACAAGCACAGCACCGCCTTGAAATTACACACACACCAGCTGATGCACCAGTATTGACAAGCATACCGCCACCTGGAAATCACACACAGACTAGCTGATGCACCAGTATTCACAAGTATACCACCACCTGGAAATCACACACAGACTAGCTGATGCACCAGCATTCACAAGCACAGCACCACCGCCTTGAAAACACACACAGTCCAGCCGAAGCACCATCATTGACAAGCACAACACCACCTGGAAATCACACACAGACCAGCTAATGCACCACCATTCACAAGCACAACAACACCTGGAAATCACACACAGACCAGCTGATGCACCAGCATTCACAAGCACACCACCTGGAAATCACACACAGACCAGCTGATGCACCAGCATTCACAAGCACACCACCTGGAAATCACCCACAGACTAGCTGATGCACTAGCATTCACAAGTATACCACCACCTGGAAATCACACACAGTCCAGCCGAAGCACCAGCATTCACAAGCACACCACCACCTGGAAATCACACACTGACCAGCTAATGCACCAGCATTCACAAGCACAACACCACCTGGAAATCACACACACCAACTGATGCACCAGTATTGACAAGCATACCACCACCTGGAAATCACACACAGTCCAGCCGAAGCACCATCATTGACAAGCACAACACCACCTGGAAATCACACACAGACCAGCTGATGCACCAGCATTCACAAGCACACCACCTGGAAATCACACACAGACCAACTGATGCACCAGCATTCACAAGCACAACACCACCTGGAAATAACACACAGACTAGCTGATGCACTAGCATTCACAAGTATACCACCACCTGGAAATCACACACAGACCAGCTGATGCACCAGTATTCACAAGCACAGCACCACCTTGAAATTACACACACATTAGCTGATGCACCAGCATTCACAAGCATACCACCACCTGGAAATCACACACAGACTAGCTGATGCACCAGTATTCACAAGCACAGCACCACCGCCTTGAAAACACACACAGTCCAGCCGAAGCACCATCATTGACAAGCACAACACCACCTGGATATCACACACAGACCAGCTGATGCACCACCATTCACAAGCACAACACCACCTGGAAATCACACACAGACCAGGGGATGCACCAGCATTCACAAGCACACCACCTGGAAATCACACACAGACCAGCTGATGCACCAGTATTCACAAGCACAGCACCGCCTTGAAATTACACACACACCAGCTGATGCACCAGTATCGACAAGCATACCACCACCTGGAAATCACACACAGACTAGCTGATGCACCAGTATTCACAAGTATACCACCACCTGAAAATCACACACAGACCAGCTGATGCAATCAATCAATCAATCAATGACATTTATAGAGCGCGCTACATACCCGTAGGGTCTCAAGGCGCTGGGGGAGGGGGGGTGCCGCTACTGCTCGAACAGCCAGGTCTTCAGCTTCTTCCTGAAGGAGAGGTGGTCTCGGGTCAGGCGCAGGTCGGTCGGGAGGGAGTTCCAGGTCTTGGCGGCCAGGTAGGAGAAGGACCTTCCTCCTGTAGTCGCTCTTCGGATGCGGGGGACGGCGGCGAGGGCGTGGTTGGCTGATCGGAGGTGGCGTTTGGGAGCGTAGAAGTTGATCAGGCTGTTGAGGTAGCTCGGGCCTTGGTCGTGTAGGGCTTTGTGTGCGTGGGTGAGGAGGCGGAAGGTGATTCTTTTGTTGACGGGGAGCCAGTGAAGGTCTCTCAGATGTCCGGAGATGTGGCTGGTTCGTGGGATGTCGAGGATGAGTCTGGCTGAGGCGTTCTGGATCCGCTGGAGTCTCTTCTGGAGCTTGGCGGTGGTACCGGCGTAGAGGGCGTTGCCGTAGTCCAGTCGGCTGGTGACGAGGGCCTGGGTGACGGTCTTCCTGGTCTCGGTGGGGATCCACCAGAAGATCTTCCGTAGCATGCGTAGGATGTTGAAGCAAGCCGAGGAGACGTTGTTGACTTGCCTGGTCATGGAGAGGGAGGAGTCCAGGATGAAGCCCAGGTTGCGTGCATGGTCTGTCGGTTTGGGTGCGGTGCCCAGGGCGGGAGGCCACCAGGAGTCGTCCCAGGCGGAGGGTGAAGAGCCCAGGATGAGGACCTCCGTCTTGTCAGAGTTCAGTTTCAGGCGGCTGGTCGTCATCCACTCGGCTACCTCTTTCATCCCTTCGTGCAGGTTGGCTCTGGCGGCGGCGGGGTCGTTGGTCAGGGAGAGGATCAGCTGGGTGTCGTCGGCGTAGGAGATTATGCTGAGGTTGTGTTGGCGTGCGATGGCCGCGAGGGGGCTCATGTAGACGTTGAAGAGGGTGGGGCTCAGCGAGGATCCTTGAGGGACGCCGCAGATGACTTCGGAGGCCTCTGACTTGTACGGTGGTAGGCGGACTCTCTGTGTTCTACCGTCGAGGAAGGAGATGATCCATTCCAGCGCCTTGTCCTGGATTCCGACGTTGCTGAGGCGCTGTACTAGGGTGCGGTGGCAGACAGTGTCGAAGGCCGCGGAGAGGTCTAGGAGGATGAGGGCCGCTGTTTCTCCGTTGTCCATCAGGGCTCGGATGTCATCGGTGGCGGCGAGGAGGGCGGTCTCGGTGCTGTGATTGGCTCGGAAGCCGGACTGTGAGGGGTCGAGGGATCCATTCGTCTCGAGGAAGGCGGCCATCTGCTTGTTGACGGTCTTCTCGATGACTTTGGCTGGAAACGGGAGGAGCGAGATGGGGCGGTAATTCTTGAGTTCGGTGGGGTCCGCTGTGGGTTTCTTGAGTAGAGCGCTGAGTTCGGCGTGCTTCCAGCTCTCAGGGAAGGTGGCGGTGTCGAAGGATGTGTTGATGATGTCTCGCAGGTGGGGTGCGATGACGGCGTCGGCCTTGTTGAAGACGTGGTGAGGGCAGGGGTCGGTCGGTGATCCGGAGTGGATGGAGTTCATCGTGCGGATGGTGTCTTCGGTGCTGATCGGGGTCCAGGCGTGGAGGGTGGTGGTGGGGGGTGGTTGTTCGGTCTTGGTGTGCGTTGGTTGGTTGTTGAAGCTGTTGTGTATGTCCGTGATCTTGTTGTGGAAGTATGAAGCGAGGGAGTTGCAGAGGTCTTGCGATGGGGTGATGTCGTTGTTTCCTGCGCTGGGGTTGGATAACTCTTTCACGATGTTGAAGAGTTCCTTGCAGTTGTGTGCGTTGTTGTCCAGCCGGTCCTTGAATGCAGTTTTCTTGGCGGCGCGGATCAGCTGGTGATGCTTCCGGGTGGCCAGCTTGAAGGTGGTCCTGTTGTCCGGTGTAGGATCCCTTCTCCAGACTTTCTCGAGGGCTCGGCAGTTCTTCTTGGAGCTCTTGAGTTCGTCGGTGAACCACGGGGCTTTCTTGCTGCCGGGTCTGCTGGGCGGGGTCCTCATCGGGGCGAGCTCGTCCGCGCAGATGCTGATCCACTTCGTGAGGTTGTCGGCGGCCTGGCTGGGGTTTGCTGAGCTGGCAGGAGGGTGCTGGCTCAGGGAGGTGGCGAGCTGGTCTGCTGTGATCTTGTTCCAGCTTCTGCGGGCGGCCTGTTGCTGGTGGTGGTGGGTCGTCGTTCTCTTGAAGGTGAAGTGGACGCAGCTGTGGTCCGTCTATTGCAGCTCTGTGGCGTGGCTGAAGTCGATGTCTGTGCTGGAGGAGAAGACTGCGTCGAGTGTGTGTCCGGCGAGGTGGGTGGGGGTGGACACCAGCTGCTTGAGTCCAAGATTGGCGAGGTTGTCGAGCAGGGTGCTGGTGTTGCGGTCGTTGTTGTTCTCCAGATGGAAGTTGAGGTCCCCCAGGAGGATGTAGTTGGCGGAGGGGAGGGCATGCGGGCTGACGAAGTCGGCGATGTCCTCGCTGAATTGTGTGCGTGGTCCCGGGGGTCGGTAGATCAGTGTGCCTCTGAGGGTGGTGTTCGGGTCGGTGTGGATCTGGAAATGCAGGTGTTCGGCGGTGGTCAGGGTGTTGTCGGTGCTGGTCGTGAGACGGATGGTGTTCCTGTGGATGATGGCGATGCCTCCTCCCATCTGGTTGGCGTTGCGGTCCCTCCGGACGATCTTGTAGCCCTCTGGGATGGCGATGGCGATGTCGGGAGCTGAAGAGGCGTTCATCCAGGTCTCCGTGAGGAATGCACCAGTATTCACAAGCACAGCACCGCCTTGAAATTACACACACACCAGCTGATGCACCAGTATTGACAAGCATACCGCCACCTGGAAATCACACACAGACTAGCTGATGCACCAGTATTCACAAGTATACCACCACCTGGAAATCACACACAGACTAGCTGATGCACCAGCATTCACAAGCATACCACCACCTGGAAATCACACACAGACTAGCTGATGCACCAGCATTCACAAGCACAGCACCACCGCCTTGAAAACACACACAGTCCAGCCGAAGCACCATCATTGACAAGCACAACACCACCTGGAAATCACACACAGACCAGCTAATGCACCACCATTCACAAGCACAACAACACCTGGAAATCACACACAGACCAGCGGATGCACCAGCATTCACAAGCACACCACCTGGAAATCACACACAGACCAGCTGATGCACCAGCATTCACAAGCACACCACCTGGAAATCACCCACAGACTAGCTGATGCACTAGCATTCACAAGTATACCACCACCTGGAAATCACACACAGTCCAGCCGAAGCGCCAGCATTCACAAGCACACCACCACCTGGAAATCACACACTGACCAGCTAATGCACCAGCATTCACAAGCACAACACCACCTGGTAATCACACACACCAACTGATGCACCAGTATTGACAAGCATACCACCACCTGGAAATCACACACAGTCCAGCCGAAGCACCATCATTGACAAGCACAACACCACCTGGAAATCACACACAGACCAGCTGATGCACCAGCATTCACAAGCACACCACCTGGAAATCACACACAGACCAGTTGATGCACCAGCATTCACAAGCACAACACCACCTGGAAATAACACACAGACTAGCTGATGCACTAGCATTCACAAGTATACCACCACCTGGAAATCACACACAGACCAGCTGATGCACCAGTATTCACAAGCACAGCACCACCTTGAAATTACACACACATTAGCTGATGCACCAGCATTCACAAGCATACCACCACCTGGAAATCACACACAGACTAGCTGAAGCACCATCATTGACAAGCACAACACCACCTGGATATCACACACAGACCAGCTGATGCACCACCATTCACAAGCACAACACCACCTGGAAATCACACACAGACCAGGGGATGCACCAGCATTCACAAGCACACCACCTGGAAATCACACACAGACCAGCTGATGCACCAGTATTCACAAGCACAATACCACCAGGAAATCACAAACAGACCAGCCGATGCACCGGCATTCACAAGCACACCACCAGGATATCACACACAGACCAGCTGATGCACCAGCATTCACAAGCACAACACCACCTGGAAATAACACACAGACTAGCTGATGCACTAGCATTCACAAGTATACCACCACCTGGAAATCACACACAGACTAGCTGATGCACCATCATTGACAAGCACAACACCACCTGGAAATCACACACAAACCAGCTGATGCACCAGTAGTCACAAGCACAATACCGCCTGGAAATCACACACAGACCAGCCGATGCACCAGCATTCACAAGCACACCACCAGGAAATCACACATAGGCCAGCTGATGCACCAGCATTCTCAAGCACAACACCACCTGGAAATAACACACAGACTAGCTGATGCACTAGCATTCACAAGTATACCACCACCTGGAAATCACACACAGACCAGCTGATGCACCAGTATACACAAGCACAGCACCACCTTGAAATTACACACACATTAGCTGATGCACCAGCATTCACAAGCATACCACCACCTGGAAATCACACACAGACTAGCTGATGCACCAGCATTCACAAGCACAGCACCACCGCCTTGAAAACACACACAGTCCAGCCGAAGCACCATCATTGACAAGCACAACACCACCTGGATATCACACACAGACCAGCTGATGCACCACCATTCACAAGCACAACACCACCTGGAAATCACACACAGACCAGGGGATGCACCAGCATTCACAAGCACACCACCTGGAAATCACACCCAGACCAGCTGATGCACCAGTATTCACAAGCACAATACCACCAGGAAATCACAAACAGACCAGCCGATGTACCGGCATTCACAAGCACACCACCAGGATATCACACACAGACCAGCTGATGCACCAGCATTCACAAGCACAACACCACCTGGAAATAACACACAGACTAGCTGATGCACTAGCATTCACAAGTATACCACCACCTGGACATCACACACAGACCAGCTGATGCACCAGTATTCACAAGCACAGCACCACCTTGAAATTACACACACATTAGCTGATGCACCAGCATTCACAAGCATACCACCACCTGGAAATCACACACAGACTAGCTGATGCACCAGCATTCACAAGCACAGCACCACCGCCTTGAAAACACACACAGTCCAGCCGAAGCACCATCATTGACAAGCACAACACCACCTGGATATCACACACAGACCAGCTGATGCACCACCATTCACAAGCACAACACCACCTGGAAATCACACACAGACCAGGGGATGCACCAGCATTCACAAGCACATCACCTGGAAATCACACACAGACCAGCCGATGCACCAGCATTCACAAGCACAATACCACCAGGAAATCATACACAGACCAACCGATGCACCAGCATTCTAAAGCACAATACTACCAGGAAATCACACACAGGCCAGCCGATGTACCAGCATTCACAAGCACACCACCAGGAAATCACTCACAGAGCAGCTGCTGCACCAGCATTCACAAGCACAACACCACCTGGTCATCACACACAGACTAGCTGATGCACCATCATTGACAAGCACAACACCACCTGGAAATCACACACAAACCAGCTGATGCACCAGTAGTCACAAGAACAATACCGCCTGGAAATCACACACAGACCAGCCGATGCACCAGCATTCACAAGCACACCACCAGGAAATCACACACAGGCCAGCTGATGCACCAGCATTCTCAAGCACAACATCACCTGGAAATCACACACAGACCAGCCGATGCACCAGCATTCACAAGCACAATACCACCAGGAAATCACACACAGACCAACCGATGCACCAGCATTCTAAGGCACAATACTACCAGGAAATCACACACAGCCCAGCCGATACACCAGCATTCACAAGCACACCGCCTTGAAATCACAGACAGACCAGCTGATGCACCAGCATTCACAAGCACAACACCACCTGGAAATAACACACAGACTAGCTGATGCACTAGCATTCACAAGCACAACACCACCTGGTCATCACACACAGACTAGCTGATGCACCATCATTGACAAGCACAACACCACCTGGAAATCACACACAAGCCAGCTGATGCACCAGTAGTCACAAGCACAATACCGCCTGGAAATCACACACAGACCAGCCGATGCACCAGCACACCACCAGGAAATCACACACAGGCCAGCTGATGCACCAGCATTCTCAAGCACAACATCACCTGGAAATCACACACAGACCAGCCGATGCACCAGCATTCACAAGCACAATACCACCAGGAAATCACACACAGACCAACCGATGCACCAGCATTCTAAGGCACAATACTACCAGGAAATCACACACAGCCCAGCCGATGCACCAGCATTCACAAGCACACCGCCTTGAAATCACAGACAGACCAGCTGATGCACCAGCATTCACAAGCAAAATGCCACCTGGAAATCACACACAGCCCAGCTGATGCACCAGCATTCACAAGCACAACACGACTGGAAATCACACACAGCCCAGTTGGTGGACCAGAATTCAGTGATGACCCGTTCACAGTTCTGTCAATACGCTCCAATGCCACCCTCCAAAATTCTCCCGTGCTCCTGTGCAAAGATCCACACACAGCTTCCCCAGTGATAGTGGCACATGCAGTGGTGCTAGTGCAGGTGGATGCTCAGTGATAGTGGGGCACTGCAAGGGTATTAGTGCAATTCTGCACCCAGTGACAGTGGCACGTGCAGTGGTGCTAGTGCAGATGGGCATCCAGTGATGGTGGCACGTGCAGTGGTGCTAGTGCTGGTGGGCACCCAGTGACAGTGGCACGTGCAGGGGTGCTAGTGCTGGTGGGCACCCAGTGAGGGTGCTAGTGCTGGTGGGCACCCAGTGACAGTGGCACGTGCAGGGGCGCTAGTGCTGGTGGGCACCCAGTGACAGTGGCACGGGCAGGGGTGCTAGTGCTGGTGGGCACCCAGTGACAGTGGCACGTGCAGTGGTGCTAGTGGAAGTGGGCACCCAGTGACAGTGGCACGTGCAGGGGTGCTAGTGCTGGTGGGCACCCAGTGACAGTGGCACGTGCAGGGGCGCTAGTGCAGATGGGCGTCCAGTGATGGTGGCGAGGCGGCTCGCTGTATTCTGCTGCGTGTAAAAATAGTAAATATAGCCCCGTGGAACAAAGTGAGCCCAGGGCAGCTCACAAAGTACGGAGAGTTGTGCCAGAGTGCAAATGGCGGGAGGGAAAGAGTTCTAGGCTGCAGAACCCACATACACTACCAGCTGGAGGGTTGTATGTCAGACTGTCGAGCAGATCAGTATTACCCAGCCGAAATATGTCTAAATATGTATATATATCAGGAAATATATGAGTATATATGTATGAATAGGTCAGTGAACCATGACTATTCTTAACTCTACCTTGAAGCTATACTGTCCAGGTACATAGACACGTAGTTAAGAATAATACATCTAGGGGCGTGACCAGCAACATGACCGACTAGGTTGTGCCTCTCGTGAGCTCCGCCGCGCTCTTCTTCATCCGCCTTACTACACCGTCCTCGGACCAATATTTGGTGATCCGGGACATGTCCTGGGACCTGTGAAGCTGGGGGCACCGTTTGCAGACTGAATACGGCGGAGGGGAGTGAGAGGCAGCGCGCTGCCCAGGACAGCGAGGATAGAGGCCCGATCCCCAAGATGGCGGCGACCTAGGTCCCGGAACACGGAGGTCGGATCAGAGGAGTCGGAGCACCGGAGGGCACACCAGGAGCGGTGCGGCTCCCTGTTGGGACTCCGGAGCTGCCTGCCTCCTTCCCTCCCCCCAAGAACATCACCCCCCGCTCCGTGATCCATCGGGCGGGGCCCCTGAGGCCAGTGCGGTGGTCATCGGTGCACGCTTTCCTCCGGTGCGGCGGGGCGGAGTGGAGAGCCCTGCGGGAGGTGCCGCTGCTGACCGGGGATACTCGGCACGGGGGCACGTCTGCCCCGGCGCGGCTCGCGGGTGCCTGGCGGCCGACGCCGCGAAGACAGAGGAGGCGACACCGTTCATGGGGAAGAAGGAGGTCGCCGCTCGGGCCCCGAGACAGGGTACCCTAGACCGTTATGCGACGGCACCTCCTGCCACGGAGTCGGAGGCCCAAGGACCGCGCTCGGACACGGCGCTCCTGATGGACACCATCCAGGCGTCGCGAGAAGGCATAAAAGCGTCCAGGGCCGCCCTTGAGGGCAAGATTGGCGAAGTGGTGTCAGAAGTTACGTTGCTACGCCAGGATTTCCGCAATTTGACTGAAAGGGTGACCACGGCAGAAACCCGGCTGGGAGAGGCGGAGGATACACTCACCACCCTTAAGAAGGCCATGGCAGACCTTCAGACGTCGCATAGGCAACTCCAATGGAAGGTGGATGACGCAGAAAACAGGGCACGTCGCAACAACCTGCGTTTTGTGGGATTTAGGGAAGGACTCGAGGGGACCAACGCGGCGGCCTTCCTCCATACATGGCTGCAGAAGACCTTCCCGACGGCACGCTTTTCCAACTGCTTCATTGTTGAAAGGGCACACAGGGCGCTGCTGGCAAAACCCCCGGAGGGGGCGAGACCCCAACCAATTATTGCCCGCTTCCTGAACTTTGCAGACAGTGATCTCATTCTGAGGCAAGCACGAAAACTGGGTGAAATACGATTTGAAAATGCAGTGATCATGATCTTCCCAGACTACAGCCAAGAAGTCCAGAAACAGCGACGCTCCTTTGATGTGGTGAAGACAAAACTAAGGGACTTAAAACTGCAATACATGCTACTTTTTCCTGCAAAGTTAAAAGTGATCTACCGGGAAAGTCGCACTTCTTCACACACCCCGACGATGCATGGTAGTGGTTGTAGGAGCGCCCGCCGCGACACGGAGCGACGGGAGAGCGACGCGAGATGCAGGATAGGCCGCAAATCATGGAGGCCTCCTGGGGGCTACGGAAGACTCGGAGGTCAAGAGGAGCGAAGGGGCGCAGGAGGTTGACGACGACCCCGTATCCACAGTTGACTCGGAACACCAACCTGCGGTCCCGATCGCCCTCCCCGGAGGTCAGGGATGACGCAGGATCCAGGTTTCGCTGCCTGGAGAGGGCCACTCGATCGGAAGGAGAGGAGGACAGGGTCGGAGCTACATCTGGGGAAGAGGACAATGACACGCGGTCTATGCATCCGCTGGTGGCAGTGATCCGAGAGATGGAACAAGATGCACCAGGGGAAAATGGGACCCCACAGGACGTTGTCCAGGACTCTCATTCGTGATTGCGGGACACTATGGACAAGAAGTTTTCGGCTTGGCTGGAGTGCACGCAAGTTGATAAGCCCCCTACAAACTTTCTTATTTCAAGTTATTTGATGTCTATTGTTTTTCTGCACGTAATTCGGGTGCAAGACAGTTTTGGTTGTTCTTGGACTAATGTCTGGGAAATGGGGTGCTAGGGATCTCTAGGGGTGGGCGATAGACCTTCTCTTCCTGGTAGTCCCTGACGATGTTGGCAACGGAGAAGGGGCTGGAGGGAGGGGGAGGTAGGGTGGGGGGAGACGAGTTTTTTTTTTTGCAGTTTCTTGGTTGTGGGTTTGTGGGGGAGGTTGTTGGGTGGGATGGGGGAGGGGGTTTTGAGGGGAGGGGGTTTGGTGGAGCATGTCTGGATGAGCATACGCGCACACGACCCGTCGGCCCTATATGACGGAATATAGCCACGACTAACCCTTAATGAATGACATGAGGAGAGATGCCCGAGTGGGGGAAAGTGGGTCTTTAGATGAGCTTCGAGTACTTGCTTGGAATGTTAATGGCCTGGGCTGTAAGATCAAACGTGGATTAGTGAATAGCTATGTGAAGAGGTCTGGGGCGGAGGTTATATTGCTGCAAGAAACACATTAACAGGGCACAAACTGCGCCTTCCTGGCCAGAGTGCGCTATAGGGTACTGGCCCATGCGGGATTCACGTCTGGCTCAAGAGGGGTTGCAATCATGATTACAAAATATCCACCCATGACCATAGCGCAGACCTGGATAGATCCACAAGGAACATACGTGGGGGTGCGGCGTCATTGGAAGAGAAAGGAATACACGTTCATATCGGCATATGCCCCACCCAAACTCCAGGCAGCCACACTTCGGGGAGTTGTTGACATACTCCTCAACATGTCTAACACAGTCCAGGTCCTGGGAGGGGACTTCAATGACGTGATGGATTTGGGAGCGGACAGGACGGGAGATAGGGACAGGCCGACTAATCCGACCTTGCTGGCTGCCACCATGAGAGCTATAGGCCTGGTGGATGCCTGGAGGTGGCTACATCCAGAAAGCTGGGAATACTCCTTTTTTTCGGGGGCACATAAAGTGTATTCCCGCCTTGACTATATATTTATGGCTAGGCAGGCGCTGTGCGTCACTGATGAGGCAGAATGCCGGGCCAGAGGCATCTCGGACCATTCACCTCTGTTACTCAAGGTAGGAGGCAAGAAAGAAAAACTACCTATGGTACTGCGATTGACGGCATGGGACCTCCAAAATGTAGACATACTGAGAGGCCTACGGGCCGACCTGAAGGTTTATGTAGCAGAAACTGAAGGGACGGTGGCCTCCAGGGTGACATTATGGGAGGCACTCAAAGTGGTTATGAGAGACAGGGCACACAATCGGCTGGCGGAAGACAGGAAAAAAGTGCAAGCAGAGGTGCTAGCCTTGGAATCCAAGATGCTGGCCTTAGAGCAGGAGCACCTAACCACGAGAGACTTAGGTACACTTAGACGATTGTCGGATGAACGAACTCAATACAAACATTTAGTAACCGGTGAGGCGAAAGCACAGGTCCTGGCGACCCTTCACCGACTCTACGATGTGGGGGATAAGTCGGGGCACCTCCTGGCGTGGTTGAGCAAGAAAGAGAAAGATGCACGGTGGGTGGAGAAGGTGAGATGGCAGGGGAAACTGGGCCCAAACGGATGACCAGATAGCCACCGCTTTTGCAGACTACCATGGGGCCCTTTATGAGGCGAGGGCGCTGGGGACGAGGGAAGACGCCCTGCAGTACATGGCCCATATAGATCTTCCTACCCTGGACAACGCATACTGACAGGATTTGGAGGCAGACATAACAGTGCAGGAAATTAGAGTGGCTCTGGCCAAACTCAGGGCAGGTAAGGTGTCAGGCCCTAATGGATTCCCGGCTGAGTTCTTCAAGAAGACGGCGGATCTTCTGACCCGTCATCTATTAGGCCTGTTTGTAGATGCTGAAGCGGAAGGGATGCTTCCATTGCACCTCCGTCAGGCTACGATTATCCCAATCTATAAGGAAGGTAGGCCACCTACTGACTGCTCATCCTATCGCCCCATTTCCCTCCTCAATGTGGAGGCAAAACTCTATGCAACGATACTGGCCCTCCGCCTTCGACGGGTGATTTCAGGACTGGTCCATCATGACCAGATGGGGTTCCTGCCTGAGAGGGCGACTAGATATAACCTGAGGAGAAAACATAACTGGCTAATGGAGGTGTGCAGCAGGGAGGATCCACACTGGTTCCTCTCCCTCGATGCCGAGAAGGCTTTCGACGCGGTTCACTGGCCCTTCCTAGAGGGAGTGCTGGACCGTTTGGGTTTTGGACCCCAATTCAGAAAGAAGATAAGCCTGCTATATGCTGACCATAGGGCACGGGTCCGGGTAAATGGCACCTTGTCGGTGGACTTTCCTATACGGCGCGGTACCAGACAAGGTTGCCCCCTGTCCCCACTGCTGTTTGCCCTCTCCATAGAGGTATTGGCTTGTGCCATCCGACAGAACGAGAGTATCAGGGGCTTCAGTATTCGATCGTCAGATACGTCTGAGGAAAAGCTCTCCCTATATGCGGATGACGTCCTGTTGTATATCGCGGAACCGGAGACTACCATACCGGCGCTGTTTTTAGAACTGAAGCGCTATGGGTCTCGTGCGGGCTACCAGATCAACTGGCATAAGTCCATCGTATATGATCCCCGACGACGGGAGGTGGGGCCCATGCTCCCAGAACGGCTGAAAACAGCAACAGAAGGGTTTACCTACCTCGGGGTGTTCATTACAACGGATAGGTCGCTCTGCTTTGAGAAGAACATCCGCCGCATACTACGCAACTTTACTGATGATGCGGCGCGATGGAATTTGCTTCCCCTGACGCTCCTTAGTAGGGCGGCAATGTTTAAAATAATTACGCTTCCTAGATTCCTGTATGCCCTCCAGAATGAATACTTTCCCTTGCAGGGCAGGGTGTTCAGGGAGATTCAGGCTGATCTTTCTGGTGCTGGCTTTGGTGGTGGCCAAGAGAGATCTGGCCCGAAAGTGGGGGGCACCAGATACGCCGTAAATAGAGGAGTGGAGGAGGGGAATGGATCTTTATATGGCTGCAGAGAAAGTTACGTACAAGGCGAGGGGGTGCCCCAAGAAATTTGGCAGGGTATGGGGTAAATGGAGGCATTATCATGGGCTGGATGGAGGGTTATGAGACGCAGGGGGGGTGTGAGACCTTATTCTTCTGGGTGCAGAATGTGATGTGGGGACTGTGGCGGATTTGTAGACGGATTTGGGTGAGACTCTTAACTGAACCATGTGACACTATGAACAATTTTGTTGCTCAAAAGAAGGGAAAAATGGATAGGGGGGCGGGGGGATGGGTGTGTTGCTCGACATTGACATGCTTAATGTTCGTTTCCATGATGCAAAATGCTAATAAAAATGTAAAAAAAAAAAAAAAAGAATAATACATCTAGACTTACCTTGTGAAAGTCATTATTCTCTTTATGATTTTTTGCCAGGATGATATTAAGAATTCGATATTTTGGTGGACTGCCCCAACTCTCTCTGCTGTGCTGTCTCCCCTGGAGATAGGGCCTCCGTGCCCCCTCCGTGCAGTGTGCAGGTAAGGGCGCACAGACCCCTCATTCTTCTTTTCCCTACTTTAGGTAGTCTTTTATTGCATGATTCTTCCCTGGTCTTCTATGGCTGGTAAGGCCAGACTCGTGCCTGGACAGAGGCCTTCTGGGCGCTATGCTGAGCCAGAGTTGGGCGTTTGGCAATGCGGGGAGCCAACCTCTGTCTCAGCAGTGCGCCTTGCATGATAGGATCTTACGGCCTTGCCAGTCGTGGGTACTGACCCCGGCTCTGCCAATGCACCTCAGTAGCAGCTGGTCTCCAGCACAAGGGCTGCCGTGCACAAGGGTTCAAACCCCTCGCTCGGGCACCAAGGGCCTCATTTATGGCATTTTGTTGTAGGGCAGAACAGCGACACACCTTGCTGTGCTGACCCGCTCCAAAGTCAAAGGGCAGGAATGCACCGTATTAACCCCTTCGCTGCGGGGGTTAATCCCCCGCTGTGCTGGGGGGGAGGGGGCGCGCACAGCGCCCGCATGCTCATGACGAGCGGAGCTCGTCACAGGTGCTTTACCTGCCGTGGAACGCTCAGCACAGCAGGGGAATTATCCCCGCATGCGAGCGTTCCACGGCTCATGACGAGCTGAGCTCGTCATGAGCACCGGAGCGCCGTGGCTCATGACGAGCTCAGCTCGTCATGAGCCTCGAAGAGCTTAAAGCAATACGTGCATTCCTGTCCTTTCTGCCTGCGCTGGCGCAACGCAGGCACCCTTGCACCTCCGTTGTGGGCAGTATTGTTTTTGTGCGGGAAGGGGCTCCTTCTTGCACAAAAACCATCCTACGGTGTAGTTTCCTCTTTCTATGTGTGCTGCAGAATGGAAAAACAAGGAGAAATAAACATATTTCTCCTCATTACTCCTCCCCTCCACCTCGGGAGGTGCACAGATTGGACTCTTTCCCAGGTCTACATCACTTTGTAAATCTGGGGCAGCGGCATATTTCATGGGTGTTGCGTGAGAAATCCCACCGAAGTGGCAATGGAACGCCTCCTGGTCGCAAAGTAAGGCAATGCAATGTGGCGTTACTAATATTTATGAGAGCCCTGCGTCAGGCATGTAACACCGTATGTGGTGCAAAAGGGAAGCAGGCTGTTGTGAATAAGCCACTAAGGGCCAGATGTAGGTCGCCAATTACCGGTCGGTAACGGCCGATTTCGGCCGTTACCGACCGGTAATTGGTTTTTGAGATGTAGGGGGCCCGAATTTTACCGAATCTGTAAATTTACCGATTCGGTAAATTTACAGTTTCGGTAAAATACCGACTCGGTTTATTTACCAAATCGGTAATTCCAGATGTAGGTGGCACTTAAAATAGTGCCACAGGCCCTTAAGAATTCGTTATTTACTATGAAATACTATCTCATGGTAAATAACGAATTCCTGTGTACATGTACACCTGTGCCATGTGGCACACAAACATGCCCTAAGGGCATGTATGAAATGAATGAAATGAAATGAAATGAAAAGGGGTTTTATTAAGCGCGACTGCTGCCCTTAGGCGTCCAAGTGCTGATGTATGTGTGTCACATTGCACACACGCCAGAATCAGGGGTGCAACAGGGTGTCAAAGTGACACCCTGTCGCCCTTGTAAAATCGGTAATTTTACCGAATCGGTATTTACCGATTCGGTAATTGCCATTGGTTCCTATGGGCCTCAATGCCCATAGGAATCAATGGCAATTACCGAATCGGTAAATACCGATTCGGTAATTACCGAATGGTACCGATTCGGTAAGTATTTCGGTAAAAATACCTACATAGCATTTACCGATTTGTAAATACCAAATCGGCAAAATTCGGTATTTAGGAATCGGTAAATACCATTTACCTACATGAGGCCCTAAGTGCTCTACACTGCTGCTCCCTCCTTTACAGATTTCGGCTGCTGCTGGTGGGGGCTCTTTCCCACACACATCCCTACAGAAGGGCACCCTAAATATAAACTTGGAGGGTCCGCTGTCTTAGTCACGGAGAAGCCGCCCTCGCCCGGTGCCGCAGGCAGGGCGCAGGTGTCCCGTGCGTCACGGGAGCCCGAGCCTTGCTTGTTTTGCTGGTGTATGTTGTGTAAAAATAAAGACGTGAGAGGTAAATTATGCGGCATGTGGTATGCAGATTCCGTCTCCCTGCGGGGGACGGTGGCTGCCAGATGGCTGGAGGCGGTTCCGTCAGCATCATGTAGGCAGTAGTGTCACCGTGTGCCAAGAAGACGTGCGCCTTTTCACTAAGCGCGCAAAGCCCTGGGTAACCGGGGTACTACTGCTCCCAGGAGCAGAGAGAGAGGAGGGCTCCGTCCTGTACCCCTCTGAGGGATGGAGTGTACCCCCTCTATGAAAACAAGGCCTGGCTCTCTGGCGCTCAGCAAATGTTCATCCTGTCAGGGCCAGTTCTACGATTTTTGGGGCCCTGGGCAGAAAGGGAATGTGTGACTCCCCTCTAAATTGCATAGACGGGATGTACGACGGTACAACATGTGCTATTACCACGTGTACCGTTACAACGCGTTCAAGTCGTAACCACGACTTGCGCTGTAGGGGTGCGGACTTAGGAATAGTTTAATTTACTATTCCTTATCTTAGAACGCCCTCCAGCGCAAGTCGTGGTTACGACTTGCGTTGTAAAAGACGCGTCGTAACAGTACTGCGGGGTAACATCCGCGTCGTAAAGGACGTTCCCCGCATAGACGTCAGGCACCTCTTAACAGCTCATAAAGGGCTGAAGATGTGAGGGTGGCTTATCTCCAGAGAGGGTTAAGACTGCCAGGGAGCTAAACAGCAGGGCAATAGCCGCCCCGCTGTGCCTCTGATTGGGTGGAGGCCTAATTGCCCGGCAAACCTGAGGAATATGTCTTCTTGTAACTGGGAATGGCGGCCCCCTCACTACGAGTTCCCCTTGCAACACCATAGCAGTGAGGCCAGGGGAGAGGGGACTCCTAAGGGGGCACCTTTTATGCCATCAGGTGCATCCTGTGGCCTACGGGGTGAGGTGCAGGAGACCCTTGCCTCTAGGGGTGGGGAAGTCTCAAGTCCGGGACCTGATAAGCAACGGGCGAACTGTAAAGCCCCTGTAAGATTGGTGAGTCCAACCAAACAGCATCGGTGTCTGGTAGGCAGACGACACCTAAAGATGTCAACAAATAGAAATGTTGCATCTTGGCAGCCGGGTGTCCCTCCACAAAGTCGGTATACGCCTGCAGGTGGAACACATTTGTGGCATGGTGCACAGCAAAGGCTGTGGATCCCCTCTCTGACCCTCTTTCTGAGGTTCTCTTGTACTTCCTTTCTTTGGCCCAGCAGGGCTCTGCTCTGGGCACTATCAAGGGCTACCTGTCGGCCATTTCTGCCTTTCTAAGGCGTCCTGATCAGCCCTCCCTTCAAGTCCTCGGTTGTAAATCGTTTCTTAAAAGGCATCACTCATCTCTTTCCTCCTGTTCCCTTCGTTGTGCCTCAGTGGGACTTGAATTTGGTTTTGACCTATTTGATGCGTGCTCCCTTTGAGCCGCTTCACAACTGTCCTCTAGGACTCTTAACTCTTAAGACTGCCTTCCTGGTGGCCATCACATCTACCAGAAGAGTCAGTGAGATCCAGGCTCTTTCATCCAAGCCTCCTTTCCTGGCTGTGCATCCGGACAAGGTTGTCCTAAGAACTCGTCGATCCTTTCTTCCAAAAGTAGTCACCTCCCTTCACATCGGGCAAACCATCACTTTGCCCACCTTCTTCCCGCCTCCTTCTAAAGAGGAGGAGAGGGTCTACTGTCTGGATCCAAAACGTGCGCTTTCATTCTATCTGGATCACACCAAACAGTTCTGGGCGGATGACCAGCTCTTTATTGGCTACATTGGCGCCAAGAAAGGTCGGACCGTGCAAAAGCGGACCATCTCTAGATGGGTCGTGTTATGTATTAAAGCCTGTTGTTCTCTGGCTAAAAAGGAGCCTCCATTGGGGCTGCATGCCTACTCCACCAGGGCGACGGCAGCCACTACTGCTTTGGGACGGGGAGTATCTTTGCATGACATCTGTCAAGCAGCTACGTGGGCCTCACTGTACACGTTTACCAAGCATTACTGCCTGGACAGCCAAGTCCGGAGAGCGGCTTCTTTGGCCGTTCTGTTCTCCAGGACTTTCTGGTGTGATCTTGGTTCGCAGACCCACCTCCGGGGTTGGTATTGCGGGGGTATCTATTCTAAGGTAAGGAATCTATAACTAACTATAACTAGAAACATAGGTTAGTTATAGATTCCGTACCACCCCACTCATCCTCCCCGTTCTGCGAACTGATTTCTAGGATTAAGGTCATCGTTTCAGGGCCCTAGTTTTGTGCACCAGTGGTCAGTGTCTTGCATGGCTCTGCGTTTCTGGCGTGAAAAAAAGTAGTGTATGGAACTGACGTCAGCAAGCGAGGGCGGCATCTAGGTAGCTACCGTAGCGTCATTCCGGGTGACTACAACCCCAACGACGGACGCGGAGCCGACCGACGCCATCTTCCAACGCGCATAGGTACAGCTGACGGAAAACTTTCTGGTTCCAGTCTGACGCCTGGGGGTAATTCTAAGGTAAGGAATCTAGAACTAACCTATGTTTCTTACAGATATATTGTTACAAAGGTAAGTAACTTGTTCAAATATAACAACGAGACCCCTAGACTGATAACAGGTTTTAACGCATACCATGCACAGATCAGGAAAATACTTTACAGACACTGGACAACAGTGAGAAATGACCCTGTCATTGGCACCATCACCAAAAAGAACCCCCAAATCACATTCAGAAAGGCTAAATCAATGAGACAGGAACTAGTAAACAACGCTCCATGCAAAACTATTTCTAGCGTTCTTCCAATCAGTACAAGTTCCAGATACCCAGGATAAAAAGAGCTAGAATGGGCGGCCGCGCCTTCTCGTACCTATATTTACAACAAGGGGTGGTGAGGGACAGAGTCTCTGAATTAAGCAGAATACTCTCACCCAGTCAAAAGATCAGGGCTAGATCCAACACTGTTTTTTAGCTCATTGCACCATCCCAGTTTCAGAACCTGGCTGTATGCAAATTAGTCTGTTCCTGTCCCAGTGCATGATGGGAACAGGGCAAACCAAACTACAAAAGCCAATTCTTACACTGGGAAGGAAACAAGCTTCCGGGGACCGGTTTCTGGCATTACAGCCGTCTTCGGCCCGGCTTGCTTGAATCCTGATGGTGCAATGAGCAAGGGACTCATGTCTGAGTATACCCTTCCACGCTTAGGGTGGACAAAAATATTTACAACAAGGGGTGGTGAGGGACAGAGTCTCTGAATTAAGCAGAATACTCTCACCCAGTCAAAAGATCAGGCCTAGATCCAACACTGTTTTTTAGCTCATTGCACCATCCCAGTTTCAGAACCTGGCTGTATGCAAATTAGTCTGTTCCTGTCCCAGTGCATGATGGGAACAGGGCAAACCAAACTACAAAAGTCAATTCTTACACTGGGAAGGAAACAAGCTTCCGGGGACCGGTTTCTGGCATTACAGCCGTCTTCGGCCCGGCTTGCTTGAATCCTGATGGTGCAATGAGCAAGGGACTCATGTCTGAGTATACCCTTCCACGCTTAGGGTGGACAAAAATATTTACAACAAGGGGTGGTGAGGGACAGAGTCTCTGAATTAAGCAGAATACTCTCACCCAGTCAAAAGATCAGGGCTAGATCCAACACTGTTTTTTAGCTCATTGCACCATCCCAGTTTCAGAACCTGGCTGTATGCAAATTAGTCTGTTCCTGTCCCAGTGCATGATGGGAACAGGGCAAACCAAACTACAAAAGCCAATTCTTACACTGGGAAGGAAACAAGCTTCCGGGGACCGGTTTCTGGCATTACAGCCGTCTTCGGCCCGGCTTGCTTGAATCCTGATGGTGCAATGAGCAAGGGACTCATGTCTGAGTATACCCTTCCACGCTTAGAGTGGACAAAAATATTTACAACAAGGGGTGGTGAGGGACAGAGTCTCTGAATTAAGCAGAATACTCTCACCCAGTCAAAAGATCAGGGCTAGATCCAACACTGTTTTTTTTAGCTCATTGCACCATCCCAGTTTCAGAACCTGGCTGTATGCAAATTAGTCTGTTCCTGTCCCAGTGCATGATGGGAACAGGGCAAACCAAACTACAAAAGCCAATTCTTACACTGGGAAGGAAACAAGCTTCCGGGGACCGGTTTCTGGCCTTACAGCCGTCTTCGGCCCGGCTTGCTTGAATCCTGATGGTGCAATGAGCAAGGGACTCATGTCTGAATATACCCTTCCACGCTTAGGGTGGACAAAAATATTTACAACAAGGGGTGGTGAGGGACAGAGTCTCTGAATTAAGCAGAATACTCTCACCCAGTCAAAAGATCAGGGCTAGATCCAACACTGTTTTTTAGCTCATTGCACCATCCCAGTTTCAGAACCTGGCTGTATGCAAATTAGTCTGTTCCTGTCCCAGTGCATGATGGGAACAGGGCAAACCAAACTACAAAAGCCAATTCTTACACTGGGAAGGAAACAAGCTTCCGGGGACCGGTTTCTGGCATTACAGCCGTCTTCGGCCGGCTTGCTTGAATCCTGATGGTGCAATGAGCAAGGGACTCATGTCTGAGTATACCCTTCCACGCTTAGGGTGGACAAAAATATTTACAACAAGGGGTGGTGAGGGACAGAGTCTCTGAATTAAGCAGAATACTCTCACCCAGTCAAAAGATCAGGCCTAGATCCAACACTGTTTTTTAGCTCATTGCACCATCCCAGTTTCAGAACCTGGCTGTATGCAAGTTAGTCTGTTCCTGTCCCAGTGCATGATGGGAACAGGGCAAACCAAACTACAAAAGTCAATTCTTACACTGGGAAGGAAACAAGCTTCCGGGGACCGGTTTCTGGCATTACAGCCGTCTTCGGCCCGGCTTGCTTGAATCCTGATGGTGCAATGAGCAAGGGACTCATGTCTGAGTATACCCTTCCACGCTTAGGGTGGACAAAAATATTTACAACAAGGGGTGGTGAGGGACAGAGTCTCTGAATTAAGCAGAATACTCTCACCCAGTCAAAAGATCAGGCCTAGATCCAACACTGTTTTTTAGCTCATTGCACCATCCCAGTTTCAGAACCTGGCTGTATGCAAATTAGTCTGTTCCTGTCCCAGTGCATGATGGGAACAGGGCAAACCAAACTACAAAAGTCAATTCTTACACTGGGAAGGAAACAAGCTTCCGGGGACCGGTTTCTGGCATTACAGCCGTCTTCGGCCCGGCTTGCTTGAATCCTGATGGTGCAATGAGCAAGGGACTCATGTCTGAGTATACCCTTCCACGCTTAGGGTGGACAAAAATATTTACAACAAGGGGTGGTGAGGGACAGAGTCTCTGAATTAAGCAGAATACTCTCACCCAGTCAAAAGATCAGGGCTAGATCCAACACTGTTTTTTAGCTCATTGCACCATCCCAGTTTCAGAACCTGGCTGTATGCAAATTAGTCTGTTCCTGTCCCAGTGCATGATGGGAACAGGGCAAACCAAACTACAAAAGCCAATTCTTACACTGGGAAGGAAACAAGCTTCCGGGGACCGGTTTCTGGCATTACAGCCGTCTTCGGCCCGGCTTGCTTGAATCCTGATGGTGCAATGAGCAAGGGACTCATGTCTGAGTATACCCTTCCACGCTTAGAGTGGACAAAAATATTTACAACAAGGGGTGGTGAGGGACAGAGTCTCTGAATTAAGCAGAATACTCTCACCCAGTCAAAAGATCAGGGCTAGATCCAACACTGTTTTTTTTAGCTCATTGCACCATCCCAGTTTCAGAACCTGGCTGTATGCAAATTAGTCTGTTCCTGTCCCAGTGCATGATGGGAACAGGGCAAACCAAACTACAAAAGCCAATTCTTACACTGGGAAGGAAACAAGCTTCCGGGGACCGGTTTCTGGCCTTACAGCCGTCTTCGGCCCGGCTTGCTTGAATCCTGATGGTGCAATGAGCAAGGGACTCATGTCTGAATATACCCTTCCACGCTTAGGGTGGACAAAAATATTTACAACAAGGGGTGGTGAGGGACAGAGTCTCTGAATTAAGCAGAATACTCTCACCCAGTCAAAAGATCAGGGCTAGATCCAACACTGTTTTTTAGCTCATTGCACCATCCCAGTTTCAGAACCTGGCTGTATGCAAATTAGTCTGTTCCTGTCCCAGTGCATGATGGGAACAGGGCAAACCAAACTACAAAAGCCAATTCTTACACTGGGAAGGAAACAAGCTTCCGGGGACCGGTTTCTGGCATTACAGCCGTCTTCGGCCGGCTTGCTTGAATCCTGATGGTGCAATGAGCAAGGGACTCATGTCTGAGTATACCCTTCCACGCTTAGGGTGGACAAAAATATTTACAACAAGGGGTGGTGAGGGACAGAGTCTCTGAATTAAGCAGAATACTCTCACCCAGTCAAAAGATCAGGGCTAGATCCAACACTGTTTTTTAGCTCATTGCACCATCCCAGTTTCAGAACCTGGCTGTATGCAAATTAGTCTGTTCCTGTCCCAGTGCATGATGGGAACAGGGCAAACCAAACTACAAAAGCCAATTCTTACACTGGGAAGGAAACAAGCTTCCGGGGACCGGTTTCTGGCATTACAGCCGTCTTCGGCCCGGCTTGCTTGAATCCTGATGGTGCAATGAGCAAGGGACTCATGTCTGAGTATACCCTTCCACGCTTAGAGTGGACAAAAATATTTACAACAAGGGGTGGTGAGGGACAGAGTCTCTGAATTAAGCAGAATACTCTCACCCAGTCAAAAGATCAGGGCTAGATCCAACACTGTTTTTTTTAGCTCATTGCACCATCCCAGTTTCAGAACCTGGCTGTATGCAAATTAGTCTGTTCCTGTCCCAGTGCATGATGGGAACAGGGCAAACCAAACTACAAAAGCCAATTCTTACACTGGGAAGGAAACAAGCTTCCGGGGACCGGTTTCTGGCCTTACAGCCGTCTTCGGCCCGGCTTGCTTGAATCCTGATGGTGCAATGAGCAAGGGACTCATGTCTGAATATACCCTTCCACGCTTAGGGTGGACAAAAATATTTACAACAAGGGGTGGTGAGGGACAGAGTCTCTGAATTAAGCAGAATACTCTCACCCAGTCAAAAGATCAGGGCTAGATCCAACACTGTTTTTTAGCTCATTGCACCATCCCAGTTTCAGAACCTGGCTGTATGCAAATTAGTCTGTTCCTGTCCCAGTGCATGATGGGAACAGGGCAAACCAAACTACAAAAGCCAATTCTTACACTGGGAAGGAAACAAGCTTCCGGGGACCGGTTTCTGGCATTACAGCCGTCTTCGGCCGGCTTGCTTGAATCCTGATGGTGCAATGAGCAAGGGACTCATGTCTGAGTATACCCTTCCACGCTTAGGGTGGACAAAAATATTTACAACAAGGGGTGGTGAGGGACAGAGTCTCTGAATTAAGCAGAATACTCTCACCCAGTCAAAAGATCAGGGCTAGATCCAACACTGTTTTTTAGCTCATTGCACCATCCCAGTTTCAAAACCTGGCTGTATGCAAATTAGTCTGTTCCTGTCCCAGTGCATGATGGGAACAGGGCAAACCAAACTACAAAAGCCAATTCTTACACTGGGAAGTAAACAAGCTTCCGGGGACCGGTTTCTGGCATTACAGCCGTCTTCGGCCCAGCTTGCTTGAATCCTGATGGTGCAATGAGCAAGGGACTCATGTCTGAGTATACCCTTCCACGCTTAGGGTGGACAAAAATATTTACAACAAGGGGTGGTGAGGGACAGAGTCTCTGAATTAAGCAGAATACTCTCACCCAGTCAAAAGATCAGGGCTAGATCCAACACTGTTTTTTAGCTCATTGCACCATCCCAGTTTCAGAACCTGGCTGTATGCAAATTAGTCTGTTCCTGTCCCAGTGCATGGTGGGAACAGGGCAAACCAAACTACAAAAGCCAATTCTTACACTGGGAAGGAAACAAGCTTCCGGGGACCGGTTTCTGGCATTACAGCCGTCTTCGGCCCGGCTTGCTTGAATCCTGATGGTGCAATGAGCAAGGGACTCATGTCTGAGTATACCCTTCCACGCATAGGGTGGACAAAAATATTTACAACAAGGGGTGGTGAGGGACAGAGTCTCTGAATTAAGCAAGATCAGGGCTAGATCCAACACTGTTTTTTAGCTCATTGCACCATCCCAGTTTCAGAACCTGGCTGTATGCAAATTAGTCTGTTCCTGTCCCAGTGCATGATGGGAACAGGGCAAACCAAACTACAAAAGCCAATTCTTACACTGGGAAGGAAACAAGCTTCCGGGGACCGGTTTCTGCCATTACAGCACCATCAATGAGCAAGGGACTCATGTCTGAGTATACCCTTCCACGCTTAGGGTGGACAAAAATATTTACAACAAGGGGTGGTGAGGGACAGAGTCTCTGAATTAAGCAGAATACTCTCACCCAGTCAAAAGATCAGGGCTAGATCCAACACTGTTTTTTAGCTCATTGCACCATCCCAGTTTCAGAACCTGGCTGTATGCAAATTAGTCTGTTCCTGTCCCAGTGCATGATGGGAACAGGGCAACCCAAACTACAAAAGCCAATTCTTACACTGGGAAGGAAACAAGCTTCCGGGGACCGGTTTCTGGCATTACAGCCGTCTTCGGCCCGGCTTGCTTGAATCCTGATGGTGCAATGAGCAAGGGACTCATGTCTGAGTATACCCTTCCACGCTTAGGGTGGACAAAAATATTTACAACAAGGGGTGGTGAGGGACAGAGTCTCTGAATTAAGCAGAATACTCTCACCCAGTCAAAAGATCAGGGCTAGATCCAACACTGTTTTTTAGCTCATTGCACCATCCCAGTTTCAGAACCTGGCTGTATGCAAATTAGTCTGTTCCTGTCCCAGTGCATGATGGGAACAGGGCAAACCAAACTACAAAAGCCAATTCTTACACTGGCCATCACCACCCCTTTTTGAATCGTTTTGGCCACCACAAGTGTGGAAGGGTATTCTCAGATGTGAGTCCCTTGCTCACTGCACCATCAGGATTCAAGCAAGCCGGGCCGAAGACGGCTGTAATGCCAGAAACCGGTCCCCGGAAGCTTGTTTTCTTTCCAGTAAAGAATTGGCTTGGTAGTTTGGTCTGCCCTGTTCCCATGATGCACTGGGCCAGGGACAGACTAATTTGCATGTAGCCAGGTTCTGAACTGGGATGGTGCAGTGAGCTAAAAACGGTGATGGATCAAGCCCTGATCTGTTGACTGGGTAGGAGTGTTCTGATTAACTCAGATACTCTGTCCATCACCACCCCTTTTTGAATCGTTTTGGCCACCACAAGTGTGGAAGGGTATGCTCAGATGTGAGTCCCTTGCTCACTGCACCATCAGGATTCAAGCAAGCCGGGCCGAAGACGGCTGTAATGCCAGAAACCGGTCCCCGGAAGCTTGTTTTCTTTCCAGTAAAGAATTGGCTTGGTAGTTTGGTCTGCCCTGTTCCCCTGATGCACTGGGCCAGGGACAGACTAATTTGCATGTAGCCAGGTTCTGAACTGGGATGGTGCAGTGAGCTAAAAAACGGTGATGGATCAAGTCCTCATCTGTTGACTGGGTAGGAGTGTTCTGATTAACTCAGATACTCTGTCCATCACCACCCCTTTTTGAATAGTTTTGGCCACCACAAGTGTGGAAGGGTATGCTCAGATGTGAGTCCCTTGCTCACTGCACCATCAGGATTCAAGCAAGCCGGGCCGAAGACGGCTGTAATGCCAGAAACCGGTCCCCGGAAGCTTGTTTTCTTTCCAGTAAAGAATTGGCTTGGTAGTTTGGTCTGCCCTGTTCCCATGATGCACTGGGCCAGGGACAGACTAATTTGCATGTAGCCAGGTTCTGAACTGGGATGGTGCAGTGAGCTAAAAAACGGTGATGGATCAAGCCCTGATCTGTTGACTGGGTAGGAGTGTTCTGATTAACTCAGATACTCTGTCCATCACCACCCCTTTTTGAATCGTTTTGGCCACCACAAGTGTGGAAGGGTATGCTCAGATGTGAGTGCCTTGCTCACTGCACCATCAGGATTCAAGCAAGCCGGCCCGAAGACGGCTGTAATGCCAGAAACCGGTCCCCAGAAGCTTGTTTTCTTTCCAGTAAAGAATTGGCTTGGTAGTTTGGTCTGCCCTGTTCCCATGATGCACTGGGCCAGGGACAGACTAATTTGCATGTAGCCAGGTTCTGAACTGGGATGGTGCAGTGAGCTAAAAAACGGTGATGGATCAAGCCCTGATCTGTTGACTGGGTAGGAGTGTTCTGATTAACTCAGATACTCTGTCCATCACCACCCCTTTTTGAATCCTTCTCGTACCTGGCTCCAGCACTCTGGAACTCTCTCCCTTTTCACCTCCGTACTGAACCTAGCTACCCTAAATTTTGCAAAGATCTTAAGGGCTGGTTGTTCAATCAATAAGCTTCCTAATTACTTGGCCCTGTGTCCCTTTTTCTGCATTGCCCTTCAATCGTCCTGCTCCTAGCGCCGGGAAACCTCCGGGTAGCTGTGCGCTCTATAAATTTAAATATAATAATAATAATAGCAACACATGGCAGAAATCTCCTAAAGGCTTCTTCAAATGCTCTAAATGAAAAGCCTTTAAACACGGTATCAATACCAAGGAGGTCAGGTTACCCTTCCGACAGGCACCCTATATTATCAGAGGGCATTACACCTGTAAAACAGACTACGCAGTATATGTACTGTCTTGTACCTGTGGGAAAAACTATGTGGGAAGTACAATTCACCAAGTGCATGGCCGTATATTGCAACATTTAAGAGCAGTTGCAAACAACGACCCTACATACCCTGTGGCCAGACACATCAACACAGCACACAGCGGGAGGGCTCAGGACCTGACATTCTATGTGGTGAATACTGTCCCCAAAAAACCTAGAGGGGGCAACAGGTTACTCGCACTTAGAAGACTGGAGTCACGATACATTATCACATACAATTCGAAAATCCCGAATGGGATGAATGCAGACGAAGCACTGAATGTACATCTGTCATGTTTCTTTTGCTGCCTGAACCCGCTTCTCTTTCCAGATTCTGCAACGCCTGGACATACTTTGGGGCATATTACCAACCAATAGAGATAATTTTTGTCTCTAACTTGTTTAGAGACAAAAATTATCGCCGCAAATCGGCGATTTTTATTGCAGATAAACCTTGCTATTAGCAAGGTTTATCGCAAATGCGATAAAAAACGGCCGCAATGCATGAATATTGCTGAAAAGTCAGCGATATTCATGCATTATCGAGCAAATGCTCTTAGCCATGTTATCCACCTCCCATTGGTTAACATGGCTAAGAACTGCTCAGGGCAGGTGTTAGCTTTTGGAGATATTCGCGCTTAGCGCGAATATCTCCAAAAGTTGGTAATAGGAGATAGCGATGTTAGCGACTGTTTCCAGTCGCTAACATCTTGGCACGCCCACTTTGCATGTCATTAGTGATAAATATCACTGACATGCAAAGCGGGGCCCAAGATGGTCGCTATCTCCTATTAGCTGTCGCTAACTGGTGTTAGCGACAGCCAGGTAATAGGGAGATAATTTTATCTCCGCTTTCTTGGCTTTTAAAGCCAAAAAAGCAGAGATAAACCCCCTTGATAATATGCCCCTTTGTTTTTATTATACACATTATATTTCTTCTGCTCATGCACTTTCATTTTCCTGTGACATCCATAGTCTTTCCTTTAAACTGTATGTTTTGATCCTTAGCGCGTGCACATTTTACTTAACATTCTCTTGACTGAATTTAGTGGAGTGGAGTTTTATATCCTCTGGAACATCACTGTCTTTGCTGCTACAATTTTCACTACTAGGCCCACATGGGCACGACCCCCCCTTCCCTACATCTCTTCATGCGCACTGGCAGTGACCCCGTGCCTTTATTATGATTTACTGCGGTATTAACTGTACTACCGCGTGTATTTTGATATGCAGCAGACACCCATGCACACTCATGTGCTTATCGGCTCCTACCTTAAACGTAATCATACCAGTTCTACTCAGTCCCCACCAGTCTCAATACTACTATGACTGAAATATTTGCACATATTTCTGACGCACGTTTATTTTCTTCCCTTTTCACGAGTCTAGGATGTCACACAATAGTTATTTCTTTCTTTTCTATACTGGACTGTGGTATACACCTTGTGATTTACAATTACTTATATTTCACACGAAGTACATGTTTCATTTCGCTGAATTAAAAGTGGTTTTATCTTTTTTGTGTGTAACATAAACATATGCACAGTCATGATGGGATTAGGAAACTGCTATGTCTATGGTGATGTAACCATGACAACCTGTTCTCGAGCAGTGTGTATTTAACTGAACTTATCAGTGTGTTTAAGACGTAGTGATCAAGGCGGTTTGCCGTCGAAACGTGTCTTGTCTTGTTTGGATTATTAAACACTTTTTGCCAGCACATCACGGAGTCTGTGCCTGAATGTTCGCCGCCGTCAGGATTGGGAGAAAATATATATATACACACACACATATTACTGGTGGTTGCCAGTAGGTAGTTGTAGGGAAGTGCCCTTTTTGACATGGTCACCCCCCACTTTTTGCCTGGTACATGTATGATTTCGACTGTAAGTGCACTGGGCTCTTGTTAACCAGCTCCCCAAACCTCTTTCCCAAAACTTTACAATTGTTCCCCCCAATTAGCAAAACCTTTAGTACCCTCTGAAAGTCCCTAGTAACTTGCGCCTAGGGACTGAGGTGCTAAAGAGTGTCCGTAAGGTCTTCAGCACGAATTGCGCCAACTCCAACGAATCCCTCACCAAGCAAATGCAAGACTGACATTGCAGGCTGTGTGTCTTGGTGAACACGAAAGTGTGCCACGTCCCCTACCACTGCATATATTTGTAAGCCACCCCTACAGCAAGACTGCGTGGCTCAATGGTTAGAGCGGCAGACCCTGATGCAGAGGTCTGGCCCGGGACCAGGGTTCAATTCCCGCCTCAGCGGCTCTTGGACACAATTTCCCCGGACCTAATAATTCTCGCCTCGGTGCCTATTCCAATCATGGGTCCGACTCTGGGCAGTAGCTTGCTTAATCTCCACAACGGCCCCAACAACGCTTGGATGCCTGGCTTCACCTTGGGGTTCCACAGGAGTGGACATTTCACAGGAAAGCCAGGAAGGGTTCCACAGCGGTATGAATACAGCGCTATGAGACCTCAGTGTAGAAGGTGCTATATAAATACAAACACATTTACATTTTACGAGACTGACAGCCCTAAAGCAGGGTGTAAAATATTATATGTGAGAGCTTACCTGCAAAAGCAGATATGCTCCTGTGCTGGTCAGTTTAATTACTGTCAGTGCAAGTGAAGAGGGAAGCCGTGTTCCCCATCTCCATGATGTCTTCCCTGAAAAGAGTCACATACTGGACACAAGTCAGCTGTCACCTGCACACAGAGCTACTCTTGAATACAAAGATTTAGAAAGTGTTCAATACCTGTACACACCTACGATGCATTAGGAGCACATGCACTTTGTGAACACTTACACCCATTAGCTGGACCCAGGTTGTAGAAAGTTAGGTAGACAAGTAATATGGTACCTACCCGCCCCTACGTAAACCATAAAACAAACTAGCACAGTACCTGGAAAAGGCGGGGGATTCTCTTTGGGGAGACTGAATGGGGAACAGCCTGTATACGGCTGGCCAGTCTGGTCGGACAATGGCAGCACAATCAAAATGTAAAGCCTGATTAATTTTATTGACCAAGGGCCATATGTAACAAGCCCGAATGGGTTCGCAAATGCCAAAATTTGCAGAATTCCGGCATTTGCGAACCCATTTTCGGTAAATGGTATGTATGAAACAATTTTGGTGCAAAATAAGGAAGCGCAAAATTTGCCATTCCTTATTTTGCGATTCCTTAAATGCAATGTATCAAGGAAAGAAAAATACCAAAATGCCCATAAGGAATCGCAAATTACCACCAACTTCTAGTTGGTGGTAAGTTGCGAATTCTTTAAAAAAAGCATTTTTTCAAAAATCAAAAGGTGCCATGTGACGCTCATACATGCCCTTAGGGCATGTATGTGCGCCATATGCGCACACATGTCATTTTCAGGGGTGCAGCAGGGTGTCATTTGGACACCCCTGCACCCTTGAAAATATTCTCAATTTTCGATTAGCAAATTGCTAATCGCACATTTCCCCTTCATTCCTATGGGCCTCCTGGCCCATAGGAATGAATGGGAAATGATTCCTTAATTGCGATTAGCAATTTGCTGATCGCAATTAAGGAATTCTAAGGTATCGCTAAAAAGAAGCGATTTCCTACATACATACCATTTTGCGATTTCTAAATAGCAATTCCTTAAAAATCGCTATTTAGGAATCGCAAAACGGAATGTTGATACATATGGCCCCATGTAGTGTTGAATAATGAGCCTTTCCTTTGGGTGGTGGACAATGGGATGAACCAGTTTGGATCGATACTGAGGGAGTCCCAGGATACTGGGAGTTAGAAGTGTGCGATGAATCCATGGCGCACGCTCAGGAGACTCTATCAAGTCTCCGAGGCAGGGTTAGCCTAGAGTCCCTCACCAGGAGGGTGGCATATGAATGCGTGGATGAAAGAGGTAAGCTGATCTATACACCACAGAATATCTGCGAACTCCAACAGTTTGTGACTGGAGGTCTCTGAAGGCTATGGAATCTGCAGAGGTAAGACGCTTTCTTACCTCCCTTCACGAGAACAGATCGAAAGAGTGACCGCACCAACCCTTTCCCTTCTGACCCCTCCACCGAACGAGCTGCTGCACAATGCCGGCACACCCCAACGTTGCCTGCCTGTGAACGAGGGTGTGGTGAAGGAAATGAGGGAAGAGTTTCTTTAGCTGTTTTCATTCTGTGTCGAATCCTAGGGTTGTGAAACTCTTTGGGACCATCAATGGTCGTGAAGCTCTTGCGTCCACCTTGTTTCTGAAGTCAGTCCAGACCTTTGGGTGTTGTCCATTCGTAGATGTCGGCATCTTGGACCGCGGCCATCTCAGAACTCCTTCAGAAACTCAACCCAGCGACATTAACCCTTTGCGTGCTCGTCACGGAACTGTTCCGTCACGAGCCTCGGGTGGGCTGTGCTGGTGACAGAACGGTTACGTCACGGCCCGCTCGCCGCACCTGCACTGCGCGAATTCTGCGCCTGCGCTGACGTTCTAAAGAGCGGGTGGGGCCATGACGGAACCGTTCCGTCACAAGCACAGCTCACCCGAGGGCCGTGACAGAGCGGTTCCTTCATGGGTACGGGAGCGCCGCGCGGCTACGCCTCCCCCTTAGCGGTGCGGCGGAATAGCTGCCGCAGCTAAGGGGTTAAGCGTTTCTGTTACAATGTATTTGTTTATGTTTCGTGACGTGCCAGAATGTGCCCCCTGCTCACTACTTAGCACTGAAGGGTCAGATGAAAATGCGGGTGGATTATCCTCTGCATCCGACGGATAGGCATGTCCCTGAAGGATGAGGCCTGCATACACCGCAGTGGTGAAGCCGTCTTGCAACATGGAAAGTGCTAGCAACTAGAACTGGGTTTTCTTTATGAGGGTTGTGGTCAGTGGTGGCCAGCACCGATTGGGGGTGGCAGGGCAGGGTCGAAGAGGGGGATGTAAAAAAATAAATTAATAACTTATCTTATCGCCGCCGGGTCTCTCCTCTGTGTCAGGACTCAGCCGAACAGGAAACAGGAAGCACCCAGGCTCCCCTGACCAATCACAATGCTGCAATGCATTGTCATTGGTCTGACCTTCATGGTTTGGCGTTCAGGCAGGGGCTGGCAGCCTGGGCATGTTCTCCACGCAGGCTGCAATGTAGCCTGTATGGAGAACATGTGAAATGCATATGACTGTTTGGCCCGCCCCAGAGGGCCGACCAAACAGTCATTGCGCACTTGGAGTAGGCAAAGCACTCCTCCCCCCTGCCCTGAGAGCAGAGCAGCCCCGTTTGCCCTCAAAGCAGCTGGAAACAATAAAATTATAAAAACTTTGAGTTATTATCGTTTTATGTTTCCTTTATTTACACTGCATAAAAATAATGGGGCAACACTCCTCCGCCTTAATGAAGGAAGTGCCACTGGTTGCAGGGAGCCAGCAATGTTTCAATGATATCCAAAAGCATTCTTGAAGAGGGGAGCATGGCCAAGTCCCATGTCTGATGTTACTACGCATGCGTTGGGGGCGCTGGATAGTGAATAGTTTAATTTACTATTCCAACTCCAGTCCCCGTGGATAGTAGGGAAGGTTTTGGTTACTTAATTAAACTATTCCCTATCCTACAGCGCCCCCCAGCGCAAGTCGTTGTAACAACTTGCGTTGTAAAAGTTGCGTGGTAAAGGTAGTGCGTGGTAAAAGTTGCGTTGTAAACGCTGTTTACCATGCTACACAACAGTCTACAAAGTGGGCCCGCTTCTCATGGCTTTACGCCTGCATTTCTAACTCATGAATTTGGCTGAGCTGAAGTTTGAGCCTGGTATCATTGGAGTGCCGGTTTTCCCTGACAGACACATCTGGACTCCTGAAGGTTTTATGTGCAGGACGTAGGCATTTAAACTGGAGTCTGCCCCTGGAGTTCTTCCAGGGCCTGGAGGGTGGCGGTCCTTTTACTCTGGTTAGGCACAGTCTAGTGGTTTGTTTTGGATCTTCTCAGATCTCTTGATTGGTCACTTCAGACTAACTTGCAGTACCTCAAGCCAGTATCAGCTGCCTTCTCATCTCCAACCAGGGGTTTGCTTCAGTCGAGGGGCGCTCTTTCTGAGTACTGACAGGTGCTAAGACGAGATGGCCTGCTCTGGGAGGGAAAATGAATGCTTCTCTATGAAAACCAGTTGGCGATGGAACCAGAGCGCCCGTGCTGTGTAGGGGCACAATGGGGCATATTACCAAGCTATAGCGAAAATTATCGCTAAGCTTGGTTAGCGGGAATTAAAATATCGCCGCGCTCCGACGATTTTTACCACTGAGATACCTTGATATTATCAAGGTTTATCTCAAAAGCGGTAAAAATCGTGGGGAATGCATGAATATCGCTGTAAAATCAGCGATGTTCATGCATTATCGTGACAATGCTCTTAGCCATGTTATCCACCTTCCATTGGATAACATGGCTAAGAACTGTTCTGGGCAGGCGAAAGCTTTTGGAGATAATCGCGCTTAGCGCGATTATTTCCAAAAGATGGTAATAGGGGATAGCGATGTTAGCGACTGTTTCCAGTCGCTAACATCTTGGCACGCCCACTTTGCATGTCATTAGCGATAATCATCGCAGACATGCAGAGTGGGCCCCTAAATGCCCGCTATTGCCTATTAGCTGTCGCTAACTGGTGTTAGCGACAGCTAGGTAATAGGGCAATAAAATTATCGCAGCTTTAGCGGGAAAAATTCCTGCTAAAGCGGCAATAATGTCCTTGGTAATATGCCCCAATGTTTCCACAGCTTGAATGTGTGATCTTTGTTTGCAGTTAAACACTAGTAGCTCTCTCTATTTATTTATTTTTATTGCATTTTCATATAGCGCTGACGTTACCCGAAGGTGTCAGAGCGCTGTACAATAGAACCAGTTACGTTACATGAGAGAACTGTTACAAAAAAGAACGTTACAACAATAAACTGGAGACTAGGAGAGGTAGGCTAAAACCATAGAAGGCAAGAACACAATATCAAAACACAGCAAGCAAGGGTGAGGAAGGTACAAGAAAATATTACAAATTTACAACGATGAACGAGCTTCCTAGAGGGGTCTGAGAATGAAGGTATTAGTTCTGAAAGTGTCTTTGGAAGAGAAAAGATTTCAGCTTTGAAGAGCCGGATAGAGGTGGTGGTACGGAGCAATGGAGGAAGCAAGTTCCTGATTCTTACCGCATTACCTGAGAACGATTGAGCCATTGATCTTTCCCTTTTAAAGGGGCGGGGCTCATGCAGAAAATTTTCCACATTCCAAGAAGGTCTCGAGCCTCTGGACATTTTCAGTTTATTCGCCAGGTAACGAGGGAAGGAAGTGTGCAAGGCTTTGTGGGTGATGCAAGCAGTTTTGTAAATAGATCTTGCCTCGATGGGAAGCCATCGAAGAGAAGACAGGATAGGAGTGATGTGGTCACTTCGTTTGGACCCTGAAATAAAGCGAGCTGCTGAATGGAGGACGGATTTGAGGGGGAAGAGGTGAGATTTGGTTCGGCTAATCAGAATAGAATTGCGGTAATACAGTCTAGATAGAACTAGCGATTGGACCAAGGTTTTTAGGTCTTTCTCCTGGAAGAACCGACAAATCCCCCACAGAAGGCGCAGCTGGTAACGTGCGTTCTTAGCAATAAAGTTGATGTGGGAGATTAGGTTGAGTCTTTTGTCAAGTATGACACCTACGGATTTAGCACTGTCGACAATGATGGGTTTATTGTTGAAAAAATTCAGCTGGTTTATCCAGGATTGCACAAGAGGAAGGGATAGAGAGGCAGATAGGAGGAGGAATTCAGTTTTGGAGGGATTGAGAATGAGTTGGTGAACTAACTTCCAGTTGTGAATAGAGTTGAGAGTAGAGTTGAGTAGCGAGAGATCGTGTGCGGAAATCACCTTGAGGTAGATTTGAGTGTCATCCGCATAGAGATGGTAGAGGATTCCAGCTTTACTTAGGATGTTCCCTAATGGTTCCAGATAGAGATTAAACAGAGTGGGTACAAGGATAGAACCTTGAGGGACGCCTTGACCAACCGCCAATGGAGACGAGAGACTGTTCGCTGTCTTGATAATTTGGGATCTGTCCGAGTGGAATGAGGCAAACCATTTAAGCACTGTGCCTTTCACGTCCATTCTCTGTTGAAGAGTGTTGAGGAGGGTGTTGTGATTGACAGTGTCAAAGGCTGCAGAGAGGTCCAGAAGAATCAGAAGGCACGATTGCCCACAATCGAGTATGTGCAGCGCATCATCGATCACTTGCAGCAGGGCTGTTTCAGTGCTGCAATTTTGAATGAAGCCAGACTGGAACACGTCAAGGAGATTATTGTCCATAATATGTAGGGAAAGTTGTTTCGCCACACATTGTTCTGTGATTTTCGAAAGAAAAGGGAGGTCGTGATGGGGCGGAAGTTGTTGAGGTCGTTCGCATCTGCAGAGGGTTTTATTAGAAGAGGGGTGACCAGTCCTGTTATGAGGGCAGCAGGGAGGGAGCCTTGGCTGAGGAAGATATTGACTAGCCTGGTCCAGTAACAGAGAGTATTAGTGTAGAAATCAATGGCGATGACACTGGGGATGGGGTCAGAAGAATGGGTGGAGGGTTTGGTTTAGAGGATGCATTTGAGGAGGTCATCTTACGAAATGGCGGCAAAGTTCTGCCAAGTGATTAAGGATTTTCGCTCCTCAATGGGGGTGGGGTGGGAGATCTGATCCACCAGTGATTTGACCTTTTCATCAAAGAATATAGCAAAATATGTTGCTTTCTTTGAAGAATACTCAGGTTTGATGGTTTGGGGAGAACAGTTTGGTTTTTTGATGAGGTCAAAAAGTTTTTGGGGTCTGTTTTTGGCTGAGTCGAGGCGGGAATCTGAAATGTGATGCTTTTTCATGGAAGATGTGCTCGTTGTATTTGGATCTTGCTGAACGTAAAAGAGAGAGATTGGAGGTGGATGGAAATCGTCTCCAGTGTTTCTTCAAAATTCTAAGGTTCTTCCTTTCATCATAGAGAGCTTTATTGAACCAAGGTGCTGCAGGGGTGGGTCTTTTCCTTTTGCTTTGGAGTGGAGCGACATTATCGATTTTGACTGCTAGGACTGAGAGGCAATGGGAGGTGAGATCGTTGACATCCACGTTAGGGTCTAGTCCAGGAAGTGAACGGATAGCAGAATCACATAGAGTGTCGAGATCAATGTTTTTAGTGTTGCGGAACCAGGTAGTAGTTCTTTTAGGTTGGCCGAAAGTTATAGCGTGCGATAGGTGAAAACGGAAGGGAATGAGGAAGTGGTCTGACCAGTCTACGTGGATAGGGGGAGCACCAGTGAGCAGGTTTACTTTAGATATAACAAAGTCCAGGATTGAGCCCTTAGAGTGTGTAGTTTCCGAGCAGTGTTGGAAAAAAATCATTGGCTGAGAGACAGGTGGCCAGCTTGTTGGCAGCCGAGTCTTCCAAAGAGCCCCAGTGGTGGTTGAAGTCACCCAGGAAGATCTGTCTGTCACTTTGAGAATATTGGTCACTGATGACGTCGGTGAGTTCCTCCCTGTGTCCTGTTCACACTGATTTCTGAGATTTCTGTATTTTTTTAAACCACATGAGCGGAGTTCACACCTTTCCAACATTATGATTTTGTGAAATGTGCAAACTTTGCACACCTTCGGCAGCAGGCAAGATTTCCTGCAAAAACGATTTTTGGTTCCCACGAAAGCCACACTCTACTTAAAACTGGCGCACTCTTGTGAAAAGCACACTTTTGGCTCAATTTCTCCAAAACTAAAGGGAGTGAGCAGAAGCGATGTTGGCCGTCTCTGCGCGCTCCTAATCCCATCTCTGCTTCCCGTTGGTCGTGGTGTGCGCATGCGCAGATATGCCCGGGGCTCGGGCCCCTGCTTGCTTATGTGCTCTGGTCCCACTGGTGGGTATCTGTGAGGCTCGGCTTCCAGTCGGCTGCCATGGGATCTATCGCTCCCTGCAGGGCAAAGCTCTTCTGTTTGCAGACACTGCCTCCTGTAGGTGCCAGGAGGGGTTACCTGACTTTTGTGACCATTTATGGTGCACAGGGTAAACATGCAGAGAACAATCCTCTTGCATTTGCCCTTGCTCATTGAAAAAACTCTTGCTAAAGAATGAGAGAAAGTTTATTTACATTTTCAACCTTGGCTGGCTTCGATTAGAGTGAGAGTGATGGGGCATTCAATGCATAGCAAACATTGCACAGACAGAGGTGAGCTCACACCGGGAATTTTCACAAACTTTGCATAGTGCAAATACTGGAAATGTTGAAGAGCTTAGCAGAGGTAAATAAACAGCCTTGGTCCCTGCCAGTCTGTTTACTCCTGACTTTTTAACAGCCAGTCTGTGACTAAGTGTTCTTTATATTCATATTTATTTGATAGTTCTTTGAGTACATCAGCCTTTAAACCACTGGTGACCTTGCGAAAGTAAACATCGTGTTGCTCAGGAACTGGAGATCCTGTTACCGTAAACTTCTATAACAAATATTACTTTCTCCTGTTGCAATAGTCTGAAAGAAGCTTGTTTTCCATCCGACAGATTATGCAGTTGCCTTTGGTGCAGTATTCATAAAAACAAAGGGGCATAATTACCAAGGGCCTTATCGCCGCTTTAGCGGGAATTTATCCCGCTAAAACGGCGATAATTTTATCGCCCCATTACCTAGCTGTCGCTAACACCAGTTAGCGACAGCTAGTAGGAGGTAGCGATCATCTTGGGCCCCGCTTTGCATGTCAGCGATATTTATCGCTAATGACATGCAAAGTGGGCGTGCCAAGATGTTAGCGACTGGAAACAGTCGCTAACATCGCTACCTCCTATTACCTACTTTTGGAAATAATCGCGCTAAGCGCGATTATCTCCAAAAGCTAACGCCTGCCCAGAGCAGTTCTTAGCCATGTTATCCAATGGTAGGTGGATAACATAGCTAAGAGCATTAGCTCGGTAATGCATGAATATCGCTGACTTTACAGCGATATTCATGCATTTCGGACGCTATTTATCGCTTAGGAGATAAACCTTGATAATTGCAAGGCTCCTAAGCGATAAAAATAGGCGAAGCACGGCGATAAAATTATTGCCTCTAACCAAGCTTAGCGATAATTTTCGCTTATTCTTGGTAATATGCCCCAAAATGTGTGAAATTGGCTTTGCCGCTCGATCGTTTAGTTTCACAAGCTGCATCCTTTCATTTTTGTAGAACTTTTCTATTGGAGCGCTGACAGAGAGACTGCGTCGCCACCACCAAGATTTGCCCTATTTCCAAAGTCAGCAGCAAAACAAATTTAAATATTGCTTCTGGCCTAGAGATTTCTAGAGCAGTTCTTCATTAGCTCCGATAAGTGCAATACCCCCTCTGCGAAGCAGTAAATTGATTATTGTCCATGACTTGTGTGCCCGGGAGCATCCGAATCTGAATGCCTCATTATCCCTGACGTCAACTCCCAGAATCCCCACTCTCTGGTTGATGCTGATGGGTTTTGACTCAAAAAAGCCTATTGGTATTGAGGGGCGCAATGATCTTTGATATCCTGCTTTTGTGGGTGGAGGGGCCTGTGGGCGGCACGCATTGATATAGGCCACCTCCGCTAGTTTTATAATCCTGATTCGTCAAACGTGTGTTGGAATCTCAGTGTCCTGCTTCAACGACTGCCTATATTGCGTCCCTTTAATTATTCGATTCCTTGTATGTGTTGGACTGCATTGCACTTGATACGCTCTTATTGTTTTTCATTCTTTATAACAATAAAAAGATTAAAAAAAAAAAAAAAGCCTATTGGGGTCCACGCCTGCATTAAATCCTGGATCCAATTGGAGAATTTGAAGCAAGAGCAATCTAAAGGGAGGAAGGAGGCCAAGGAACCAGGGCTAGGTGATAAGAGGAAAGAGAGATGGTTAACCACCCCGCTGAGCTTCGCGCCGCAACTCCCACTCTTAAAATATGCAAGAACGAAGTCCGCGCTTTCCTGAGAGCCACCAAGGGAAACACAGTGCTATATTTCCATTATAAATTGAACAAGGGAATGCAGTGCTATATTTCCATTCTAAATTGAGCTTCATTCAACTGCCCAGAGAAGGTTTTCAATTTTTCTCTCGCGCGTTCAGGCCTATCACTTGTCTCCCGGCCACCTGCGAAAATTTAATTTAACTCGACAAGCGTACCGTATCTTGATCTGACATTTCTCGCTAAAATTAGAGTACTTGGGTCAAAGTGTAGTGGGACTATTAGCACGCTCTTCCTACGCTTTTACAGAATATACAATATAATCATTTTTTTTTTGCAAAAAAATGAAAGCTCTTTTTACAGAAAGAGCTAATAATGTGGCGCGTGCGGCGGGCTCACTCGCTTTCATTCTAATTCGAGTGACGCGTGTTGGTGACAGAGGGGGCGCGGACAGAGAAGGATGACCAATCCTGTCTCCAACCACCCTCATCCTGGAGGAGACGCGGCTGTCCTCGAAACTGTTGTTCACGAGATCTTCGATCAAATACTGTCCGAGAGATCCTCTGCTCTTACGACTGAAGATCGTATAAGAGGAAGCGCGAGGACCCGTGTTAGCAATGAACATGGGGGCATATTACCAAGGGCCTTATCGCCGCTTTAGCAGGAATTTTTCCCGCTAAAGCGGTGATAATTTTATCGCCCTATTACCTAGCTGTCGCTAACACCAGTTAGCGACAGCTAGTAGGAGATAGCGATCATCTTGGGGCCCACTTTGCATATCAGCGCTATTTATCGCTAATGACATGCAAAGTGGGCGTGCCAAGATGTTAGCGACTGGAAACAGTCGCTAACATCGCTATCTCCTATTACCTACTTTTGGAAATAATCACGCTAAGCGCGATTATCTCCAAAAGCTAACGCCTGCCCAGAGCAGTTCTTAGCCATGTTATCCAATGGTAGGTGGATAACATGGCTAAAAGCATTAGCTCGGTAATGCATGAATATCGCTAACTTTAAAGCGATATTCATGCATTTCGGCCGATTTTTATCGCTTAGGAGATAAACCTTGATAATTGCAAGGTTTCTAAGCGATAAAAATAGGTGAAGCACGGCGATAAAATTATTGCCTCTTAGCGATAATTATCGCTTATTCTTGGTAATATGCCCCATGATCCTTCCCATATGGAGCTAGGAGTGCGTAGAGGGCAAAGAGTAGTCTTCATCACTGGTCTACTGCTCTTCATCAGTCTTTCCTACTCGGTGTAGACTCCACGTTTGTGAGACAGACAACCCGCTCAGGCAAAAACGCGGCGTAATCCCGCTCATGGCCCAGAGTGTCCATACACTCACTCCTCCCTCGGAACGTCCGGTTTGCTGTTCTCACACGGTGCCGACATTGGCCAGACACGCCGACTCACATGATTGTACGATAGAGGACCATGGGATTGTGATGAGGAGGAGAAGGGCCTGGTGTAGTAAGGAGCACCAGTAAACAATTGACGCATTTCCACACTACCCGTTGTTTTCATCACAGTCCTTACCAGTTCTAGGTCAGGTGCTTTTGTATAGCGCACGGGTATCCGTTCGGGCCTCCCAGCGCTGAATGAGACAGGGCCAAAATGGAAGCGAGCCTTCCACCAATTTACCTTGGGAAATGTCCGTATTGCACAGCCAATCAAGGCAACACTCATGCCATTAGTAGGCACTGGCAAAATTCATGTTAGTTTTGGAATTTCATGTTACAAATTTCACGCAAAATTTATAAATTATGCCACTTGCATACTTGCGCGCCAATCATGGCAACGTTTTACCAAGATCCCTCGGGTATAATGTGGCCAGACCTGCCGCGAGTGTCTCTTTATCGTGCCACTTATGTTTTTCATGCTGTATTTTTACTGAGAAATGCGTTGACGCAAGGATGCATTTTGCTCTTTAAGATAGACTTGAGCAATGGATTTGCATTACGTGTCATTTTGTGAAATTTCGCCAAATTCTCCTGAAATTTCCATAATTGCACAGAGGCAAGTTACACAAATTTCAGTCACCCCGGCTCTTACTTTACTCAACGGAGAGACCACAACCTTGAATGGCCCCCTCTAGAAGTGTGAATTGAAAGATTGCGGAGGGAAGGCGTCCAGCTGCACGCTTATATCATTAAAAGAGAGCAAGTGGCCGCTTTATTTATTTATTTATTTATTTCAACGTTTTATATAGCGCTACTGGACCCAAGAGTATCAGAGCGCTTTATAAGGATGGTGAACATAATGAGATAAAATTAACAATTAAGCGAAAAAGAGTTACAGTATGATAATGCATTCAACAGGGCTAAGGGGGCAAAGAAACAGAGAGATAAAATTAAGTGGAAAGTGAATATTAAAAGTTAGGAGAGAGAGGGGGTGAAGAGAGGGGGAGTGAGAAAGTGAAGGGATTGAGAGGGGGTGGGAAAAGGAGCGGACAAGGGAAGAGAAAGAAGTGCTCTTCACAGGCCTCCCCATGACACCCGATAGCCAGCCATCTCAACTAACCAGTGGAGTCACCTTGTCAACTGGGCATCAACTGAAGGGCGGGACAGAGGAGCTAGAATCAGTTAAGGCCCAGCTTCTGGAGAGCTTGACCATCTGGGTAAGGGTGGGGAGGAGTATATAGAGAGCTTTGGGCGGGATGCATAATTTGTTTTCGTTTTAAAAGAAAAAAGGTCTGTTTGTCTCCCAAACATGGGCTCGGCTTCCTATAGTAGGGATTCTGGCCCAAAAAGGAGAGAGAGTATTAGTGGATGTTGGGACCGCTTGGTGTCTCTGATTGGTTGGTTGCTCCTTGGTATTGATGCTGATATCGAGAGCCGAGCTGCAGACCAAGGGCGGCCGCACACTTTGGTGTAGATATAGACAAAAATGAGAAAAACAGCAGGTTGAAGGAGCTCTTCAAATGGTGCCCACCACTGAAGCTCCAGTTGATGACATCACAGAGACATCACATATTCCCTGACAACGTCACCTATCAGCTTCTTCCTGAAGTAGATGGTACAAAAGGGGGTGGTGATGGACGGAGCATCTGAACCAATCAAACACTCACGTCCAGTCAACAGATCTGGGTTTAATCCATCACCATTCTGGGGTGAATGTTTTGCCATTGTGCAACATTCCGTCCATCATCTTGTGTGTTTTGCTGCTCACCCCAAGTGCTCAGGGTATGCCCAGACGTGGGTCCCTTGCTCACTACGCCACTGGATTCAAGCAAGCCGGGCTGAAGACGGCTGATAGCCAGAAACCGGTCCTAGGATGCTTGATTCCGGTCCAGGAAAGACATGCCTTGGCAGTTCGGGCTGGACTGTTCCCATGAGGCACAGGGTCAAGGCTGATTTGCATATGGCCATGTCTGAACTGGGGTGGCTTGGTGAGCAAAATAACGATGGATTAAACCCAGATCTGTGACTGGGGGTGAATGTTTTGCCATTGTGCAACATTCCGTCCATCATCTTGTGTGTTTTGCTCTTCCTGAAGTAGAGGCACAAGCGCGAGCCTCAGATATGCGTCAGGATGTTATTCCCAGTCCTCGGTGGGTGGTCTGGGAACAATTCTTATCTGGACTTCTCCTCTTTGCTTCTCTTGGTTTCCAACCTGGCTTCATTGAGGCTGTGTGTGTTGCACTGGTCCCCAGAGCAATGAGGCAGCCGGTCTTGAGGGGGGTGTGGGCTGTGGTGCCACCAATGAAGTGCTTGGAGGTGATAAGGTCATATTTCTGTGAGCTGTTTAGAAGTTTGATGGGCTCTCAGCAGCCAGCGCGTTGTCGCTATCTGGGTGTGAGAGGCCTGCATCTGTTCCATGAGTGCACGGTTCGAGTTTGTTGAGCAGGTAGATGTCGAACTAGGCTGCCCAGCTGTTCTTGGCTTTATTGTTCCCAAAACAAAGGTTGCTCTTCATGAGGATCCAAAGTGATTGGGAGTTATCCAGTAATGCTGAGTCATTCATGTCAAGACTTGTAATGCTGAGTCATTCATCCTAAGAGTTGTAATGCTGAGTTATTCATGCCAATAGTTGTAATGCTGAGTCATGGCTGTGAAGAGTTGTAATGCTGAGTCATTCATGCCAAAAGTTGTAATGCTGAGTCATTCATGTCAAGACTTATAATGCTGAGTCATGCATCCTAAGAGTTGTAATGCTGAGTTATTCGTGCCAATAGTTGTAATGCTGAGTCATTGCTGTGAAGAGTTGTAATGCTGAGTCATTCATGCCGAAAGTTGTAATGCTGAGTCATTCATGTTGGAGAGCGTTCTTGTATCCTAGCTCACATAGGGGCATATTATCAAGGGGGTTTATCTCCGCTTTTTTGGCTTTAAAAGCCAAGAAAGCGGAGATAAAATTATCTCTCTATTACCTAGCTGTCGCTAACACCAGTTAGCGACAGCTAGTAGGAGATAGTGACCATCTTGGGCCCCACTTTGCATGTCAGTGATATTTATCACTAATGACATGCAAAGTGGGCGTGCCAAGATGTTAGCGACTGGAAACAGTCGCTAACATCGCTATCTCCTATTACCAACTTATGGAGATATTCGCGCTAAGCGCGAATATCTCCAAAAGCTAACACCTGCCCTGAGCAGTTCTTAGCCATGTTATCCAATGGGAGGTAGATAACATGGCTAAGAGCATTAGCTCGGTAATGCATGAATATCGCGGACTTTTCAGCTATATTCATGCATTGCGGCCGATTTTTATCGCATTTGCGATAAACCTTGGTAATACCAAGGTTTATTTGCGATAAAAATCGCCGTAGCTCAGCGGTAAATTTTTGTCTCTAACCAAGCAATAGCGATAATTATCGCTATTGCTTGGTAATATGTCCCATAGTGCTGTTACCAAAGACGATGAACTCAGTCGTAGTGCTTGGTTAAGATTGGGTCATTTTTTTCCGACCCCTGCATAAACCCCTGTTATCCAAGAGTCGTAATTACGAGTTGTGTTGTATTTAACGTATCTGATAATTATCGGATGCAGGAAATACCTCAACCTTCATAACATTTCTGCAGGCCAAATCTGCCGAAATCTAACAGGTAAAAATACATAGTATTCTACCGTATTATGCAGATTTGTATGCGTTAAACACTAAAGTCGGCATGTTATTCCCCCAAAACTCATAATATTGAGGCATACTTAATTTCACGGACTTGTTATTTGTATTGCAGTTTCATACTCCTTGTAAGCAGTAGGGGCCTCATTTATGAGGCCGCGCGTCACTTTTACGCCGCTGGTGCGTCACTTTTTGTGACGCACCAGCGGCGTAAAAAATGTGCCTTGTTGCACCAAATTTACAAAGTGACGCATCTAGGTAGATGCGTCACTTTGTAAACCCCTGCGCTACATTATACCTGCGCCAGGTATAATGTATGCAGGGGGGCGTTCTGACGCAAGAAAATGTCATAGAAGTGACGCAGTGAAATCTATAAGATTTCACTGCACCACTTCTAGGACGCAAATGCGTCAATTTCTTACGCCTGCCCCACAGCAGGCGTAAGACTGGCGCAGGCCCTTTCACATGGGGCTTGCTCCATGTGAAAGGACACATTGCTGGAGTTGCGTCACTTTTGTGACACACTCAAGCAATGCGTCACTTTTGCACTTATAGATACGTCAGAAATACTGACATATCTGTAACTCCTTGCAAAATGATGCGTCATACTGTAAATATGACGCATCATTGGTGTCGCAAGGAGGGTGCAATGAAAAGTGACGCATCGCTGTTTTCACGCAGCGATGCGTCACTTTTCATAAATGAGCCTCTAGGTATTGCTCAGTGGCTGGGTATGACTACTAAAGAAAGACAGGTTGTGATCTTTGAGATGAGGAGTGGGAAATTAGCAGTAATAGAATAATGGAGATCAATGCAAACATGCACGTGTCTTAGAGCAGGCTGTACTCAAAGAGAGGAGGCATGTACAGGGTGGAAAGTAAGAAAAGGGCCATTCAAATAAAAGAAGAGGCAAAAATCGTAGATTTAACTCACAGTCGCAGGATTTAGGATCCTAGAGAAGACTTTCGATATAGCATGCACACTAAGGATGAACAACTGTAGAAAGAATTGTCGTTATTTGCTCCCGAGATAGTGCTATAATTGGTATTTTTGACAGACCCTTGAATCAGACTAATGGTTTTGCACCTTACCAGGCTACTACTAGACCACTGCTTCAGCACGGACAGCCAATCACCTTGGGCTGGAGCAGGAAATAAAAAGCAGGATGCATCTATAGGCAAATACTGAAAGGTGTATGCTGCTCTTGAATTAAGCCGTGATCTCATTATAAATGCAGCGTGAGAGAATATTGTTTTTTATATTTATAACATTTGTATATTATAATTGAATGTTTCGAAAAATTTAAATTTCAAATTTCATATGGATCTCTTTGGAGTTCCAAGATCATAAATAAAATAAATTGATTGATTGATTGTGAGAGAATATACAGGGTAAGTAATACAAACATGGAAAGCATATTCTAAGACTGCTGGAGTGTAGGTCTTCTGATGTTTACCCTTAAAGTTTGTCTCATAGGGGGCAGATTTATGATGACTGGCGCATCCCCAGGGATGCGCCAGTCATCCTGCGCCGCTGCTCCACCACCCATGGTGTGCCGCATTTACAATGCAGCGCACCATGGGGCAAAAACGGCACAGATGCGTGACGCATCTGTGCCGTGAAGGTGGCGCATTGCTGGAGCTGCGTCGCAAGCGCGACGCAGCTCCAGCAAGGCTCGGAGGTGCTCCATCTGCACAATGCTGCGTCAAGACCTACGCCTGCTTCAAGCAGGCGCAGGGTTTTGACGCAGCATTGTCCTGAAAGTGACTGAGTGAAATCTTATAGATTTCACTCAGCCACTTTTAGGAGGCGTTCCTGCGCAGGAACGCCCCCCCTGCGCAGGAACGCCTCCTTATGGCGCAGGGCTTTACAACGTGACGCATCTCCTAGATGCGTCATGTTGTAAATAGGGCGCATTGTTTGCGCCGCCGTTGCGTCAAATAAAGTGACGCACCGGCGGCGCAAGGCCTTCATAAATCTGCCCCAAAGTATTGATTACCAAAGCGAAGTGGGATCCATTTGAATGCCCCTGGTTTTGCCTGGGGCGAGGATAGCCCCACAGACAGTGGAAGTGCATTGCCTGCATCCCTGTAGCTGTAGGTAGGAGGCCAAGAAACTGAAGTGAGCAGGGAGAGACTGACCTACCTTTAGAACTTCCATTAGTACTTTTGTTTAACAAGGAGATGAAGATTAGTCCTCGTGAACACTGGCGTCAGGCAAAGCTAAGAAATGTAGACAGATTAGCCCCTCGCTTCCCCGTTGACTACCACATCTGACGCACCAGCCCATTTGAACTTCACTTACTCACCATGTCACATGTATGTATGTATGCATATTTAATAGTGCAAATATAGTTGTAAAGTTATAGGGCCTCATTTATGAAAAGTGACGCATCGCTGCGTGAAAACAGCGGTGCGTCACTTTTCACTGCGCTCTCCCTGCGACACTAACGATGCGTCATATTTACAGTATGACGCATCATGTCGCAAGGAGTTACAGATACGTCAGTATTTCTGACGTATCTGTAGGCGCAAAAGTGACGCATTGCGGGAATGTCTCACAAAAGTGACGCAACTCCAGCAATGCGTCCTTTCACATGGGGCTTTCCCCATGTGAAAGGGCGTGCGTCAGTCTTACGCCTGCTGTGAGGCAGGCGCAAGATTTTGATGCAACAGCGTCCTAAAAGTGACGCCGTGAAATCTCATAGATTTCACTGCGTCACTATTACGAGGCTTTTTGCGGGGGAACGCCCCCCCTGCATACATTATACCTGACGCAGGTATAATGTAGCGCAGGGGTTTACAAAGTGACGCATCTGCTTAGATGCGTCACTTTGTAAATAGTGCGCAACAGGAGGCATGTTTTACGCCGCTGATGCGTCACAAAAAGTGACGCATCAGGGGCCTTATTTATGAAAAGTGACGCATTGCTGCGTGAAAACAGTGATGCATCACTTTTCACTGCGCTCTCCCTGCGACATGATTGATGCGTCATATTTATAATAAGACGTATCATGTCGCAAGGAGTTACAGATACGTCAGTATTTCTGACGTATCTGTAAGCGCAAAAGTCACGCATTGCTGGGGTGTGTCACAAAAGTGACGCAACTCCAGCAATGCGTCCTTTCACATGGGGAAAGCCCCATGTGAAAGGGCTTGCGTCAGTCTTACGCCTGCTGTGAGGCAGGCGCAAGATTTTGACACAACAGCGTCCTAAAAGTGACGCAGTGAAATCTCATAGATTTCACTGCGTCACTATTAAGAAGCTTTTTGCGGGGGAACGCCCCCTTTGCATACATTATATCTGACGCAGGTATAATGTGGCGCAGGGGTTTACAGAGTGACGCATCTGCTTAGATGCGTCACTTTGTAAATATGGCGCAACAGGAGGCATGTTTTACGCCGCCGATGCGTCACAAAAAGTGACGCATCGGAAGCGCAAAACTGACGCAAGGCCTCATAAATGAGGCCCATAGAGCGCCTGTACATTATGAAGGTTGTACCTACTGGCGTCAAATAAGACTTCTTCGTAAATAAATCTGTCAAGTCCCTACCCCCTTTACCCCTCTGCCCCCACCCCGGGAGCTGGTTGGTAAATGTATAGGAAGTGCACTTGTAAATAGATGCAGTTACCAGGGCAACCGGCTCATTTTGAGGACAGCCATATGTCCCGCCTGCTAATGAATAATTCCTCGCATTTCTTCGCCTTGGCCTTCAACTCAAGCGGGTAGAGGGCTGCGTTACCGCGGCTTAATGTCGGAGTTGATATGCTCCCTGAGGCATTTTACTCAGCTTGAGGCCCACTTACCAGGGCAAGATTCACTCAGATTTACAATTTCTGCCACTGGGGCTGGAATATGTAATACTTCAGAGTGAGAAATGTACACTATTTCTGGATACCCCCCAGAGTTCGGCCCTGTGTAAAATGGCTGCTGACTGCGCGCGCAAGCAAACGGGCATTACGGAGCGGAGTGAATGGAGCTGCGAAGCCATACAAATGACAGAACGTGTGCCATATAAATATGAATAGTATAACATACCAAGAACATGACCTGCATCACATGTCCCTTATTGGTCTTAACACTGGGATGAAATGAACCCTGGATCTAGAGAGGAGGGAGCACTGTGCGCTGGTTGCTCAAACCTAGAATACGTTCTTGGAGTTGTACCCAGTGCAGGTGGGATGTATGTCAGTACCACGCATGCTTTTACAACGCATGCCTTCACCACGCAACTTTTACAACGACTTGCGTTGGCGGGTGCTGGATAGTGAATAGTTTAATTTCTACTGTAGTGGAGAAGTATGGCTCATTGGTTAGAGGAGGCAGACCCTGAAGCAGAGGTCAGACCCGGGACCAGGGTTCAATTCCCGACGCGGCAGGGTCTTGAGCCCAAATGTCCACGGACTCGATAATTCTCGCTTCGGTGCCTACTCAAATCACAGGTTCACACTCTGCAACTCTGGGCAATAGCTTGCTTAATCTCCACTACGGCCCCCCGTGGCGGGAGGCCTGGCTTTCACCTTGGGGATGCCCATTACGGGTTATCTCACAGGGAAAAAGCCAAGACAGGTTCCCAAAGCAAGCGCCTTGAGACCTTGCGGTGATAAGGCGTTATATAAAAACCTTTGGCATGACATAATGTAATGTAATGTCACATTTTTATAGCGCGGCTATCGCTCCAAGGAGCATCTTGGTGCTGTGCAACGTAGCCAGATGGATCAAGCTGCTGACAGGTGGAGTTCTGAAGTCCTACGCACTTATACCAAGGCTTTGCAAGCTATATCAGTAAATGTGTAGATCCATGTTTTCAGCCCTTTCCTGAATTGGCTTTCATTGGTGAGTTGTCGCAGTTTAGGGGGTAGCTTGTTCCAGGCCCTAGATCCCATGGCTACAAGGGATTTTCCTCCCTTGGTGGAGAGCTTATATCTGGGCACCACCAGTAGGTTCAGGTTAGATGACCTGAGAACCCGCGCGGGTGCGTAGCGCCTGAAACTATTCGCTAGATAGTTAGGCCCTTGGAGTGAAAAGCTCTGAAGGTGATTACCAGCAGTTTAAACAGGATACGTTTATGTATTGGCAACCAATGGAGGGCTTTAAGTGCAGCCGAGGCGGACGACTTCCTTGGCCAGCCAAGAACAAGGGGTGCGGCTGCGCGCTGGACCATCTGCAGTTTGTGGAGCACGGATTGATTAGCTCCCACATACAAACTATTGCAGTAATCCAGCCTAGATGTTATTAGTGCAACCGCCACCGTTTTCCTGGCATCCAAGGGCAAGAGGTCAAAGAATTTTCTGAGACCTCTAATGATGTTAAAACAGGTGCCAGCCACTGTCACGGCCTGTTGCTTAAATGAGAGGGAATCATCAAACTTGATCCCCAAATTGCGGGCGGCAGGAATGGTATTTGGTGGGGCTTCTGCATCTTCCGGCCACCACAGTTTGGGTGAAAACAGGTTTTGCTGGCCAAAAGGAAGAATTTCGGGTTTACCCGAATTACACTTAAGATGATTTTTCCTCATCCAGTCAAAAGTGGCTGTGAGGCAGTTTTTAAGGTTTTCTTCTGCTCCGGGCAGCTCCCTATCCAGTACTAGGATAAGCTGAGTATCGTCAGCATATGAGATTGTACTGATCTGAAAAGAAATTAGTTCAAGGAGGGGTACCAACTCCACTCCCCGTGGATAGTAGGGAAGGTTTTGGATAGTAAATTAACTATTCCCTATCCTGGAGCGCCCCCCAGCGCAAGTCGTTGTAACGACTTGCGTTGTAAAAGTTGCTTGGTAAAGGTACTGCGTTGTAAAAGCTGCGTTGTAAACGCTGTTTACCGTGCAGGTGCCCTGCTATCATCTGTGCTATTAACGCTTTACAAGAATTAGAGCTCTATGGGTGAGCCAACTCCACCCTCAAGAACCACCATGTAAAAGAATTAAGGCTGTATGAACCAGCCAACGCTACCTACAAGGATTGGACCTCCACGTATCTGAGCTCTCATGCATGTGCGACTCTTCTAGTGTTGGTGTTTTTCTGTTGTAGGGCGTTCTTCTGGTGTTGAGACTCTTCTAGTTTTGGGGTTTGTAAAAAATGGTTGGGTTGGGGGGGTGAAACCCTACTCAAGTAGCAACCACAACCCTTGTCAGAGTAGGCACAAGCAACCCCCAAATTAACCTGTGCTTAACCCTCTGCGCGCTTGCCACAGAACAGTCCGGCTTAACTTACAGGCAACATGTAAAGTATTTCTGCAGCAATTCAAACAGTAATAAAGTGAAAACACAACTCGAATAAAATCCCACACAAATTTAGAAAAATAGCATTTAAATAAATAAAACAGACCAAAACGACACAATCCAATCAGGAAAACCGGAGAAATGCAAGTTTAAAAATGTCAGCGAATATAGCAGCCAAAAAAGTCTTGGTTGCGATGCGAGGGCCTGTGTAGGGAACACTTCACACAGGCAGCGGTTTTGATGCGGGCTGTGGGGTCGATGCAGCGTCCTTGCATCAGGACAACACTCGCAACAGAGACGATGCTTTGGTTCTGCTCGGGGCAGCGCCGCAGAGAACAGGAGGTGCGCTGTTTTGCTGGATCCAAAGGTAGGCTGGCAGAGCACCTTCAGGCCCACTTCCAAGTGTCCAGGGCTGGGGTGGCACCACTTGGCAGGGTAGGACTCGCAGATGGCAAGAGTCCAGGTGCTGGGTTCAAGGTTATTGCAACCTTCTGTCCCTAGGAAGTAGTCAGGAGGCCAGCCAACTACCCTTGGAATCACATTGGGGTCCTGGGTTTCCGCAGATGCAAGTCCAGTCCTCACCCTGGAGGAGAAGTGTGGCTCAATGGTTAGAGCGGCAGACCCTGATGCAGAGGTCTAGCCCGGGACCAGGGTTCAATTCCCCGCCTCGGCGGGTCTTGGGCTCAAAAATTCCACTGACCTGATAATTCTCGCCTCGGTGCCTATTCCAATCATGGAGTCCCACTCTGCGACTCTGGGCAATAGCTTGCTTAATCTCCACAACGGCCCCCACAACACTAAGGATGCCTGGCCTCCACCTTGGGGGTGCCCAGGAGTGGAAAGCCAGGATGGGTTCCACAGCGGTATTCGTACAAGCGCCTTGAGACCCTTGCGGGTGAGTAGTGCGCTATACAAGTATCAATTTACATTTTTTACATTTACCCTGGACAAGAGGGCATCAGGGCAGCACAGCAGGGCAGCGGTCCTTCAGAGCAGCAGCCCAGCTGCGTAGCATTCCTTTCAGCAGCACAACATTCCTACTTCTTGGCAGAGTACCCACAGGTCCAGGAGTGTACGGAAGTTCTTCCTTTGTAGTGGGAGAAACTTCCAGAGGTTTTCCTTTGAAGCCCACGGGCTTCTTGCCTTCCCTACCCTGGCTCTAGACTAACTACAGGGGGTATTCAGTCTTTTGTGTAGGGGCACCTATCCACAATGTCATAGGGGTCAGGGCACAGCCTCCAGCCTGCCACGGCAGACTTGACATGTATTCAAAACAACATAAGGGCCGATGTGCACAACCTGGCCTGGAATGGCAAGCTGGGCGCATAGTTAACACCCCCCAGGTATAAGTGGGCTCTCCCTGGTCTGCGTTGGCAGACCGGCCAATGTCTCTGAACACCGTGTCCGCGCCTCTTCCTAGCCTGTGTTAGAAGGCGGACGTGCTTCCACACTGCCTTGATGGTGAGGATGTGCTTACGACCCTGCGGCCACACAAGAGAATCGGCAACACCCCAAGAGTATCCTATGGGAAGAGCCGAACTCCAAGGCAGGGGAAGCCCCAGGTGGGCGCTTCCTCCCTATGTGGGCATGGAAAATGTTCTCGCCCGGCCTTCAGCCTACCTTCCCACACGACGCCCTTCAAGGTTTTCCTGAGGGGGATGCCCTCATGTTATGACCCACTCAGGGTTGGCTAAGATGTAAGTGATGCCAACCTAGGCAGGCGCACAGTGGCGCCCCCACCGGCCTGCAATGACAGACCCGATACAGGGTTGATTGGCTATCCGGGAGGTGGTATACAAAGAGCTACGTTCCACTCATAGCCAGAGGTACTGCACCTAAACCCCTCGCGTGTGCACCCCTTGCCCAATGCGGGTGAGGCGCACACGCGCCCTTTCCCTCTGCAGTACAGTGGGAAGGCTCCTAGATTCCTAGTGTCAAACGGCGAGAGTCGGCAAAGACTGGATGGGGAAAAGCGAAATGTTTAAGGGTAATTCCCCTAGGAAGGGCCATGTCCACCAGGGTTCTTCTGTTGTTGGGCTCCTTCCGGTGCTGGGACCTTATGGCGATGGTGCTAATCTAGCAAAGGAGCTCTTCTATATGAGAGACTGTTTCTCTGGGATGTATGTCATTACCACGCATGCTTTACAATGCATGCCTTTACTACGCAACTTACACAACGCAAGTCGTTACAATGACTTGCTTTGGGGGAGTGCTGGATAGTGAATAATTTAATTTACTATTCCAACTCCAGTCCCCGTGGATAGTAGGGAAGGTTTTGGATAGTAAATTAACTATTCCCTATCCTAGAGCGCCCCCCAGCGCAAGTCGTTGTAATGACTTGCGTTGTAAAAGTTTAGTGGTAAAGGTACTGCGTTGTAAAAGTTGCATTGTAAACGCTGTTCCCTGTTTCTCTGTCGGTGTGCTTCTGCTGGGGCTTGGTATTAAGGGATATTCAGAAGGATTGCAAGACCCCCGCGGGATGCAGTTGTCCCAACATTTGCCATGATCAGAGTCAACCAGTGATGAAAGCCTTCGTGCCCTCTGGCCTCAACACCCAATTAAATGCTGCAGCAGAGTGACCACAGGTCAGCCTGACCAATTAATTAGTGCAGCCCCTCCCTAGGGCAGGGCGTTTACCGCATCCGGCTGCAGTCAGAGAAAATAAAAAGAAATGAAAAATCAATGCTTGCTCCAAGTAATCTCTGGGAAATAAGACTTCAACCCCCTCAGCCTCACAGCCTGCCCAGGATCCTGACTCTAATAGCCCTACTCTCTTAAGAACCAAAGCCGAGCCAATAACATCTCATTTATATTATAAAATGAGTACCATGTCAGTCAAGAAAAAAACAAGTTTGTGATTTCAAATGGAAGGAAAAAAAGCATTTAGGGGCATATTATCAAGGGAATTATCTCCCTATCAGCAACAGGGTGCTAACACGCAAATTCGCATGTTAGCACCCTTTTTCTCTACGCTTCCCCTGGCATCTCTAATGAGATGCAAAGGGGGTGTTCCAGAGAAAAATAATAGGAGAAATGTTGTTAAGTGGCATTTCTCCTATTATCAAGGATTTCGCTAACCCTTATAGTGATAAAAAAAAGCAGCGCTAACCGCGGTTAGCGCTGCTATTTTTACACCTGGTATTTTCCTGACTTAGCCATGATATCCTATGGAAGGTGGATATCATGGCTAAGTTTGTGAGCCCCTATCATCAAGCTAACGCCAAACTTCGAGAGATTATCGTTGGTTTTCCAGCGATAATCTCTCATTTGGCAGTTAGCGCGAGGATTTTTATCACTTCTGAGATAAACCTTGCTAATAGCAAGTTATCTCTGCGATAATTTCCGGCGATGCTTAGCGTTAAAAAATTCTTTGCTAAGCCTCTTTAGCGATAAATATCGCTAATCGTTGGTAATATGCCCCTTAGAGACAATGCCTTCATAAGAGAACGTTTGCTGCAGATTGTTCGTGTCCATCGACACTCCTTCAAATGAGCATTGTTGCAAACTTGACCTTGCTGGTAAAGGGTATATTTAAAGCGAGTTGCATTGGTAGTGCACTGCGTGGACTGAAGCACCCCTGGGCTCGAAGTAGAGTTCAAGGAGAGAAAAGCACTTGAGTAGGAAGAGAGGATTTGGTTCTTGTGATGTGCAAAGATACAGAGATGAAGGAGTTTCATAGTAAATCTTCTGCCACCTCAAGCTATTGTGCTCAAGCTGAGGGCTCCCTGCCGCCTCTCCCTCGGTGGCTTCAGGCCTGTCCTCGATCACAGAGAGTCCCTGGAGCGCCCTGAGCCCTGCGTGCACTGGCCACAGGCGCTAGGTGAGAAAGCAGATTATACCAGTGGCAGGTAACTGATGCAGGGACCCTCAGCTTTCCCCTGGGGACTAGAGGGAACCTTGGGGCATATTACCAAGGGCCCTTATCCCCGCTTTAGCGGGACTTTTTCCCACTACAGCGGCGATAATTTGATCGCCCTAGTACCAAGCTGTCGCTAACACCAGGTAGCGACAGCTAATAGGCGATAGCGGGCATTTAGGGGCCCACTATGCATGTCAGCGATGATTATCGCTAATGACATGCAAAGTGGGCGTGCCAAGATGTTAGCGACTGAAAACAGTCGCTAACATCGCTATCTCCTATTACCTACAAAGGCGTAGTTTGGGAAATATTTGCGCTAAGCGTGAATATCTCCAAAAGCTAACGCCTGGCCAGAGCAGTTCTTAGCCATGTTATCCAATGGGAGGTGGATAACATGGCTAAGAGCATTTCACGATAATGTGTGAATATCGCTGTATTTCCACCGATATTCACGCATTTCGAATGATTGTTATCGTTTCTGAGATAAACCTTGTGGATAGCAAGGTATCTCAGCGATAAAAATCGTCGTAGCGCGGCGATAAAATTATTCCCGCTACCCCTGCTTAGCGATAAATATCGCTATTGCTAGGTAATATGCCCCCTTGGGTGGCGGGAGAGCCTTTTTGTAGCTGAGAGTGCGTGCACGTGTGTATGTGCACACGCACATATGGGTGGACCTCAAACTTTTTAGTGCCCCCCCCCCCACCACATGTGAAAAAATTATTGGTGCAGCCCTAGATCTAATCATGCTGTCCAACCGCGGTTTGAAGACCTTTGTTTTTTAAGTATGGGTCTATGAATGAATGTGTGAATACATTTGTCTTAGTACGTAGGCGTCTGTCTGTAGGGAGAGGGGGAAAGCAGGGATTGTGATAAATTGATTGCAATGGGACTATTATGTTTGACTGATCTTAGCATTAAAAAGTTAATTTTAACTCTAGGTTTCAAAAGTAGGTTTGAATCTGTGTGTGTGCCCAGGGCCCCTCCTCTTCCAAGGGCCCCTAAACAGCGAGCTTTCTCTCTATTGCACTTCTATTTCTGGGCCTCAGCCTTTTACATAGAATTCAATATTGTTTGGCGTCGTGGGACTTGAATTAAAAGAAAATGGGTAATAAAATTCTTCTTTTTTTCTTATTCAGGGGCTCCGAAAAATATTTCTTGCCCAAGGCTCCCAAAATCTTTAAGATGACACTGGCCACAGGCTGTTTTCAGTGGTGGATGGAGCGCCCCTTGAAGCGGGAGAGGGTTCCGCCGCCCCATGACAGAGAGCACAGTGGCTCGCGTGGAGGGTTACTAGGGGAGTCTGGCTTCAAGGGGATCAGGTTCCAGACCACACACACGTTGCTTTATTAAGTATCAGGGGCCTCATTTATGAGGCCGTGTGTCACTTTTACGCCGCCGGTGCGTCACTTTTTGTGACGCACCAGTGGCGTAAATAATGTGCCTTGTTGCACCATATTTACAAAGTGACGCATCTAGGTAGATGCGTCCCTTTGTAAACCCCTGCGCCACATTATACCTGCGCCAGGTATAATGTATGCAAGGGGGGCGTATTGACGCAAGGAAGGGTCGTAGAAGTGACGCAGTGAAATCTATAAGATTTTACTGCGCCACTTCTAGGACGCAAATGCGTCAATTTCTTACGCCTGCCTCACAGCAGGCGTAAGACTGACGCAGGCCCTTTCACATGGGGCTTGCCCCATGTGAAAGGATACATTGCTGGAGTTGCGTCACTTTTGTGACACACTCCAGCAATGCGTCACTTTTGCGCCATACAGATACGTCAGAAATACTGACGTATCTGTAACTCCTTGCGCCATGATGCGTCATACTGTAAATATGACGCATCATTGGTGGTGCAAGGAGGGCGCAGTGAAAAGTGACGCATCGCTGTTTTCACGCAGCGATGCGTCACTTTTCATAAATGAGGCCCCAGATATTTGGGAGGGCATGTGGGAAACCTGTACAAATTAGTGGTGAGGGAAGAATTCCTCACTGCGGGTCCGATTCACAGAATGAACTGAAGACTCAATCCTAAACTTACTACTATTTTGGTATTCACAGAATGCACTTACTACTTTTGGCATTCACAGAAGTTAGGATTTTGTCTTTAGTCTGTCTTAAGTCTGTCTTAAGTTTGTCTTAAGACAAATTTAAGACAAAATCCTAACTTCTGTGAATACCAAAAGTAGTAAATTCATTCTGTGAATGCCAAAAGTAGTAAGTGCATTCTGTGAATACCAAAATAGTAGTAAGTTTAGGATTGAGTCTTAAATTCATTCTGTGAATCGGGCCCACTCAGTGGAGTTCACAGAGTTTTGCTCACTCTGCACGGAGTTCGGAGTTCACACAAACATCTGCGAAGTGACACGAGTGGATTTTTTTCTCTTGAGCGGCTCGCCTACGTTAAGTTGGTGAGCGCTCGCAAGAAAAAACTGCATGCTAGACCCCCTCCCGGCGAGATGTTTCAATAAGGGAGGTCATGGCAGGTTGCGACCGTTCGCGTTAAGAAATCCGCCGCTCGCGTTGAGGTAGCTGCCGCTCGAGTAGCATGTCTACTTGAGCGACAGAAAGCAGCAGTGCCCTCTGGTGCTACACATAGTGCCGTCTGCAGTGATTTCACAGTGTGGGACATACTCCAGGCACAAAAAATCAGTGTGAGCAGCGCGACTTAACAGACTCCACCCCTGGCGGAACTCTGCGGAGCATGGTGGCGTGTTTCCTGCAGTTTGCAGAGTAGAAATCGGCAAACTCCTCCCAGGCTAGTAAAAATCCCCTCTCCCCCTCCTTGTGTTGTAGAAGGAGTCCTGCTCCTGACCTCCCTATGTCCTTCTTATCCTCACCATCCTTACCTCACTCCTGATACTATTGGGCACACGCACCAGGACCTGACCTCCTGAACTTGGGCAGAAGGTCCAAGAATGAGGGAACGAAAGCAGAAAGACAGGGAGGGCAGTGGGCTGACGGGGCAAGAGGGCAGGCACAGGAGGGCAGACACCCGACGGACGGAGCCTGAAGACACAACCAGGGGGGAACAGCGTTTACAACGCAACTTTTACCACACACTACCTTTACCACGCAACTTTTACAACGCAAGTCGTTACAGCGACTTGCGCTGGGGGGCGCTGTAGGATAGGGAATAGTTTAATTTACTATCCAAAACCTTCCCTACTATCCACGGGGACTGGAGTTGGAATAGTAAATTAAACTATTCACTATCCAGCGCCCCCTAACGCAAGTCGTTGTAACGACTTGCGTTGTAAATGTTGCGTGGTAAAGGCATGCGTTGTAAAAGCATGCGTTGTAACGACGTACATCCCAACCAGGGGCAAGAGTGGAGAGAGAGGGGCAGTGCAGAGTGAGAACCAAACACTCACTCCCTCTGGACACTGAACATGGAGAGACCAAAATATAGACCTATTTACTGTACGTACAGAAGAGGAAACATACATAGTTAGTATTTACCTTTACGGGTGAGGAACACATGGGTGTTGATTTATAGCTCATCAGTCGAAGCACTCCAGGCCAAATTAAGGACTCAAAATGGGGTGCTGTGAGCATGGAGGTCAATTCACCAACATGTCTGGGTAGCGGAAGTGACTTCACATGCCCCCTGACCTTGACCTTCACTTTCACTCACCTATACATATGCTTATAAATATATACATGCATTCACACAAACATACACCCACACTCACCCAGACACATACACTCTGCCTACACATGCACACATACACACACTCTCTTACATAAACACACTCAAAACTGCAAGAACACAACATACATACATGTAAAAACATTTTTTATACTCACCTCAGGAGGCAGAGAAAGTCATATTCCAGCTATTGGTACTCAATTTTTTTTAATTAAACTAATAGCTAATAATGTAATATCATTCACTATTAGTATAATAAAAAATCGACAAAAAACGAGGTGAGTGAAGCCCCTCTGACGTCCATAAGGGCGAGCTGCTTCTGTTCCTGTCACTGATGTTGCCACTGCTGACGTTAGGGGTCGCAAAGGCAGTGACAGGGGTCACAGCAGCGACCCCTAAATGATGCCCGTGCACCTACTATTCACAGAGGATTTCCTCTCCCTCCCACCCCATCCAGAGGGAACAGACTAGGCACTTTCACAGCATGAAGCCCACATGCATTTTGTAAGCCCTCAAATTTCCCGCTTTTCATGTTGGCTACACACATGCTCCACTGGCTTCTTGGTCAGGTCCACGCCCTGTAAGCCCGCTAACATCCCACGCGTGAAGTTGGAACACACATGCTCCACTGACTTCGTGGTCAGGTCCACGCCCTGTAAGCCCGCTAACATCCCACGCGTGAAGTTGGAACACACATGCTCCACTGGCTTCTTGGTCAGGTCACCACTCTTTAGGACCTCAAGCATGCCACGCATCATGTATGTACACACATGATCCACTACCTTCGTTGTCTGGGCAACTGTCTGTAAGCCCTCTAGCATGCGACACATCATGTTGGTACATACATGCTCCGCTCCCTTCGTGCTCATGTCCACACTCTGTTGATCTTCACACGCTCTGCTATGTTCACAGTCCATGATTTGTAAGCTTTCACGCATGTCACACACTCATGGTATACAAGCGCTGCTCTGCCCTTCGCAGTGAGGGGCATATTACCAAGCAATAGCGATAATTATCGCTATTGCTTGGTTAGAGACAAAACTTTACCGCTGAGCTACGGCGATTTTTACCGCAGATAAACCTTGGCATTACCAAAGTTTATCGCAAATGCGATAAAAATCGGCCGCAATGCATGAATATCGCTGAAAAGTCCGCGATATTCATGCATTACCGAGCTAATGCTCTTAGCCATGTAATCCACCTCCCATTGGATAACATGGCTAAGAACTGCTCAGGGGCAGGTGTTAGCTTTTGGAAATATTCGCGCTTAGCGTGAATATCTCCAAAAGTTGGTAATAGGAGATAGCGATGTTAGCGACTGTTTCCAGTCGCTAACATCTTGGCACGCCCACTTTGCATGTCATTAGTGATAAATATCACTGACATGCAAAGTGGGGCCCAAGATGGTCGCTATCTCCTACTAGCTGTCGCTAACTGGTGTTAGCGACAGCTAGGTAATAGGGAGATAATTTTATCTCCGCTTTCTTGGCTTTTAAAGCCAAAAAAGCGGAGATAAACCCCCTTGATAATATGCCCCTGAGTTCCTTAAATACCTTTAATAAATAAAAACTCTGGGGGCGCGTTCAGATGAGCCATCAATATTACAATCTAATGTCGATCAATAACTCGCTCTGGAACAAGAGAGGCCATTGATCTATGAAAAACCGCTCAGCGGGGGCTCCTGTCAGTGCTCAGCACAGATGCACGGTTCACCTTTAGAAACCTGCAAGGGTCTTAGCCGCTCAGATACTGGAACCTGACTGGCTGAGAAGGAAGCAAAACATTCTGCGAAGCTACGGGTTGCAGAATTTTTGGCAATCCTCGTGCTGCTTGGAACGCGAAATTACCCAAATTCCGCGAGCGGGACGGAATTTAGGGGCATATTACCAAGGGCCTTATCGCCGCTTTAGCGGGACTTTTTCCCGCTTAAGCGGTGATAATTTTCTCGCCCATTTGCCAAGCTGTCGCTAACACCAGTTAGCGACAGCTTGTAGGCAATAGCGTTCATTTTGGGGCCCACTTTGCATGTCTGCGATATTTATCACTAATGACATGCAAAGTGGGCGTGCCAAGATGTTAGCGACTGAAAACAGTCGCTAACATCGCTATCACCTATGATCAACACAGGCGTAGTTTTGGAAATATTCGCGCTAAGCGCGAATATCTCCAAAAGCTAACGCCTGCCCTGACCAGTTCTTAGCCATGTTATCCAATGGGAGGTGGATAACATGGCTAAGAGCATTGTCACGCTACTGCGTGAATATCGCTGTATTGACAGCGATATTCACGCATTTCGCTTGATTTCTATCGCTTTTGAGATAAACCTTGCTAATAGCAAGTTATCTCAGCAATAAAAACAGGTGAAGGGCGGTGATAAAAATATTACGGCTAACCCTACTTAGCGATAAATATCGCTGTAGGTTGGTAATATGCCCCTTAGCCCCCCAGGCCTATTTTCAGACTGAGAGGATTGCCCAATCACTGAGCAGTAAATGTTATTACTCTTGCCCAACTCACCTCACTGCAGTCATTACATCATGTGGTTTATCCCAATCTCGAGGACATGAAGCTAAGCAGGAAGGCTTCACAAACCCCGGCATTAGCCAAGAATGTGCCCTGCACTCTCTGTAAATCCAAGGTCTGTCAAAGACCTGGAACCAGTGTAAGGAGTGGGTCGAGAGTAACAAATATTACCGGTAGGTTATCAGGCCACAACCTCTGTGTCCCTAGTCACACTCATTACACCACAAGGTACCCAAAGTATCAAGACCATGATAAATAAACACGTCTCTCGTCGCAATTTGCGCTCATCTTATCTGCATCTTCTTTCCGTCCCAACTATAAAGCTCAAACGGGTCGGAGGTTGCAGATTTTCTTACCTGGCACCCACCTTCTGGAACTCTCTTCCGGTAACAATGAGAAGCTGCGACAACCTTTTGGGCTTTCGTAAGGCACTCAAGACGTGGCTGTTTGGACTAGCCTACTAGTAGGGTCTGATGTAATAACTTAAGCAGGAGTAGCGCCATGAAACCCTGGGCTGACCGTGCGCTTTATAAGTGAATGTAAAAAAAAAAAAAAAGTACAGACGGTCTTTGACATTAATCATATATAGTCACGGTTATAATGCAACACACAGTGATTTTAATTGCACAGTAGTTTCTCATATATAACAGAAAGAAAATATAACTGTAATCTAAAGAAAAAACAACTTGGTCTTAACAGTTTTCAACACTACTGAGCCAAAACTGTCACCCCCGTAGAGAACATTCTGCTAAAGATAGCGCTTAGTGAAAGAGCGCTCAGAAGACCACGTTGCTGCGCTACAGATCTCCTGCAAAGGTGAACCCTGCAGCTCGGCCCGAGACCAGACACTCCTCGAGTTGGCCATTCCTGAACACTTCTCTGGAATTGCTTCCCTCGTGATCTGAATAAGCAATTAAAACAGTCTCTTGTTCCATCAGTTTATTTTAGAAGCATATTGTGCCTCATTTATGAGAAATGACGCATCGCTGCGTGAAAGCAGCGATGCGTCACTTCTCAGTGCGCACTCCTTGCAACATACCTGATGCGTCATATTTAATGTATGAACCATCATGTCGCAAGGAGTTACAGATACGTCAGTATTTCTGACGTATCTGTAAGCGCAAAAGTGACGCATTGCTGGAGTGTGTCACAAAAGTGATGCAACTCCAGCAATGCGTCCTTTCACATGGGGCAAGCCCCATGTGAAAGGGCCTGCGTCAGTCTTACGCCTGCTGTGAGGCAGGCGCAAGATTTTGACGCAACGGCGTCCTAGAAGTGACGCAGTGAAATCTTATAGATTTCACTGCGTCACTTCTATGACCCTTCCTTGCGTCAAAACGCCCCCCTTGCATACATTATACCTGGCGCAGGTATAATGTGGTGCAGGGGTTTACAAAGTGACGCATCTACCTAGATGCATCACTTTGTAAATATGGCGCAACAAGGCGCATTTTTTACACCTCTGGTGCGTCACAAAAAGTGACGCACCGGCGGCGTAAAAGTGAAGCACGGCCTCATAAATGAGGCCCACCGGCGAACCACAGGCCACAAACAAACAGTTTGTGTTCCTATATTCACTGGATCTGTTAAGATGAACACACAATGCACATTTTACATCCAACAACTTATCTTCCTTAGAAGGTGAAGGAAAGGGGATTGGGCAGGATAATTTCTCGTGAGGGAGAAAATGTAGGATTTATTTTAGGAGAAACGTGTTAGAATTTAGAAGCACTGCATTCTGCAGAAATCTTTAGATGGGAGGATAACAGAGCTGAGCAGAGAGTGCTCCTATTGTGTTATTACCAGTAAAAACAAGCATTTGCAATGCAATAGGTCTCGCATTAGTAACGTTTGGGCTATTGGTATTGTAAATGATTTTTTTTTATTTATGTGTTGCTTTTGAAAATAGCGAAATTAATAGCTTCGTCATTTACAATGCCAATAGTTTTAACTTTCGCAAATGTGACACCTATAGCATTTGTAATGCAATATATGTTGTATTTACGTGACTTAGATGTATTGATATTACAAATAACAATGGCTTTTAATTTTTTTAAATAATTAATACTTAAATAAAAGTTATTGTAATTTATAATGGCAATAGCTTAAACTTTTGTAAATAACGTTTGTAAAGATTATGTTCAGTGTATTTTACTGTGACGAAAATCCAAGAACAGAAGTTAAATATTAACATCTTTTTGTGACATTTGGAATAAAGCTTGAAACATTGAGAGAACATATTTGAACCAGATGGTGTTGAATGGTTGCACAGATTGATGCTGAGGTGGCGCTGAGTGATGTTGTGGTGGCGACGAGTGACGCTGGCATTCAGTGATGCTGTGGTAGCGCATAGTGATGTTGTGGTGCCCCTGAGTGATGCTGTGGTGGTGCTGAATGATGCTGTGGTGATGCGATAGATAGAGTACGATAGATAGATAGAGTGAGGGCGATAGATAGAGTGAGGGAGCTAGAGTGAGGGCGATAGATAGATAGAGTGAGGGCGATAGATAGAGTGAGGGCGATAGATAGATAGATAGATAGTGTGAGGGTGATAGATAGATAGATAGATAGATTGATAGATAGATAGATAGATAGATAGATAGATAGATAGATAGATAGATAGATAGATAGATAGATAGATAGATAGATAGATAGATAGATAGATAGATAGATAGATAGATAGATAGATAGATAGATAGATAGATAGATAGAGTGAGGCCGATAGATAGAGTGAGGCCGATAGATAGATAGAGTGATGGTGATAGATAGATAGAGTGAGGGCGATAGATAGATAGAGTGAGGGCGATAGATGGATAGAGTGAGGGCGATAGATAGATAGGCCCTAGCTAATGGTGCTTTGCAGGTTCAAATGCTACTTTTAATTTACCTGTAGAATTTCTTGTTTTCCCCCTGGCAACATATATAATCCATTACACAAACCCTGTTTACGCAATGCATATTAAAGAAAACATTTAGTATTGTGCGAATTACTATTTATTTCCGCCCTTTACTCTTGTACCGTTAAATCGGATTAGTAAAACCTGTTGTTTACAACGTTTAGCAATGACTTTGAAGCGCTATATTTAAATAGGTTAGTCCCACTACCATATTTCTCTCAGATGTAGGCTGATCCCTCCTCAGCCACTTCCTAGAAAGGACAAACAGATGAGCAGACTGCATGTACACCGATGGTTGACCTTCTTGTGTTGGATGTATGACGGTACGACGCTGGCTATTACCACGCGTACCGTTACAACGCGTGTTTTACAACGCAAGTCGTTACCACGACTTGCGCTGTTGGGTGCGGACTTAGGAATAGTTTAACTTACTATTCCAACACCAGTCTCCGTGGATAGTAGGGAAGGTGTTGGAATAGTAAATTAACTATTCCTTGTCCTTGAGCGCCCTCCAGCGCAAGTCGTGGTTACGACTTGCATTGTAAGAGACTCGTCGTAATTGTAGCGCGGGGTAACATCCGCGTCGTAAAGGATGTTCCCCTCTTGGGTTATCCGAGTGAACACACCGCAGTGCGTGCAAGCGCTTTATGCACAGTTTTCTTATTTGCACACGTCGTATATTATTTCCAACATCTAATTCAATAGAGGCGCTACTGTTGCTCTTCGTGTCTGTAGGTGCCGCGTTTGTTCATGGAATTTAAGCAGCACCGCATAGGTGAGGGCTCCTGCTGTCCTGCTGCATGTAGGAGCTTCTCCGTGGGGGAGGAAAATAATAATACATTTTATATAGCGCTTTTTACTGCAGTGAGCTGCATCTGCTTTAAAGTCGATCCTTGCATACTTCACTTTGAACTTCTCTGGATGTGAAGGTTACTGAAATCATACGCATTCATTTATTGCACTGAGGCTCTTTTTGATGAATCTAAATTAATGAATTGATGATCGATTGAATGAATGATTACTGACTGAACAAATAGCATTCAGTGTTTTAGAGTGTTGGGCAGAGGACTCACGAGCAAGCGGAGTCTTCACCACTATTCAGCGTAAAAGTCACTGCTTCAATTGAAACAAGCCTGTGCTTGGCTGCGGGCTGGCCAGACGAACTGATAGCCTTTGTTGTTGGAGTCCATAAGCTTTCCCGTGCACCGAATCAGCATTTTCCAGGCCTCTAATGTTTTGCATATGGCAAATGGTGATCACTTTTGCGGCCGCTTTGATGTTCTCAGTGGCCACGCAGGGGGCTTTCAAAAGTGATCCCAAAGGCTGCAGGCGGACAAATGGTACGCGCGCCCGGCGCACATGCACTGTACCCGATCTGCCTGCAGACTTTGGGAGCACTTTTGAAAGCCCCCTTACTTAATATCCCGCCAAAGCATCGCTAACACCTAAAAAAAGCCACATTAAAAGGAAGAATCTTTGAATCAGTTGAGCAATTCGGCTCAAAAGGAAAAGATTGGAAAGGCTTGAGAACTAAAAGAAGGTCACGCGGGGGAGTTGAAGGATGGTTAAAGGCTATTGTGGTTTAAAAACTTTAAAAACTCTTGTTGCAAAACGTCTGCATTGTGGAAAGAGGCATCTGCTTCAGGAAAAGCCTGGATTGTGAACCATTGTGTTCGGAGTAGATTTGTCTGGATACCATTCAAGAGGACCGGTGTAATAGAAGGGGCGGAGCAAGGAATAGAACCCAGCCAATGAGAACACAGATCAAACTCAGTCCACTGTCTAGAATATGTTTCATAGCCGAGGGTCTCCTTGAACCATGGATCGCCTCTGCCAAATGGGAAGATCCTTTGTATGTGATCTTCACCTTTCAGCCTCCATGCCAAAAGGGTACATTGATGGGAAGAGGGGGGCTGGTGCGTTTCAAAGGAGGCGTAAAATGAGGAAGAAACCCTGCAGGTCGAAGCGCTTTTCCCTGGAATGATGGGAATCATGTCACACGTGGCTGGAAGGGGGCCACTGCTACCACAATTGATTTTTCCTCCTGGATTTTCAGCAACTTCTGAATCGAAGGAATTGGCGGGAATGGATAAAGTACCTTGTTTGGTCACTTCAAGTGGACAGCCTCCTCTTGTCATACCCCCGGTCCCACGTGCATGAAGATGGTTCTGGAGACAAATAGATTCATTATTTTCTGGAGCGTTGATTTGGACAACGTTCGGTTCTGAGAGTTTGAGAACATCCTGCTGATGGGATCTGCCTCCGTTCTCTCCAAACCTCTGACATGAACTGCCGTGATCGACAGCCGATACCTATATATATGTTGCCAGGGGGAAAACAAGAAATTCTACAGGTAAATTAAAAGTAGCATTTGAACCTGCAAAGCACCATTAGCTAGGGCCTATCTATCTCCCTCACTCTATCTATCTATCGCCCTCACTCTATCTATCTATCGCCCTCACTCTATCTATCTATCGCCCTCACTCTATCTATCTATCGCCCTCACTCTATCTATCTATCGCACTCACTCTATCTATCTATCGCCCTCACTCTATCTATCTATCGCCCTCACTCTATCTATCTATCACCCTCACTCTATCTATCTATCGCCCTCACTCTATCTATCTATCGCCCTCACTCTATCTATCTATCGCCCTCACTCTATCTATCTATCGCCCTCACTCTATCTATCGCCCTCACTCTATCTATCTATCCCCCTCATTCTATCTATCTATCGCCCTCACTCTATCTATCTATCGCCCTCACTCTATCTCTCTATCGCCCTCACTCTATCTATCTATCGCCCTCACTCTATCTATCTATCGCCCTCACTCTATCTATCTATCGCCATCACTCTATCTATCTATCGCCCTCACTCTATCTATCTATTGTCCTCACTATCTATCTATCTCCCTCTATCTATCTATCTATCGCCCTCACTCTATCTATCTATCGCCCTCACTCTATCTATTAATCGCCATCACTCTATCTATCTATCGGCCTCACTCTATCTATCTATCTATCGGCCTCACTCCATCTATCTATAAATCTATCACCCTTACTCTATCTGTCTATCGCCCTCCCTCTATCTATCGCCCTCACTCTATCTATCGCCCTCACTCTATCTATCTATCGCCCTCACTCTATCTATCGCCCTCACTCTATCGCCCTCACTCTATCTATCGCCCTCACACTGGACTGGTGCATGTACTGTTGGAAATGAAGGGAGCTCCATGCAGCGCTGTTCACTTTCTACAGTTCAATGGCTTGGAGGCTTCCAACGGGAACCATCTCGCGTGCACTGAGAGGGTCCCCAAGGGTACACCCATCCTCTTTTGCTGGCGCTTGTAGAATCAGTTGTGAATCCTCTCTGCGTAGATTCTCTGGTAACATCCACGGCTGTAACTGAGAGCTGATCTCTGATGTTACTGGGATCATCGCCTCCATCCTCTGAGATACTGGAGACCAAAGCGCGTGAAGATGCACACTGGAAATTAATTTACTTTCAGGTGTTTAACCACACAACCGAGACACCGTGAGGAAAAGGTGACGTGAAGTGGTTAGGATGACTTCGGTGAGTATCTTCGTAGAGGTCCTGACCGTGAAAGTGCAGCTGCACCAGAGGGGTGTTGAGAACCTGTAAGTGCACATTCATGGTGCCAGTGGGCCTTGAGCACTTGTGAGCAGAGTCGGAGTGCAGTGTACGAGTGCGGTGTGGTCTTCAAAGGAAGTGCTGTAGTTGACACCCTAAGTGTCTGTCTGTAGTAGGCGGTACCTGCCCCAGTAACCCTCAGGGCATTGCTAATCACATCTACTTTGCCATTAGGTGCCCAGGTGCCTTTTATTTGGACTTTAGACTCTAGCAGGTAGATTCATCAAGCCTTTTTGCGAGCGAAAACGGTGCGAATCGCAAAAATCGGCCGTTTGCACCCGCAAAAATGGCATTTGGAATTCATCAATGGGTAATGAACTCGCAATTAGAAAAATCGCAAATAATTGCGATTTCTCAAATTGCGATCGCATTTAAGGAATCTCAATTAGAGATTCCTTAAATGCTTTTCATGAACCTTAGAAAAAAAATGTTGCCGCTAATTACCGCGAAGTCTGACTTCGTGGTAAATAGCGAAAACTTAGAAAAATTCACTTTAGTGGATTTTTCTAAGTAGTATGTTACACACACACATGTCCTTGGGACATGTGTGTGCGTAACACCAGCGTCCAATATCATTTCAGGGGTGCAACAGGGTGTCCTGTGGACACCCCTGCACCCTTGAAATCGCAAAATCAAAATGCGAATCGCTAATAGCGATTCCCACATTGATATGTCTTCCCATTCATTCCTAATGGCCTTTAGGCCCATAGGAATGAATGGGGAGTTATTCCTTATTTGCGATTAGCAATTAGCTAATCGCAAATAAGGAAGCTGTAGGAATCGCAAAATAAATTGAGATTTGTACATGAATCCCGTTTTGCGAGTCTGTAATAGCGATTCCTTAATAATCGCTATTACAGACTCGCAAAAGGGGACTTTGATGAATCTATATGTAGGAGCTGACTGGCGTGACCTGCTTTTGTTGATTATTCCATCAGCTACCACGGTGACTACAGCACTTCCTCGGGGGGCACCAGTGTTCGAAGAGGCTCCCACTCATATAAGATATCATAGTTACTTGTCCGGGGGGGGCAGTGTTCGAGGAGGCTCCCACTATTATAGGATGACATAGTTACTTATTTGGCTGCACCCCAGTGTTCGAGGAGGCTCCCACTATTATAGGATATCATAGTTACTTATTTGGCTTCACCCCAGTGTTCGAGGAGGCTCCCACTATTATAGGATATCATAGTTACTTATTCAGCTGCACCTCAGTGTTCGAGGAGGCTCCCACTATTATAGGAAATCCTAGTTACTTATTTGGCTGCACCCCAGTGTTCGAGGAGGCTCCCACTATTATAGGAAATCCTAGTTACATATTTGGCTGCACCCCAGTGTTCGAGGAGGCTCCCACTATTATAGGATATCATAGTTACTTATTCAGCTGCACCCCAGTGTTCGAGGAGGCTCCCACTATTATAGGAAATCCTAGTTACTTATTTGGCTGCACCCCAGTGTTCGAGGAGGCTCCCACTATTATAGGATCTCCTAGTTACTTATTTGGCTGCACCCCAGTGTTCGAGGAGGCTCCCACTATTATAGGATATCATAGTTACTTATTCAGCTGCACCCCAGTGTTCGAGGAGGCTCCCACTATTATAGGAAATCCTAGTTACTTATTCGGCTGCACCCCAGTGTTCGAGGAGGCTCCCACTATTATAGGATATCATAGTTGCTTATTCAGCTGCACCCCAGTGTTCGAGGAGGCTCCCACTATTATAGGAAATCCTAGTTACTTATTTGGCTGCACCCCAGTGTTCGAGGAGGCTCCCACTATTATAGGAAATCCTAGTTACTTATTTGGCTGCACCCCAGTGTTCGAGGAGGCTTCCACTCATATAGGATATCATAGTTACTTATTTGGCTGCACCCCAGTGTTCGAGGAGGCTCCCACTATTATAGGATATCATAGTTACTTATTCAGCTGCACCCCAGTGTTCGAGGAGGCTCCCACTATTATAGGAACTCATAGTTACTTATTTGTCTGCGCCCCAGTGTTCGAGGAGGCTCCCACTATTATAGGATATCATAGTTACTTATTCAGCTGCACCCCAGTGTTCGAGGAGGCTCCCACTATTATAGGATATCATAGTTACTTATTCAGATGCACCCCAGTGTTCGAGGAGGCTCCCACTATTATAGGATATCATAGTTAGTCATTCGGCTGCACCCCAGTGTTCGAGGAGGCTCCCACTATTATAGGATATCATAGTTAGTCATTCGGCTGCACCCCAGTGTTCGAGGAGGCTCCCACTATTATTGGATATCATAGTTACTTATTCGGCTGCACCCCAGTGTTCGAGGAGGCTCCCACTACTATAGGATATCATAGTTAGTCATTCGGCTGCACCCCAGTGTTCGAGGAGGCTCCCACTATTATAGGATATCATAGTTAGTCATTCGGCTGCACCCCAGTGTTCGAGGAGGCTCCCACTATTATAGGATGACATAGTTACTTATATGGCTGCACCCCAGTGTTCGAGGAGGCTCCCACTCATAAAAGATATCATAGTTACATATTCGGCTGCACCCCAGTGCTCGAGGAGGCTCCCACTATTATAGGATATCATAGTTACTCATTTGGCAGCGCCCCAGTGTTCGAGGAGCTCCCACTCATAAAAGATATCATAGTTACTTATTCAGCTGCGCCCCAGTGTTCGAGGAGGCTCCCACTATTATAGGATATCATAGTTACTTAATCGGCTGCACCCCAGTGTTCGAGGAGGCTCCCACTATTATAGGATATCATAGTTACTTAATCGGCTGCACCCCAGTGTTCGAGGAGGCTCCCACTATTATAGGATATCATATAATGGATGAAGGCAGTTGCTAGGTGAATGTCTTCCAACGTCCTTCAATGCAACGTTGGAAAGACAGAGGTGATGCTCTTCGGGGAAGCCAGGGTTCAATGGTCCCCCGACTGGTGGCCTTCAGATTTGGGCCCAGTTCCTGAGCCCAAAACAATAATCAAGAACTTGGGAGTCAGATTGGAGCCGGAGCTGACCATGAAGCAAAATGTCAATACCACTGTGGGATCCTGTCTCCATGCGATTGGTCTCCTCCGTAGGATTTTTCCTTTTCTCCCTGACTCTCATAGGAAAACCTTAGTTCAAGCTCTGGTTATAAGCCGACTTGATTATTGTAACGGTCTTCTGGCAGGTGCAAACGAGGAGGTTCTAGACCGTTTACAAGTGGTGCAAAATACCGCAGCTAGGTTGGTGCTAAATGCACCCCCCCAGATCCCCCTCAAAACCATTACTTCATAAACTACACTGGCTACCAATACGCCAACGTGTGAAGCTTAAGACCTGCTGCATTATCCATAAGGGACTCAATCAATTGGGACCAGAGTATTTGGCCAGCAAGTTTGTTCCTTATGCTCCTACTCGATCCCTTAGATCCAGTGACCAGCTGTTATTGAATGTTCCTAGGATAACCAAATCCAGACTAGGTGGCAGGGCCCTGTCAGTAGTAGGCCCCAATCTTTGGAACTCCCTTCCACTCTCACTAAGACAGTGTCATAACCACCTTCAATTCAGAAAATATCTGAAAACCCTTCTGTTTAGTTCATTTTAACCTGTACATTTGCTGGACTGGGAGCCTCACAGTACTCTCTCTTTTAATTTTATTGCTTTCTTTTCAGTTGCTTTACTGGTTGCCATCAGCGCGGAGATACTCCTTCGGGAGTCTATTCATAGCGCTATAAAAACACGCAAATAAATAAATAAATAGTTACTTATTTGGCTGCACCCCAGTGTTCGAGGAGGCTCCCACTATTATAGGATATCATAGTTACTTATTCGGCTGCACCACAGTGTTCGAGGAGGCTCCCACTATTATAGGATATCATAGTTACTTATTTGGCTGCACCCCAGTGTTCGAGGAGGCTCCCATTCATATAGGATATCATAGTTAGTCATTCGGCTGCACCCCAGTGTTCGAGGAGGCTCCCACTATTATAGGATATCATAGTTACTTATTCATCTGCACCCCAGTGTTCGAGGAAGCTCCCACTATTATAGGATATCATAGTTACTTATTTGGCTTCACCCCAGTGTTCGAGGAGGCTCCCACTATTATAGGATATCATAGTTACTTATTCAGCTGCACCCCAGTGTTCGAGGAGGCTCCCACTATTATAGGAAATCCTAGTTACTTATTTGGCTGCACCCCAGTGTTCGAGGAGGCTCCCACTATTATAGGATATCATAGTTACTTATTGAGCTGCACCCCAGTGTTCGAGGAGGCTCCCACTATTATAGGAACTCATAGTTACTTATTTGGCTGCGCCCCAGTGTTCGAGGAGGCTTCCACTATTATAGGATATCATAGTTACTTATTCAGCTGCACCCCAGTGTTCGAGGAGGCTCCCACTATTATAGGATATCATAGTTACTTATTCAGCTGCACCCCAGTGTTCGAGGAGGCTCCCACTACTATAGGATATCATAGTTAGTCATTCGGCTGCACCCCAGTGTTCGAGGAGGCTCCCACTATTATAGGATATCATTGTTAGTCATTCGGCTGCACCCCAGTGTTCGAGGAGGCTCCCACTATTATAGGATGACATAGTTACTTATTTGGCTGCACCCCAGTGTTCGAGGAGGCTCCCACTCATAAAAGATATCATAGTTACATATTCGGCTGCACCCCAGTGTTCGAGGAGGCTCCCACTATTATAGGATATCATAGTTACTTATTTGGCTGCACCCCAGTGTTCGAGGAGGCTCCCACTATTATAGGATATCATAGTTACTTATTTGGCTGCGCCCCAGTGTTCGAGGAGGCTCCCACTCATAAAAGATATCATAGTTACTTATTCAGCTGCACCCCAGTGTTCGAGGAGGCTCCCACTATTATAGGAAATCATAGTTACTTATTCGGCTGCACCCCAGTGTTCGAGGAGGCTCCCACTATTATAGGATATCATAGTTACTTATTCGGCTGCACCTCAGTGTTAGAGGAGGCTTCCACTCATATAGGATATCATAGTTACTTATTCAGCTGCACCCCAGTGTTCGAGGAGGCTTCCACTCATATAGGATATCATAGTTACTTATTTGGCTGCACCCCAGTGTTCGAGGAGGCTCCCACTATTATAGGATATCATAGTTACTTATTCAGCTGCACCCCAGTGTTCGAGGAGGCTCCCACTATTATAGGAACTCATAGTTACTTATTTGTCTGCGCCCCAGTGTTCGAGGAGGCTCCCACTATTATAGGATATCATAGTTACTTATTCAGCTGCACCCCAGTGTTCGAGGAGGCTCCCACTATTATAGGATATCATAGTTACTTATTCAGATGCACCCCAGTGTTCGAGGAGGCTCCCACTATTATAGGATATCATAGTTAGTCATTCGGCTGCACCCCAGTGTTCGAGGAGGCTCCCACTATTATAGGATATCATAGTTAGTCATTCGGCTGCACCCCAGTGTTCGAGGAGGCTCCCACTATTATTGGATATCATAGTTACTTATTCGGCTGCACCCCAGTGTTCGAGGAGGCTCCCACTACTATAGGATATCATAGTTAGTCATTCGGCTGCACCCCAGTGTTCGAGGAGGCTCCCACTATTATAGGATATCATAGTTAGTCATTCGGCTGCACCCCAGTGTTCGAGGAGGCTCCCACTATTATAGGATGACATAGTTACTTATATGGCTGCACCCCAGTGTTCGAGGAGGCTCCCACTCATAAAAGATATCATAGTTACATATTCGGCTGCACCCCAGTGCTCGAGGAGGCTCCCACTATTATAGGATATCATAGTTACTTATTTGGCAGCGCCCCAGTGTTCGAGGAGCTCCCACTCATAAAAGATATCATAGTTACTTATTCAGCTGCGCCCCAGTGTTCGAGGAGGCTCCCACTATTATAGGATATCATAGTTACTTATTCAGCTGCACCCCAGTGTTCGAGGAGGCTCCCACTATTATAGGATATCATAGTTACTTAATCGGCTGCACCCCAGTGTTCGAGGAGGCTCCCACTATTATAGGATATCATAGTTACTTAATCGGCTGCACCCCAGTGTTCGAGGAGGCTCCCACTATTATAGGATATCATATAATGGATGAAGGCAGTTGCTAGGTGAATGTCTTCCAACTTCCTTCAATGCAACGTTGGAAAGACAGAGGTGATGCTCTTCGGGGAAGCCAGGGTTCAATGGTCCCCCGACTGGTGGCCTTCAGATTTGGGCCCAGTTCCTGAGCCCAAAACAATAATCAAGAACTTGGGAGTCAGATTGGAGCCGGAGCTGACCATGAAGCAAAATGTCAATACCACTGTGGGATCCTGTCTCCATGCGATTGGTCTCCTCCGTAGGATTTTTCCTTTTCTCCCTGACTCTCATAGGAAAACCTTAGTTCAAGCTCTGGTTATAAGCCGACTTGATTATTGTAACGGTCTTCTGGCAGGTGCAAACGAGGAGGTTCTAGACCGTTTACAAGTGGTGCAAAATACCGCAGCTAGGTTGGTGCTAAATGCACCCCCCAGATCCCCCTCAAAACCATTACTTCATAAACTACACTGGCTACCAATACGCCAACGTGTGAAGCTTAAGACCTGCTGCATTATCCATAAGGGACTCAATCAATTGGGACCAGAGTATTTGGCCAGCAAGTTTGTTCCTTATGCTCCTACTCGATCCCTTAGATCCAGTGACCAGCTGTTATTGAATGTTCCTAGGATAACCAAATCCAGACTAGGTGGCAGGGCCCTGTCCGTAGTAGGCCCCAATCTTTGGAACTCCCTTCCACTCTCACTAAGACAGTGTCATAACCACCTTCAATTCAGAAAATATCTGAAAACCCTTCTGTTTAGTTCATTTTAACCTGTACATTTGCTGGACTGGGAGCCTCACAGTACTCTCTCTTTTAATTTTATTGCTTTCTTTTCAGTTGCTTTACTGGTTGCCATCAGCGCGGAGATACTCCTTCGGGAGTCTATTCATAGTGCTATAAAAACACGCAAATAAATAAATAAATAGTTACTTATTTGGCTGCACCCCAGTGTTCGAGGAGGCTCCCACTATTATAGGATATCATAGTTACTTATTCAGCTGCACCCCAGTGTTTGAGGAGGCTCCCACATAAAGGATATCATAGTTACTTATTTGGCTGTGCCCCAGTGTTCGAGGAGGCTCCCACTATTATAGGATATCATAGTTACTTAATCGGCTGCACCCCAGTGTTCGAGGAGGCTCCCACTATTATAGGATATCATAGTTACTTATTTGGCTGCACCCCAGTGTTCGAGGAGGCTCCCACTATTATAGGATATCATAGTTACTTATTCATCTGCACCCCAGTGTTCGAGGAAGCTCCCACTATTATAGGATATCATAGTTACTTATTTGGCTTCACCCCAGTGTTCGAGGAGGCTCCCACTATTATAGGATATCATAGTTACTTATTCAGCTGCACCCCAGTGTTCGAGGAGGCTCCCACTATTATAGGAAATCCTAGTTACTTATTTGGCTGCACCCCAGTGTTCGAGGAGGCTCCCACTATTATAGGATATCATAGTTACTTATTCAGCTGCACCCCAGTGTTCGAGGAGGCTCCCACTATTATAGGAACTCATAGTTACTTATTTGGCTGCGCCCCAGTGTTTGAGGAGGCTCCCACATAAAGGATATCATAGTTACTTATTCGGCTGCACCACAGTGTTCGAGGAGGCTCCCACTATTATAGGATATCATAGTTACTTATTTGGCTGAACCCCAGTGTTCGAGAAGGCTCCCATTCATATAGGATATCATAGTTAGTCATTCGGCTGCACCCCAGTGTTCGAGGAGGCTCCCACTATTATAGGATATCATAGTTACTTATTCATCTGCACCCCAGTGTTCGAGGAAGCTCCCACTATTATAGGATATCATAGTTACTTATTTGGCTTCACCCCAGTGTTCGAGGAGGCTCCCACTATTATAGGATATCATAGTTACTTATTCAGCTGCACCCCAGTGTTCGAGGAGGCTCCCACTATTATAGGAAATCCTAGTTACTTATTTGGCTGCACCCCAGTGTTCGAGGAGGCTCCCACTATTATAGGATATCATAGTTACTTATTCAGCTGCACCCCAGTGTTCGAGGAGGCTCCCACTATTATAGGAACTCATAGTTACTTATTTGGCTGCGCCCCAGTGTTCGAGGAGGCTTCCACTATTATAGGATATCATAGTTACTTATTCAGCTGCACCCCAGTGTTCGAGGAGGCTCCCACTATTATAGGATATCATAGTTACTTATTCAGCTGCACCCCAGTGTTCGAGGAGGCTCCCACTATTATTGGATATCATAGTTACTTATTTGGCTGCACCCCAGTGTTCGAGGAGGCTCCCACTACTATAGGATATCATAGTTAGTCATTCGGCTGCACCCCAGTGTTCGAGGAGGCTCCCACTATTATAGGATATCATTGTTAGTCATTCGGCTGCACCCCAGTGTTCGAGGAGGCTCCCACTATTATAGGATGACATAGTTACTTATTTGGCTGCACCCCAGTGTTCGAGGAGGCTCCCACTCATAAAAGATATCATAGTTACATATTCGGCTGCACCCCAGTGTTCGAGGAGGCTCCCACTATTATAGGATATCATAGTTACTTATTTGGCTGCACCCCAGTGTTCGAGGAGGCTCCCACTATTATAGGATATCATAGTTACTTATTTGGCTGCGCCCCAGTGTTCGAGGAGGCTCCCACTCATAAAAGATATCATAGTTACTTATTCAGCTGCACCCCAGTGTTCGAGGAGGCTCCCACTATTATAGGAAATCATAGTTACTTATTCGGCTGCACCCCAGTGTTCGAGGAGGCTCCCACTATTATAGGAAATCATAGTTACTTATTCAGCTGCACCCCAGTGTTCGAGGAGGCTCCCACTATTATACGATATCATAGTTACTTATTCGGCTGCACCTCAGTGTTAGAGGAGGCTTCCACTCATATAGGATATCATAGTTACTTATTCAGCTGCACCCCAGTGTTCGAGGAGGCTCCCACTATTATAGGATATCATAGTTACTTATTCAGCTGCACCCCAGTGTTCGAGGAGGCTCCCACTATTATAGGATATCATAGTTACTTATTTGGCAGCGCCCCAGTGTTCGAGGAGGCTCCCACTCATAAAAGATATCATAGTTACTTATTCAGCTGCACCCCAGTGTTAGAGGAGGCTCCCACTATTATAGGATATCATAGTTACTTATTCGGCTGCACCTCAGTGTTAGAGGAGGCTTCCACTCATATAGGATATCATAGTTACTTATTCGGCTGCACCCCAATGTTCGAGGAGGCTCCCACTATTATAGGATATCATAGTTACTTATTCAGCTGCACCCCAGTGTTCGAGGAGGCTCCCACTATTATAGGATATCATAGTTACTTATTCGGATGCACCCCAGTGTTCGAGGAGGCTCCCACTATTATAGGATATCATAGATACTTATTCAGCTGCACCTCAGTGTTCAGACGGCGCTCCGACTCACATTGGATATCATAGTTACTTATTCGGCTGCAACCCAGTGTTCGAGGAGGCTCTCACTATTTATAGGAAATCATAGTTACTTATTCGGGGGGGCAGTGTTTGAGGAGGCTCCCACTCATATAGGATATCATAGTTACTTATTGAGCTGCACCCCAGTGTTCGAGGAGGCTCCCACTCATATAGGATATCATAGTTACTTATTCGGCTGCACCCCAGTGTTCGAGGAGGCTCCCACTATTATAGGAAATCCTAGTTACTTATTTGGCTGCACCCCAGTGTTCGAGGAGGCTTCCACTCATATAGGATATCATAGTTACTTATTTGGCTGCACCCCAGTGTTCGAGGAGGCTCCCACTATTATAGGATATCATAGTTACTTATTCAGCTGCACCCCAGTGTTCGAGGAGGCTCCCACTATTATAGGAACTCATAGTTACTTATTTGTCTGCGCCCCAGTGTTCGAGGAGGCTCCCACTATTATAGGATATCATAGTTACTTATTCAGCTGCACCCCAGTGTTCGAGGAGGCTCCCACTATTATAGGATATCATAGTTACTTATTCAGATGCACCCCAGTGTTCGAGGAGGCTCCCACTATTATAGGATATCATAGTTAGTCATTCGGCTGCACCCCAGTGTTCGAGGAGGCTCCCACTATTATAGGATATCATAGTTAGTCATTCGGCTGCACCCCAGTGTTCGAGGAGGCTCCCACTATTATTGGATATCATAGTTACTTATTCGGCTGCACCCCAGTGTTCGAGGAGGCTCCCACTACTATAGGATATCATAGTTAGTCATTCGGCTGCACCCCAGTGTTCGAGGAGGCTCCCACTATTATAGGATATCATAGTTAGTCATTCGGCTGCACCCCAGTGTTCGAGGAGGCTCCCACTATTATAGGATGACATAGTTACTTATATGGCTGCACCCCAGTGTTCGAGGAGGCTCCCACTCATAAAAGATATCATAGTTACATATTCGGCTGCACCCCAGTGCTCGAGGAGGCTCCCACTATTATAGGATATCATAGTTACTTATTTGGCAGCGCCCCAGTGTTCGAGGAGCTCCCACTCATAAAAGATATCATAGTTACTTATTCAGCTGCGCCCCAGTGTTCGAGGAGGCTCCCACTATTATAGGATATCATAGTTACTTAATCGGCTGCACCCCAGTGTTCGAGGAGGCTCCCACTATTATAGGATATCATAGTTACTTAATCGGCTGCACCCCAGTGTTCGAGGAGGCTCCCACTATTATAGGATATCATATAATGGATGAAGGCAGTTGCTAGGTGAATGTCTTCCAACGTCCTTCAATGCAACGTTGGAAAGACAGAGGTGATGCTCTTCGGGGAAGCCAGGGTTCAATGGTCCCCCGACTGGTGGCCTTCAGATTTGGGCCCAGTTCCTGAGCCCAAAACAATAATCAAGAACTTGGGAGTCAGATTGGAGCCGGAGCTGACCATGAAGCAAAATGTCAATACCACTGTGGGATCCTGTCTCCATGCGATTGGTCTCCTCCGTAGGATTTTTCCTTTTCTCCCTGACTCTCATAGGAAAACCTTAGTTCAAGCTCTGGTTATAAGCCGACTTGATTATTGTAACGGTCTTCTGGCAGGTGCAAACGAGGAGGTTCTAGACCGTTTACAAGTGGTGCAAAATACCGCAGCTAGGTTGGTGCTAAATGCACCCCCCAGATCCCCCTCAAAACCATTACTTCATAAACTACACTGGCTACCAATACGCCAACGTGTGAAGCTTAAGACCTGCTGCATTATCCATAAGGGACTCAATCAATTGGGACCAGAGTATTTGGCCAGCAAGTTTGTTCCTTATGCTCCTACTCGATCCCTTAGATCCAGTGACCAGCTGTTATTGAATGTTCCTAGGATAACCAAATCCAGACTAGGTGGCAGGGCCCTGTCCGTAGTAGGCCCCAATCTTTGGAACTCCCTTCCACTCTCACTAAGACAGTGTCATAACCACCTTCAATTCAGAAAATATCTGAAAACCCTTCTGTTTAGTTCATTTTAACCTGTACATTTGCTGGACTGGGAGCCTCACAGTACTCTCTCTTTTAATTTTATTGCTTTCTTTTCAGTTGCTTTACTGGTTGCCATCAGCGCGGAGATACTCCTTCGGGAGTCTATTCATAGCGCTATAAAAACACGCAAATAAATAAATAAATAGTTACTTATTTGGCTGCACCCCAGTGTTCGAGGAGGCTCCCACTATTATAGGATATCATAGTTACTTATTCAGCTGCACCACAGTGTTTGAGGAGGCTCCCACATAAAGGATATCATAGTTACTTATTTGGCTGCGCCCCAGTGTTCGAGGAGGCTCCCACTATTATAGGATATCATAGTTAGTCATTCGGCTGCACCCCAGTGTTTGAGGAGGCTCCCACTATTTTAGGATATCATAGTTACTTATTCAGCTGCACCCCAGTGTTCGAGGAGGCTCCCACTATTATAGGATATCATAGTTACTTATTCGGATGCACCCCAGTGTTCGAGGAGGCTCCCACTATTATAGGATATCATAGTTACTTATTCGGATGCACCCCAGTGTTCGAGGAGGCTCCCACTATTATAGGATATCATAGATACTTATTCAGCTGCACCCCAGTGTTCAGACGGCGCTCCGACTCACATTGGATATCATAGTTACTTATTCGGCTGCAACCCAGTGTTCGAGGAGGCTCTCACTATTTATAGGAAAACATAGTTACTTATTCGGGGGGGGCAGTGTTTGAGGAGGCTCCCACTCATATAGGATATCATAGTTACTTATTGAGCTGCACCCCAGTGTTCGAGGAGGCTCCCACTCATATAGGATATCATAGTTACTTATTCGGCTGCACCCCAGTGTTCGAGGAGGCTCCCACTATTATAGGAAATCCTAGTTACTTATTTGGCTGCACCCCAGTGTTCGAGGAGGCTTCCACTCATATAGGATATCATAGTTACTTATTTGGCTGCACCCCAGTGTTCGAGGAGGCTCCCACTATTATAGGATATCATAGTTACTTATTCAGCTGCACCCCAGTGTTCGAGGAGGCTCCCACTATTATAGGAACTCATAGTTACTTATTTGTCTGCGCCCCAGTGTTCGAGGAGGCTCCCACTATTATAGGATATCATAGTTACTTATTCAGCTGCACCCCAGTGTTCGAGGAGGCTCCCACTATTATAGGATATCATAGTTACTTATTCAGATGCACCCCAGTGTTCGAGGAGGCTCCCACTATTATAGGATATCATAGTTAGTCATTCGGCTGCACCCCAGTGTTCGAGGAGGCTCCCACTATTATAGGATATCATAGTTAGTCATTCGGCTGCACCCCAGTGTTCGAGGAGGCTCCCACTATTATTGGATATCATAGTTACTTATTCGGCTGCACCCCAGTGTTCGAGGAGGCTCCCACTACTATAGGATATCATAGTTAGTCATTCGGCTGCACCCCAGTGTTCGAGGAGGCTCCCACTATTATAGGATATCATAGTTAGTCATTCGGCTGCACCCCAGTGTTCGAGGAGGCTCCCACTATTATAGGATGACATAGTTACTTATATGGCTGCACCCCAGTGTTCGAGGAGGCTCCCACTCATAAAAGATATCATAGTTACATATTCGGCTGCACCCCAGTGCTCGAGGAGGCTCCCACTATTATAGGATATCATAGTTACTTATTTGGCAGCGCCCCAGTGTTCGAGGAGCTCCCACTCATAAAAGATATCATAGTTACTTATTCAGCTGCGCCCCAGTGTTCGAGGAGGCTCCCACTATTATAGGATATCATAGTTACTTAATCGGCTGCACCCCAGTGTTCGAGGAGGCTCCCACTATTATAGGATATCATAGTTACTTAATCGGCTGCACCCCAGTGTTCGAGGAGGCTCCCACTATTATAGGATATCATATAATGGATGAAGGCAGTTGCTAGGTGAATGTCTTCCAACTTCCTTCAATGCAACGTTGGAAAGACAGAGGTGATGCTCTTCGGGGAAGCCAGGGTTCAATGGTCCCCCGACTGGTGGCCTTCAGATTTGGGCCCAGTTCCTGAGCCCAAAACAATAATCAAGAACTTGGGAGTCAGATTGGAGCCGGAGCTGACCATGAAGCAAAATGTCAATACCACTGTGGGATCCTGTCTCCATGCGATTGGTCTCCTCCGTAGGATTTTTCCTTTTCTCCCTGACTCTCATAGGAAAACCTTAGTTCAAGCTCTGGTTATAAGCCGACTTGATTATTGTAACGGTCTTCTGGCAGGTGCAAACGAGGAGGTTCTAGACCGTTTACAAGTGGTGCAAAATACCGCAGCTAGGTTGGTGCTAAATGCACCCCCCAGATCCCCCTCAAAACCATTACTTCATAAACTACACTGGCTACCAATACGCCAACGTGTGAAGCTTAAGACCTGCTGCATTATCCATAAGGGACTCAATCAATTGGGACCAGAGTATTTGGCCAGCAAGTTTGTTCCTTATGCTCCTACTCGATCCCTTAGATCCAGTGACCAGCTGTTATTGAATGTTCCTAGGATAACCAAATCCAGACTAGGTGGCAGGGCCCTGTCCGTAGTAGGCCCCAATCTTTGGAACTCCCTTCCACTCTCACTAAGACAGTGTCATAACCACCTTCAATTCAGAAAATATCTGAAAACCCTTCTGTTTAGTTCATTTTAACCTGTACATTTGCTGGACTGGGAGCCTCACAGTACTCTCTCTTTTAATTTTATTGCTTTCTTTTCAGTTGCTTTACTGGTTGCCATCAGCGCGGAGATACTCCTTCGGGAGTCTATTCATAGCGCTATAAAAACACGCAAATAAATAAATAAATAGTTACTTATTTGGCTGCACCCCAGTGTTCGAGGAGGCTCCCACTATTATAGGATATCATAGTTACTTATTCAGCTGCACCCCAGTGTTCGAGGAGGCTCCCACATAAAGGATATCATAGTTACTTATTCGGCTGCACCACAGTGTTCGAGGAGGCTCCCATTCATATAGGATATCATAGTTAGTCATTCGGCTGCACCCCAGTGTTCGAGGAGGCTCCCACTATTATAGGATATCATAGTTACTTATTCATCTGCACCCCAGTGTTCGAGGAAGCTCCCACTATTATAGGATATCATAGTTACTTATTTGGCTTCACCCCAGTGTTCGAGGAGGCTCCCACTATTATAGGATATCATAGTTACTTATTCAGCTGCACCCCAGTGTTCGAGGAGGCTCCCACTATTATAGGAAATCCTAGTTACTTATTTGGCTGCACCCCAGTGTTCGAGGAGGCTCCCACTATTATAGGATATCATAGTTACTTATTCAGCTGCACCCCAGTGTTCGAGGAGGCTCCCACTATTATAGGATATCATAGTTACTTATTCAGCTGCACCCCAGTGTTCGAGGAGGCTCCCACTATTATTGGATATCATAGTTACTTATTTGGCTGCACCCCAGTGTTCGAGGAGGCTCCCACTACTATAGGATATCATAGTTAGTCATTCGGCTGCACCCCAGTGTTCGAGGAGGCTCCCACTATTATAGGATATCATTGTTAGTCATTCGGCTGCACCCCAGTGTTCGAGGAGGCTCCCACTATTATAGGATGACATAGTTACTTATTTGGCTGCACCCCAGTGTTCGAGGAGGCTCCCACTCATAAAAGATATCATAGTTACATATTCGGCTGCACCCCAGTGTTCGAGGAGGCTCCCACTATTATAGGATATCATAGTTACTTATTTGGCTGCACCCCAGTGTTCGAGGAGGCTCCCACTATTATAGGATATCATAGTTACTTATTTGGCTGCGCCCCAGTGTTCGAGGAGGCTCCCACTCATAAAAGATATCATAGTTACTTATTCAGCTGCACCCCAGTGTTCGAGGAGGCTCCCACTATTATAGGAAATCATAGTTACTTATTCGGCTGCACCCCAGTGTTCGAGGAGGCTCCCACTATTGTAGGATATCATAGTTACTTATTCGGCTGCACCTCAGTGTTAGAGGAGGCTTCCACTCATATAGGATATCATAGTTACTTATTCAGCTGCACCCCAGTGTTCGAGGAGGCTTCCACTCATATAGGATATCATAGTTACTTATTTGGCTGCACCCCAGTGTTCGAGGAGGCTCCCACTATTATAGGATATCATAGTTACTTATTCAGCTGCACCCCAGTGTTCGAGGAGGCTCCCACTATTATAGGAACTCATAGTTACTTATTTGTCTGCGCCCCAGTGTTCGAGGAGGCTCCCACTATTATAGGATATCATAGTTACTTATTCAGCTGCACCCCAGTGTTCGAGGAGGCTCCCACTATTATAGGATATCATAGTTACTTATTCAGATGCACCCCAGTGTTCGAGGAGGCTCCCACTATTATAGGATATCATAGTTAGTCATTCGGCTGCACCCCAGTGTTCGAGGAGGCTCCCACTATTATAGGATATCATAGTTAGTCATTCGGCTGCACCCCAGTGTTCGAGGAGGCTCCCACTATTATTGGATATCATAGTTACTTATTCGGCTGCACCCCAGTGTTCGAGGAGGCTCCCACTACTATAGGATATCATAGTTAGTCATTCGGCTGCACCCCAGTGTTCGAGGAGGCTCCCACTATTATAGGATATCATAGTTAGTCATTCGGCTGCACCCCAGTGTTCGAGGAGGCTCCCACTATTATAGGATGACATAGTTACTTATATGGCTGCACCCCAGTGTTCGAGGAGGCTCCCACTCATAAAAGATATCATAGTTACATATTCGGCTGCACCCCAGTGCTCGAGGAGGCTCCCACTATTATAGGATATCATAGTTACTTATTTGGCAGCGCCCCAGTGTTCGAGGAGCTCCCACTCATAAAAGATATCATAGTTACTTATTCAGCTGCGCCCCAGTGTTCGAGGAGGCTCCCACTATTATAGGATATCATAGTTACTTAATCGGCTGCACCCCAGTGTTCGAGGAGGCTCCCACTATTATAGGATATCATAGTTACTTAATCGGCTGCACCCCAGTGTTCGAGGAGGCTCCCACTATTATAGGATATCATATAATGGATGAAGGCAGTTGCTAGGTGAATGTCTTCCAACTTCCTTCAATGCAACGTTGGAAAGACAGAGGTGATGCTCTTCGGGGAAGCCAGGGTTCAATGGTCCCCCGACTGGTGGCCTTCAGATTTGGGCCCAGTTCCTGAGCCCAAAACAATAATCAAGAACTTGGGAGTCAGATTGGAGCCGGAGCTGACCATGAAGCAAAATGTCAATACCACTGTGGGATCCTGTCTCCATGCGATTGGTCTCCTCCGTAGGATTTTTCCTTTTCTCCCTGACTCTCATAGGAAAACCTTAGTTCAAGCTCTGGTTATAAGCCGACTTGATTATTGTAACGGTCTTCTGGCAGGTGCAAACGAGGAAGTTCTAGACCGTTTACAAGTGGTGCAAAATACCGCAGCTAGGTTGGTGCTAAATGCACCCCCCAGATCCCCCTCAAAACCATTACTTCATAAACTACACTGGCTACCAATACGCCAACGTGTGAAGCTTAAGACCTGCTGCATTATCCATAAGGGACTCAATCAATTGGGACCAGAGTATTTGGCAAGCAAGTTTGTTCCTTATGCTCCTACTCGATCCCTTAGATCCAGTGACCAGCTGTTATTGAATGTTCCTAGGATAACCAAATCCAGACTAGGTGGCAGGGCCCTGTCAGTAGTAGGCCCCAATCTTTGGAACTCCCTTCCACTCTCACTAAGACAGTGTCATAACCACCTTCAATTCAGAAAATATCTGAAAACCCTTCTGTTTAGTTCATTTTAACCTGTACATTTGCTGGACTGGGAGCCTCACAGTACTCTCTCTTTTAATTTTATTGCTTTCTTTTCAGTTGCTTTACTGGTTGCCATCAGCGCGGAGATACTCCTTCGGGAGTCTATTCATAGCGCTATAAAAACACGCAAATAAATAAATAAATAGTTACTTATTTGGCTGCACCCCAGTGTTCGAGGAGGCTCCCACTATTATAGGATATCATAGTTACTTATTCAGCTGCACCCCAGTGTTTGAGGAGGCTCCCACATAAAGGATATCATAGTTACTTATTTGGCTGCGCCCCAGTGTTCGAGGAGGCTCCCACTATTATAGGATATCATAGTTACTTAATCGGCTGCACCCCAGTGTTCGAGGAGGCTCCCACTATTATAGGATATCATAGTTACTTATTTGGCTGCACCCCAGTGTTCGAGGAGGCTCCCACTATTATAGGATATCATAGTTACTTATTCAGCTGCACCCCAGTGTTCGAGGAGGCTCCCACATAAAGGATATCATAGTTAGTCATTCGGCTGCACCCCAGTGTTCGAGGAGGCTCCCACTATTATAGGATATCATAGTTACTTATTCGGCTGCACCACAGTGTTCGAGGAGGCTCCCACTATTATAGGATATCATAGTTACTTATTTGGCTGCACCCCAGTGTTCGAGGAGGCTCCCATTCATATAGGATATCATAGTTAGTCATTCGGCTGCACCCCAGTGTTCGAGGAGGCTCCCACTATTATAGGATATCATAGTTACTTATTCATCTGCACCCCAGTGTTCGAGGAAGCTCCCACTATTATAGGATATCATAGTTACTTATTTGGCTTCACCCCAGTGTTCGAGGAGGCTCCCACTATTATAGGATATCATAGTTACTTATTCAGCTGCACCCCAGTGTTCGAGGAGGCTCCCACTATTATAGGAAATCCTAGTTACTTATTTGGCTGCACCCCAGTGTTCGAGGAGGCTCCCACTATTATAGGATATCATAGTTACTTATTCAGCTGCACCCCAGTGTTCGAGGAGGCTCCCACTATTATAGGAACTCATAGTTACTTATTTGGCTGCGCCCCAGTGTTCGAGGAGGCTTCCACTATTATAGGATATCATAGTTACTTATTCAGCTGCACCCCAGTGTTCGAGGAGGCTCCCACTATTATAGGATATCATAGTTACTTATTCAGCTGCACCCCAGTGTTCGAGGAGGCTCCCACTATTATTGGATATCATAGTTACTTATTTGGCTGCACCCCAGTGTTCGAGGAGGCTCCCACTACTATAGGATATCATAGTTAGTCATTCGGCTGCACCCCAGTGTTCGAGGAGGCTCCCACTATTATAGGATATCATTGTTAGTCATTCGGCTGCACCCCAGTGTTCGAGGAGGCTCCCACTATTATAGGATGACATAGTTACTTATTTGGCTGCACCCCAGTGTTCGAGGAGGCTCCCACTCATAAAAGATATCATAGTTACATATTCGGCTGCACCCCAGTGTTCGAGGAGGCTCCCACTATTATAGGATATCATAGTTACTTATTTGGCTGCACCCCAGTGTTCGAGGAGGCTCCCACTATTATAGGATATCATAGTTACTTATTTGGCTGCGCCCCAGTGTTCGAGGAGGCTCCCACTCATAAAAGATATCATAGTTACTTATTCAGCTGCACCCCAGTGTTCGAGGAGGCTCCCACTATTATAGGAAATCATAGTTACTTATTCGGCTGCACCCCAGTGTTCGAGGAGGCTCCCACTATTATAGGATATCATAGTTACTTATTCGGCTGCACCTCAGTGTTAGAGGAGGCTTCCACTCATATAGGATATCATAGTTACTTATTCAGCTGCACCCCAGTGTTCGAGGAGGCTTCCACTCATATAGGATATCATAGTTACTTATTTGGCTGCACCCCAGTGTTCGAGGAGGCTCCCACTATTATAGGATATCATAGTTACTTATTCAGCTGCACCCCAGTGTTCGAGGAGGCTCCCACTATTATAGGAACTCATAGTTACTTATTTGTCTGCGCCCCAGTGTTCGAGGAGGCTCCCACTATTATAGGATATCATAGTTACTTATTCAGCTGCACCCCAGTGTTCGAGGAGGCTCCCACTATTATAGGATATCATAGTTACTTATTCAGATGCACCCCAGTGTTCGAGGAGGCTCCCACTATTATAGGATATCATAGTTAGTCATTCGGCTGCACCCCAGTGTTCGAGGAGGCTCCCACTATTATAGGATATCATAGTTAGTCATTCGGCTGCACCCCAGTGTTCGAGGAGGCTCCCACTATTATTGGATATCATAGTTACTTATTCGGCTGCACCCCAGTGTTCGAGGAGGCTCCCACTACTATAGGATATCATAGTTAGTCATTCGGCTGCACCCCAGTGTTCGAGGAGGCTCCCACTATTATAGGATATCATAGTTAGTCATTCGGCTGCACCCCAGTGTTCGAGGAGGCTCCCACTATTATAGGATGACATAGTTACTTATATGGCTGCACCCCAGTGTTCGAGGAGGCTCCCACTCATAAAAGATATCATAGTTACATATTCGGCTGCACCCCAGTGCTCGAGGAGGCTCCCACTATTATAGGATATCATAGTTACTTATTTGGCAGCGCCCCAGTGTTCGAGGAGCTCCCACTCATAAAAGATATCATAGTTACTTATTCAGCTGCGCCCCAGTGTTCGAGGAGGCTCCCACTATTATAGGATATCATAGTTACTTAATCGGCTGCACCCCAGTGTTCGAGGAGGCTCCCACTATTATAGGATATCATAGTTACTTAATCGGCTGCACCCCAGTGTTCGAGGAGGCTCCCACTATTATAGGATATCATATAATGGATGAAGGCAGTTGCTAGGTGAATGTCTTCCAACTTCCTTCAATGCAACGTTGGAAAGACAGAGGTGATGCTCTTCGGGGAAGCCAGGGTTCAATGGTCCCCCGACTGGTGGCCTTCAGATTTGGGCCCAGTTCCTGAGCCCAAAACAATAATCAAGAACTTGGGAGTCAGATTGGAGCCGGAGCTGACCATGAAGCAAAATGTCAATACCACTGTGGGATCCTGTCTCCATGCGATTGGTCTCCTCCGTAGGATTTTTCCTTTTCTCCCTGACTCTCATAGGAAAACCTTAGTTCAAGCTCTGGTTATAAGCCGACTTGATTATTGTAACGGTCTTCTGGCAGGTGCAAACGAGGAGGTTCTAGACCGTTTACAAGTGGTGCAAAATACCGCAGCTAGGTTGGTGCTAAATGCACCCCCCAGATCCCCCTCAAAACCATTACTTCATAAACTACACTGGCTACCAATACGCCAACGTGTGAAGCTTAAGACCTGCTGCATTATCCATAAGGGACTCAATCAATTGGGACCAGAGTATTTGGCCAGCAAGTTTGTTCCTTATGCTCCTACTCGATCCCTTAGATCCAGTGACCAGCTGTTATTGAATGTTCCTAGGATAACCAAATCCAGACTAGGTGGCAGGGCCCTGTCCGTAGTAGGCCCCAATCTTTGGAACTCCCTTCCACTCTCACTAAGACAGTGTCATAACCACCTTCAATTCAGAAAATATCTGAAAACCCTTCTGTTTAGTTCATTTTAACCTGTACATTTGCTGGACTGGGAGCCTCACAGTACTCTCTCTTTTAATTTTATTGCTTTCTTTTCAGTTGCTTTACTGGTTGCCATCAGCGCGGAGATACTCCTTCGGGAGTCTATTCATAGCGCTATAAAAACACGCAAATAAATAAATAAATAGTTACTTATTTGGCTGCACCCCAGTGTTCGAGGAGGCTCCCACTATTATAGGATATCATAGTTACTTATTCAGCTGCACCCCAGTGTTCGAGGAGGCTCCCACTATTATAGGATATCATAGTTACTTATTTGGCTGCGCCCCAGTGTTCGAGGAGGCTCCCACTCATAAAAGATATCATAGTTACTTATTCAGCTGCACCCCAGTGTTCGAGGAGGCTCCCACTATTATAGGAAATCATAGTTACTTATTCGGCTGCACCCCAGTGTTCGAGGAGGCTCCCACTATTATAGGATATCATAGTTACTTATTCGGCTGCACCTCAGTGTTAGAGGAGGCTTCCACTCATATAGGATATCATAGTTACTTATTCGGCTGCACCCCAGTGTTAGAGGAGGCTCCCACTATTATAGGATATCATAGTTACTTATTCGGCTGCACCTCAGTGTTAGAGGAGGCTTCCACTCATATAGGATATCATAGTTACTTATTCGGCTGCACCCCAGTGTTTGAGGAGGCTCCCACTATTTTAGGATATCATAGTTACTTATTCGGCTGCACCCCAGTGTTTGAGGAGGCTCCCACTATTTTAGGATATCATAGTTACTTATTCGGATGCACCCCAGTGTTCGAGGAGGCTCCCACTATTTTAGGATATCATAGTTACTTATTCGGCTGCACCCCAGTGTTTGAGGAGGCTCCCACTCATATAGGATATCATAGTTACTTATTCGGCTGCACCCCAGTGTTCGAGGAGGCTCCCACTATTTATAGGAAATCATAATTACTTATTTGGGGGGCCCCAGTGTTTGAGGAGGCTCCCACTGATATAGGCTATCATAGATACTTATTCAGCTGCACCCCAGTGTTCAGAAGGAGCTCCCACTCACATTGGATATCATAGTTACTTATTCGGCTGCAACCCAGTTTTCGAGGATGCTCCCACTATTATAGGATATCATAGTTACTTATTTGGCTGCGTCCCAGTGTTCGAGGAGGGTTTCTCTCATATAGGATATCATAGTTACTTATTCGGCTGCATCCCAGTGTTCGAGGAGGCTCCCACTCATAAACGATATCATAGTTACTTATTCGGGGGGGCCCCAGTGTTTGAGGAGGCTCCCCCTCATATAGGATATCATAGTTACTTATTGAGCTGCACCCCAGTGTTCGAGGAGGCTCCCACTCATATAGGATATCATAGTTACTTAATCGGCTGCACCCCAGTGTTCGAGGAGGCTCCCACTCATATAGGATATCATAGTTACTTATTGAGCTGCACCCCAGTGTTCGAGGAGGCTCCCACTCATATAGGATATCATAGTTACTTATTTGGCTGCACCCCAGTGTTTGAGGAGGCTCCCACTCATATAGGATATCATAGTTACTTATTGAGCTGCACCCCAGTGTTCGAGGAGGCTCCCACTCATATAGGATATCATAGTTACTTATTCGGCTGCACCCCAGTGTTCGAGGAGGCTCCCACTATTTATAGGAAATCATAATTACTTATTTGGGGGGCCCCAGTGTTTGAGGAGGCTCCCACTGATATAGGCTATCATAGATACTTATTCAGCTGCACCCCAGTGTTCAGAAGGAGCTCCCACTCACATTGGATATCATAGTTACTTATTCGGCTGCAACCCAGTTTTCGAGGATGCTCCCACTATTATAGGATATCATAGTTACTTATTTGGCTGCGTCCCAGTGTTCGAGGAGGGTTTCTCTCATATAGGATATCATAGTTACTTATTCGGCTGCATCCCAGTGTTCGAGGAGGCTCCCACTCATAAACGATATCATAGTTACTTATTCGGGGGGGCCCCAGTGTTTGAGGAGGCTCCCCCTCATAAAAGATATCATAGTTACTTATTCGGCTGCACGGACCCCAGTGTTCGAGGAGGCTCCCACTCATATAGGCTAACATAGTTACTTATTTGGCTGTGCCCCAGCGTTCGAGGAGGCTCCCACTATTATAGGACATCATAGTTACTTATACGGCTGTGCCCCAGTGTTTGAGGCGGCTCCCACTCATTTAGGATATCATAGTTACTTATTCAGCTGCACCCCAGTGTTCAGACGGAGCTCCCACTCAAATAGAATATCATAGTTACTTTTTTGGCTGCACCCCAGTGTTCAAGGAGGCTCCCACTATTATAGGATATCATGGTTACTTATTCGGCTGCGCCCCAGTGTTCAGTTGGGGCTCCCAGTCATAAATGATATCATAGTTACTTATTCGGCTGCACCCCAGTGTTCAAGAAGGCTCCCACTATTATAGGATATCATAGTTACTTATTCGGCTGCACCCCAGTGTTCGAGGAGGCTCCCACTATTATAGGATATCATAGTTACTTATTCAGCTGCACCCCAGTGTTCGAGGAGACTCCCACTCATATAGGTTATCAAAGTTACTTATTCGGCTGCACCCCAGTGTTCAAGGAGGCTCCCACTATTATAGGATATCATAGTTACTTGTTCGGCGGGTCCCACTGTTAGGAGTAGGCTCTCTCTCTTGCAAGCTATCTCAGTTACTTCTGTTACCCTGCCTGACAGTCTTTACACTCCCAGAGGACAAACCTGTTGCGGGCCATGTCCACCGCTCAGTGCGGGACCAGTCCGCAGCAATAACCACCACCCTTAGAGCAGGCGTGGACGGCCATAGAGGTGTACTGTAACCCGCTGCCCACACAGGACTTTAAATTAGCTCAGACTGCAGGGCCCAACAAGCTGCATCCCACAACCCGTTTTCCGCATTCCACAATGACAACGAAATGTCGGATGACATTGGCACAGTCTTTCCCTACAGATCTCTCCGCCACTTCTTCCTTGATCATACGCCTACTCAGGACCATAAACTTTAACCACATCGCGGCTGATGATATTCTTCTCCTGTGCTGGACAGCAATAAAAACTGGTGTGGTCATGAGCACCTGAGAGGTATATGCCATGACCAGCTGAGCTCGTCATGAGCACCTGAGAGGTATATGCCATGACCAGCTGAGCTCGTCATGAGCACCTGAGAGGTATATGCCATGACCAGCTGAGCTCGTCATGAGCACCTGAGAGGTATATGCCATGACCAGCTGAGCTCGTCATGAGCACCGAAGGGGTTAAACAAAATATCTCTGAAGAGATGACCCAGTGAAGTAATTAGTTAGATAGCAAAAAACACAGTTGATGGACAGAATGTAGAACAATGTCATACATTCACCCCAGTACAAGGATCTGGGCCTAAATCCATCGTTTTTTTGCACTCCACACCACCCCAGTTCAGACATGGCCATATGCAAATCAGCTCTGACCCTGTGCCTCATGGGAACAGTCCAGTCCGAACTACCAAGCCATGCCTTCCCTGGACCGGAATCAAGCATCCAAGGACCGGTTTCTGCCTATCAGCCTTCATCAGCCTGGATAGCTTGACTCCAGTGGTGTGGAGAGCCTGGGACTCACGTCTGAGCATACCCAGCCCACTCGGGGTGAAAATTGCAAAAAACACAGTTGATGGACAGAATGTAGAACAATGTCATACATTCGCCCCAGTACAAGGATCTGGGCCTAAATCCATCGTTTTTTTGCACTCCACACCACCCTGGGTTAGACACTGGCTATATGCAAATCAGCTCTGACCCTGTGCCTCATGGGAACAGTCCAGTCCGAACTACCAAGCCATGTCTTTCCCAGACCGGAATCAAGCATCCAAGGACCGGTTTCTGGCTATCAGCCTTCATCAGCCTGGATAGCTTGACTCCAGTGGTGTGGAGAGCATGGGACTCACGTCTGAGCATACCCAGCCCACTCGGGGGGGGGAAATTGCAAAAAACACAGTTGATGGACAGAATGTAGAACAATGTCATACATTTACCCCAGTACAAGGATCTGGGCCTAAATCCATCGTTTTTTTTCACTCCACACCACCCTGGGATAGACACTGGCTATATGCCAATCAGCTCTGACCCTGTGCCTCATGGGAACAGTCCAGTCCGAACTACCAAGCCATGTCGTTCCCAGACCGGAATCAAGCATCCAAGGACCGGTTTCTGGCTATCAGCCTTCATCAGCCTGGATAGCTTGACTCCAGTGGTGTGGAGAGCCTGGGACTCACGTCTGAGCATACCCAGCCCACTCGGGGTGAAAATTGTAAAAAGCACAGTTGATGGACAGAATGTAGAACAATGTCATGCATTCACCCCAGTACAAGGATCTGGGCCTAAATCCATCGTTTTTTTGCACTCCACACCACCCTGGGTTAGACACTGGCTATATGCAAATCAGCTCTGACCCTGTGCCTCATGGGAACAGTCCAGTCCGAACTACCAAGCCATGTCTTTCCCAGACCGGAATCAAGCATCCAAGGACCGGTTTCTGGCTATCAACCTTCATCAGCCTGGATAGCTTGACTCCAGTGGTGTGGAGAGCCTGGGACTCACGTCTGAGCATACCCAGCCCACTCGGGGTGAAAATTGCAAAAAACACAGTTGATGGACAGAATGTAGAACAATGTCATACATTCACCCCAGTACAAGGATCTGGGCCTAAATCCATCGTTTTTTTTGCACTCCACACCACCCTGGGTTAGACACTGGCTATATGCAAATCAGCTCTGACCCTGTGCCTCATGGGAACAGTCCAGTCCGAACTACCAAGCCATGTCTTTCCCAGACCGGAATCAAGCATCCAAGGACCGGTTTCTGGCTATCAGCCTTCATCAGCCTGGATAGCTTGACTCCAGTGGTGTGGAGAGCCTGAGACTCACGTCTGAGCATACCCAGCACACTCGGGGTAAAAATTGCAAAAAACACAGTTGATGGACAGAATGTAGAACAATGTCATACATTCGCCCCAGTACAAGGATCTGGGCCTAAATCCATCGTTTTTTTGCACTGCACACCACCCTGGGTTAGACACTGGCTATATGCAAATCAGCTCTGACCCTGTGCCTCATAGGGTAGTAGGGTAGTAAGCGCTATATATATAGCAATACTATATAATACATTTTAAAAACCAGACCACATGATTTTGAGGACTCCACCCCCCCACTAAACAATTTACTTTTGTCCTTTTCTTTTTGTTCTGTTTTTATTTGACCAGTTTTCCAAGGTTCTAAAAGCTGCTTTTCTCTAAAATGACAGTGTTGCTGTTTTGTCAGCAGCGGGGGTGTAGGAAGGGGGCTTTGTGGGAGCTGCAGTGAGTGGAAGCTCATTTGCATATACACATTGAAGAGCAGTAACACATGGCTGGGTGGAGGCGCTATATACGGAGCACAAATGCGGTGCAGGGATGAGGCCTGCAGCCCCCAGCCAGGGTAGAGAATGGGTGGAGTCAGCGGCAAGGGTGGGCACCCGCCTGCTCCAGGGCTCAGATCTGATCTCACCCCCAAGAGGAAAGGGGGTCAAAAAGTAAACTTGAGGCCTAGCACAGTGAGATATTGGGAGGCACAGGTACGCCAAGACATAATTACAATATTATATGTACTTGGACCAACCGTATGTGCCCACCAGGACCTGAGTATCCATAATACCCAACATAATGGTTCCACTGTACCTTTCATAGCATCCCCCGATGCGTCGGTTGATTCAAGGCAATGGGAACAGTGATTGACTCAAAAACGAGTATAAGACCCTGTCTCTGCGGGACAGACATACATTTCTTCTGTTAGAATCACAGGTGCAGTCTATAGAGTGGGTGGGTGAGGGCACCTTTGTGCATCCCACTGGGAATGGCCACGAGTGGGTGTGGACTGGGCTGCCATAGTCAAGGAATTGGGAATAATCCTGGAAGCGGCCATTCCCGCCACGCCACAGTTCCTCCTTCTGCGGATCCCTTGCCACGTTGACCTTATCCGAGCCCAGCTCCTGGTCTGCTACCGAGGCTTCATGTTGGTGAAGAGAGGCATTGCTATAAGGCTTCATGTCGGCAGAGAGAGACATTGCTATCGGGCTTCATGTCGGTGAAAGAGATATTACTATAAGGTTTCATGTCGGCGAAGAGAGGCATTGCTATAATGTTTCATGTCGGCGAAGAGAGAGATTGCTATAGGGCTTCGTGTCGGCGAAGAGAGGCATTGATATAAGGCTTCGTGTCGGCGAAGAGAGGCATTGCTATAAGACTTCATGTGAGCGAAGAGAGGCATTGCTATAGGGCTTCATGTGAGCAAAGAGAGGCATTGATATAAGGCTTCGTGTCGGCGAAGAGAGGCATTACTATAAGACTTCATGTCAGCGAAGAGAGGCATTGCTATAGGGCTTCATGTCAGCGAAGAGAGACATTGATATAGGGCTTCATGTCAGCGAAGAGAGGCATTGCTATAGGGCTTCATGTCAGCGAAGAGAGGCATTGCTATAGGGCTTCATGTCAGCGAAGAGAGGCATTGCTATCGGGCTTCATGTCGGCGAAGAGAGGCATTACTATAAGACTTCATGTGAGCGAAGAGAGGCATTGCTATAGGGCTTCATGTCAGCGAAGAGAGGCATTGCTATAGGGCTTCATGTCAGCGAAGAGAGGCATTGCTATAGGGCTTCATGTCAGCGAAGAGAGGCATTGCTATCGGGCTTCATGTCGGCGAAGAGAGGCATTACTATAAGACTTCATGTGAGCGAAGAGAGGCATTGCTATAGGGCTTCATGTCAGCGAAGAGAGGCATTGCTATAGGGCTTCATGTCAGCGAAGAGAGGCATTGCTATAGGGCTTCATGTCAGCGAAGAGAGGCATTGCTATAGGGCTTCATGTCAGCGAAGAGAGGCATTGCTATAAGACTTCATGTGAGCGAAGAGAGGCATTGCTATAATGTTTCATGTCGACAAAGAGAGACATTGCTATAGGGCTTCGTGTCGGTGAAGAGAGGCATTGATATAAGGCTTCGTGTCGGCGAAGAGAGGCATTGCTATAAGACTTCATGTGAGCGAAGAGAGGCATTGCTATAGGGCTTCATGTGAGCGAAGAGAGGCATTGATATAAGGCTTCGTGTCGGCGAAGAGAGGCATTACTATAAGACTTCATGTCAGCGAAGAGAGGCATTGCTATAGGGCTTCATGTCAGCGAAGAGAGACATTGATATAAGGCTTCGTGTCGGCGAAGAGAGGCATTACTATAAGACTTCATGTGAGCGAAGAGAGGCATTGCTATAGGGCTTCATGTCAGCGAAGAGAGGCATTGCTATAGGGCTTCATGTCAGCGAAGAGAGGCATTGCTATAGGGCTTCATGTCAGCGAAGAGAGGCATTGCTATAAGACTTCATGTGAGCGAAGAGAGTCGTTGCTATGAGGCTTCATGTCGGCGAAGAGAGGCTTTGCTATAAGGCTTCATGTGAGCGTAGAGAGGCATTGTTATAAGACTTCATGTGAGCGAAGAGAGGCATTGTTATAAGACTTCATGTGAGCGAAGAGAGGCATTGCTATGGGGCTTCTTGTCGGCAAAGAGAGACATTGCTATAGGGCTTCTTGTCGGCAAAGAGAGACATTGCTATCGGGCTTCATGTCGGTGAAAGAGATATTACTATAAGGCTTCATGTCGGCGAAGAGAGGCATTGCTATAATGTTTCATGTCGACAAAGAGAGACATTGCTATAGGGCTTCATGTTGGTGAAGAGAGGCAGTGCTATTAGGCTTCATGTTGGCGAAGAGAGACGTTCTATAAGGCTTCTTGTCGGCAAAGAGATACATTGCTATCGGGCTTCATATCGGCAAAGAGAGACATTGCTATAGGGCTTCTTGTCGGCAAAGAGAGACATTGCTATAGGGCTTCATGTTGGCGAAGAGAGGCATTGCTATAAGGCTTCATGTTGGCGAAGAAAGACATTTCTATAATGTTTCATGTCGGCAAAGAGAGACATTGCTATAGGGCTTCATGTTGGTGAAGAGATGCATACTATAAGGTTTCATGTTGGCGAAGAGAGGCGTTGCTATAAGGCTTCATGTCGGCAAAGAGAGACATTGCTATAGGGCTTCATGTCGGCGAGAAAGATATTACTATAAGGCTTCATGTCGGCGAAGAGAGGCATTGATATAATGTTTCATGTCGGCAAAGAGAGACATTGCTATATGGCTTCATGTTGGCGAAGAGAGGCATTGCCTTAAGGCTTCAAGTCGGCGAAGAGAGAGATTGCTATAATGTTTCATGTCGGCAAAGAGAGACATTTCTATAGGGCTTCATGTTGGTGAAGAGAGGCATTGCTATTAGGCTTCACGTTGGCAAAGAGAGACATTGCTATGAGGCTTCATGTCGGCGAGAGAGATATTACTGTAAGGCTTCATGTCGGCGGAGAGAGACATTGCTATAATGTTTCATGTCGGCAAAGAGAGACATTGCTATAGGGCTTCATGTTGGTGAAGAGATGCATACTATAAGGCTTCATGTCGGCAGAGAGAGACATTGCTATCGGGCTTCATGTCGGTGAAAGAGATATTACTATAAGGTTTCATGTCGGTGAAGAGAGGCATTGCTATAATGTTTCATGTCGACAAAGAGAGACATTGCTATAGGGCTTCATGTTGGTGAAGAGAGGCAGTGCTATTAGGCTTCATGTTGGCGAAGAGAGGCGTTGCTATAAGACTTCATGTGAGCGAAGAGAGGCATTGCTATAGGGCTTCTTGTCGGCAAAGAGAGACATTGCTATAGGGCTTCTTGTCGGCAAAGAGAGACATTGCTATCGGGCTTCATGTCGGTGAAAGAGATATTACTATAAGGCTTCATGTTGGCGAAGAGAGGCATTGCTATAATGTTTCATGTCGACAAAGAGAGACATTGCTATAGGGCTTCATGTTGGTGAAGAGAGGCAGTGCTATTAGGCTTCATGTTGGCGAAGAGAGGCGTTGCTATAAGGCTTCTTGTCGGCAAAGAGATACATTGCTATCGGGCTTCATATCGGCAAAGAGAGACATTGCTATAGGGCTTCTTGTCGGCAAAGAGAGACATTGCTATAGGGCTTCATGTTGGCGAAGAGAGGCATTGCTACAAGGCTTCATGTTGGCGAAGAAAGACATTTCTATAATGTTTCATGTCGGCAAAGAGAGACATTGCTATAGGGCTTCATGTTGGTGAAGAGATGCATACTATAAGGTTTCATGTTGGCGAAGAGAGGCGTTGCTATAAGGCTTCATGTCGGCAAAGAGAGACATTGCTATAGGGCTTCATGTCGGCGAGAGAGATATTACTATAAGGCTTCATGTCGGCGAAGAGAGGCATTGATATAATGTTTCATGTCGGCAAAGAGAGACATTGCTATATGGCTTCATGTTGGCGAAGAGAGGCATTGCCTTAAGGCTTCATGTCGGCGAAGAGAGACATTTCTATAGGGCTTCATGTTGGTGAAGAGAGGCATTGCTATAAGGCTTCACATTGGCAAAGAGAGACATTGCTATGAGGCTTCATGTCGGCGAGAGAGATATTACTGTAAGGCTTCATGTCGGCGGAGAGAGACATTGCTATAATGTTTCATGTCGGCAAAGAGAGACATTGCTATAGGGCTTCATGTTGGTGAAGAGAGACATTGCTATAATGTTTCATGTCGGCAAAGAGATATTACTATAAGGTTTCATGTCGGCGAAGAGAGGCATTGCTATAATGTTTCATGTCGGCAAAGAGAGACATTGCTATAGGGCTTCATGTTGGTGAAGAGATGCATACTATAAGGCTTCATGTCGGCAGAGAGAGACATTGCTATCGGGCTTCATGTCGGTGAAAGAGATATTACTATAAGGTTTCATGTCGGCGAAGAGAGGCATTGCTATAATGTTTCATGTCGACAAAGAGAGACATTGCTATAGGGCTTCATGTTGGTGAAGAGATGCATACTATAAGGCTTCATGTCGGCAGAGAGAGACATTGCTATCGGGCTTCATGTCGGTGAAAGAGATATTACTATAAGGTTTCATGTCGGCGAAGAGAGGCATTGCTATAATGTTTCATGTCGACAAAGAGAGACATTGCTATAGGGATTCATGTTGGTGAAGAGAGGCAGTGCTATTAGGCTTCATGTTGGCGAAGAGAGGCGTTGCTATAAGGCTTCTTGTCGGCAAAGAGATACATTGCTATCGGGCTTCATATCGGCAAAGAGAGACATTGCTATAGGGCTTCTTGTCGGCGAAGAGAGACATTGCTATAGGGCTTCATGTCGGTGAAGAGAGGCATTGCTATAAGGCTTCATGTTGGCGAAGAAAGACATTTCTATAATGTTTCATGTCGGCAAAGAGAGACATTGCTATAGGGCTTCATGTTGGTGAAGAGATGCATACTATAAGGTTTCATGTTGGCGAAGAGAGGCGTTGCTATAAGGCTTCATGTCGGCAAAGAGAGACATTGCTATAGGGCTTCATGTCGGCGAGAGAGATATTACTATAAGGCTTCATGTCGGCGAAGAGAGGCATTGATATAATGTTTCATGTCGGCAAAGAGAGACATTGCTATATGGCTTCATGTTGGCGAAGAGAGGCATTGCCTTAAGGCTTCATGTCGGCGAAGAGAGAGATTGCTATAATGTTTCATGTCGGCAAAGAGAGACATTTCTATAGGGCTTCATGTTGGTGAAGAGAGGCATTACTATAAGGCTTCACGTTGGCAAAGAGAGACATTGCTATAGGGCTTCATGTCGGCAAGAGAGATATTACTGTAAGGCTTCATGTCGGCGGAGAGAGACATTGCTATAATGTTTCATGTCGGCAAAGAGAGACATTGCTATAGGCCGTCATGTTGGTAAAGAGAGGCATTGCTATAAGGCTTCATGTCAGCGAAGAGAGACATTGCTTTAAGGCTTCATGTCGGCGAAGAGAGGCATTGCTATAAGGCTTCATGTTGGCGAAGAGAGACATTAGTTTAAGGCTTCGTGTCGGTGAAGAGAGGCATTGCTATAAGGCTTCACGTTGGCAAAGAGAGACATTGCTATAGGGCTTCATGTCGGCGAGAGAGATATTACTGTACGGCTTCATATTGGCGAAGAGAGGCATTGCTATAATGTTTCATGTCGGCAAAGAGAGACATTGCTATAGGGCTTCGTGCCGGTGAAGAGAGGCATTGCTATAAGGCTTCATGTGAGCAAAGAGAGGCATTGCTATGAGGCTTCATGTTGGCAAAGAGAGACATTGATATAAGGCTTCATGTTGGCGAAGAGAGGCATTGATATAAGGCTTCATGTCAGCGAAGAGAGGCATTGCTATAAGACTTCATGTGAGCGAAGAGAGTCGTTGCTCTGAGGCTTCATGTCGGCGAAGAGAGGCATTGTTATAAGGCTTCATGTCGGCGAAGAGAGACATTGCTATAAGGCTTCATGTCGGCGAAGAGAGGCATTGCTATAAGACTTCATGTGAGCGAAGAGAGGCATTACTATAAGACTTCATGTGAGCGAAGAGAGGCGTTGCTATGAGGCTTCATGTGAGCGAAGAGAGTCGTTGCTATGAGGCTTCATGTCGGCGAAGAGATGCATTGCTATAAGACTTCATGTGAGCGAAGAGAGTCGTTGCTATGAGGCTTCATGTGAGCGAAGAGAGGCATTACTATAAGACTTCATGTGAGCGAAGAGAGGCATTACTATAAGACTTCATGTGAGCGAAGAGAGGCGTTGCTATGAGGCTTCATGTGAGCGAAGAGAGTCGTTGCTATGAGGCTTCATGTCGGCGAAGAGAGGCATTGCTATAAGGCTTCATGTGAGCGAAGAGAGTCGTTGCTATCAGGCTTCATGTTGGCAAAGAGAGGCGTTGCTATGCACTGGGTAAGCAACAAGTGCCAACAAACCGACAACGGGCAGCAAGCATGGACTCCTGCATGGTAGTAGAAAGGGCAGTCTACCGTGCCAGGGGATTCCCCAAAAAGTTTGATAGAATTTGGGGTGTCTGGAAAGATCACTATGGCCTTGGATATGGAAGGTTCACCATACAACAGCGACACCCCAATAACTGGGGACTCAAAGACAGAGCTGAGCATACTGTTGGCTGTTCACTTGGGTAGAGAGAGATATAGAGAGGGATGGGGGGTGGGGGGGTGCCCCGGGAACAGGGTATAGGAAGGTTTGCAATGGGAGCATTGTTAAACCTTATGCAATTGATTAGACTGTTCTACTGTGTAAATGTCAACTTTGTGTATATGGTAAAAGTCTAAATAAAAAATAGTTTAATATATATATATATTCACAGAAAAAACCATAGGTTATAGACCATATATAGTTAGGAATTAGCATTTACAAAACCTTGAAAATTCACTGAAAAAACCATAGGTTATAGACCATATATAGTTAGGAATTAGCATTTAGAAAACCTTATTTTACTCACACAAAACCATTGAAATTCCATATATAGTTAGTTGCACTAACTATATATCGCGCACCCGCAATCCACTGCTGATGATGTCACATATTACATCATTCATGACATGGTCAGTGACATCACTGATGACATCACTGATGACATCTCAAATGACATCACTGATGACATCACTGATGACATCTCAAATGACATCACTGATGACATCATGACACACCAATACCAGTTACTACATACGCACTCACTGATTCGTACGTCTACACACACATTCACTCATTCACCCATACAATTACTCATACATACAGTCAGTTATTATTAGAACACTATCATATGCACTCATACACCTAGTCAGTCCTGTGAAGAATCAATCACACTTCGATTTCCTCATCTATAGTTAAACACAGAACACCATACTTTTCACACATATACTAACACATACTTACTCTCTTATACAATCACTGATACAAGTACACATTGATATGCACAGAGTCACACACCTCCCAGCCAGCCACACACACACTCAGTCTTCCATACATCCACTCATTCTTCAATATGTAAAACGTATTTAAACTTTACAAAAACACACAGACACTAGATGATGTCATCAGTGATGTCATTTGAGATGTCATCAGTGATGTCATCAGTGATGTCACTGACCATGTCATGAATGATGTAATATGTGACATCATCAGCAGTGGATTGCGGGTGCGCGATATATAGTTAGTGCAACTAACTATATATGGAATTTCAATGGTTTTGTGTGAGTAAAATAAGGTTTTCTAAATGCTAATTCCTAACTATATATGGTCTATAACCTATGGTTTTTTCAGTGAATTTTCAAGGTTTTGTAAATGCTAATTCCTAACTATATATGGTCTATAACCTATGGTTTTTTCTGTGAATTTCATTGGTTTTTTAACAGCTAATATCTGTAGCTGTAAAATGTATTCTTCTTTAAATCCAAAAATATATTTTATATGTTTATGAATAATTTTTTTTTTAATATTTTCTTTTCTTCGTTCCCGCTTCGCGAATCGGGAAGCTTCCCGTTAGCTGACCTTGATGCCACGAAATAGACCGCGAGCCGGTAAACGTTTCTTTACCGCAAGTGCCGCGTTAGAAAACAACATCGTGACGCCTCCCGTCCGCATGACGTTTCACGTTGTCGCGTGATACGTCATATGACGTGCTACGTTAGCGAACTGGTACGCGAAGCGAGTCGCAAAGCGCAGGTTTCTGGAAGCAAACCGGGAGGCCCTGCAAAGCGCTTAACGTAAACACAGCAAGTCATGTGACTTGGTAATAACACTTTTCATTGGTTCATTTCACTTTTGGTTTCCTAATGATGTAAGACTAGGTCATATAATCTAAAATGAACACTTTTGATTGGTTGAGAACTCTTGTTTTTCCCAAATGATGAAAATCCCTCCTTCTTTCCTCACTCTGACTTTCATCATTGTGAGAGAAAGACCCTTTGTGATCACTGAGCAATGGCTTCTTTAGTAGCTTCAGCTGGTGCTTCCCCACCACCTCCACCACATCCAAGGAAGAGTGGCCCACCTGCTCAAGTTATAATTCAACAAGAAGAGGAAGAAGAGGAACAGGACGACGAGCACGAAGAGAGGCAGTTTTTGCCTGAGCAGCCCAGGACGTCTCACCGGAAAGAAAACTTCATTTGGCAATTTTTTAAAATTCCCAAAGGTCAGAAAAAAGTAAATGCAAGATACGTAACTTGCCTTATATGTCAAGATAGACTGTCCAGAGGAACCGAGAAAAAATACAGTTTCGGAAACTACACAATGCATCGCCATATGACTAGGTGGCATCCTAACAACTACAGTGCTGCACAGTTTCGGAACGACCTAGATAATCTCCCTATTATGGCCAGAAGATCTGTTGTACCGGAAGTAACGGGACCAGAGGGCAGGGAGATGGTGCCAAATATACAAATGAAATTTGGTGAAGTAAAACACATCTGCGTATTTTGCGATGGATTCATTTCCTACGGAGAAAGAAGCATCACTCTGATCAACAGAGCTATTGACTATCATATGCAAGTTTGTACGAAACGCCCAAAATAATAAATACTTCTTTTTTTGTTTTGTTGCTCCTGTTGAGCCCTTTACAATGAATCGTTTTCATTGCCCCCTCCAAGAAAAACCCAAAAAAATATAAAACTGTTCAGAAAAATTCAAAAAAAGTAAAAAAATGTTCCGAAAAATAATAAAAAAAATATAAAACAACAAAAACAATAAAAAAAAAGTTCTTTTCAGAACTACCTCCCCGTTATTAAAAAATTGGTACAATATTTGGAACTGTGCCAACCTCTATTTCTCTTAGTTCGCTTCCCAGTTCGCTCGCCGGTACGCGAACCGGAAGCGAACCAAAAACAGTAAGTATAAGGGAAGGAAACAGACACTTATGTTAAAAGAAAGACAGCTATAGGGGAGTAAACTAGAGATACTATTACCCGTAATCCACTGCTGATGATGTCACATATTACATCATTCATGACATGCTCAGTGACATCATCAGCAGAGGATTGCGGGTTTTTTGGCAACGTGCCTTATCCACGGTTTAATAACGCTGCCTTTTGCTTTATATAAGTTTTCAAATTGTATGAAATATATATCAATAGGTCGTTATGAACCTTTAGGTAGTGCTTTTCTTCATGAGGTCTGGTCGCTTCCATACACATACAGATGTTTCAAAGATGATCAAGAAGTTTATCTGAATGGAGAGGAATGCACTGAGACGCCAGATCATTCACTAATGTGTAGGCACATACAGTTACACGGTTCATGCAACAAACACCGACCAAATATGGCTTGCGTGTTGCAAGGCACGCCAGTTCCTGCTATCATCCCCACGTTCAAGTTGTTGGAAAATGGTAGTTATTTGATGCTCAATAATGAAGATTGTTCTGAGTTAATTAAAAGTATTCCTTTTATCGTAACAGTAAGTGAACGGGTTATTTGCTGCAGAAATGTTCTATTTCCTCCCACACATGAACATAGGGAGTTTTCAATCTGGCCACAAATACCAACCTTGGGACAGATTTCAACGGCATGGCAAGAATAAGAGCTCTTTTGTCTCAGAGAGAGGTGGCCTTGAGTTCGGCCCGTGAAACTTTCGTGCTTCACATAGCGAACACCCGTACAGAGGTGCAGACCCTTTTCAATTCAGATTTGCCTTTCAATTTCAGCAAGATGGTTCCGACTATCTTTAACGCATCCTCCACAAAAGCCCTGGCGCACTTTTTTAAAGTTGTTACCAGTGGTCTCGTGACTTCATTTGAGAAAATCTTTGGAGTCATCCCTGCTTCCTTTCATTCTATTTTCTCCACTCTGGTTCGTGGATTGGCATTTTTACTTGCATTACCAGCGGACGCTCTTGTGCTTTTTTACATTTTTAAATATGGATGTCCCTCCTATGCAACCTCCCACCCTGCAGCTGCTGACACTGTTCCGCAATCGCATGCTAGAATATTATGGCACAATGCCGTTGGCGATATTAAGCACGGCATATGGATTATCTTTTCGATTCTCCTACTTCACCTGTGTCCAGCCTGTATTTCACTGCCTGACCTGTGATTTCGATTGGGCCATTGATTTGTGTCTCTGCGGACCGGTTTCTCCTGACGTCGACTTTAATCAGCTGATGACTCCTATCATTACTCACGAGTTGGTTTGTCCTGGCGAAAGGATTATGGCTGTGGCATTGATGCATGGATTACTTGGTCCCTAGAATTTACTGGCGGCAGCACAGTCTTTCTTGGAACAGAGCTTTCTTGAAAACCCACCGAGCTGTCCTCTGATGGTGATAGAGGATCCGGTGCTGGGAGAGCACGTATGTTCTTTTCCGCTTTTAAATTGGATGGCTGAACTGTTTTCGGATGAAGACGGTGACTTCCTATTGGAGGCTGTTGCAGCTTATTTTGCATACACAGTTATGTCATAGACCTTTTTCATGTTTGATATGCTGAGTACTAGCATTTCATTGACAATTCATTGACTTATTTGTCAAGTTTTTATTATTTACCTTGCCTATTGGCTTAAGACTCGATAAAGTACTTGGCTGTTTTATTTTTCTTTAGCATTACATTTTCCTAGTTTTTAATGCTTTACCTTGCGGACCGTCCACATATAAACTTGCAATCTGCTCTCATGAGATGGCACTTCTATTATCTTATTCAGTTCGTTTCCGGATCATGGGGAGGTGTCATCTAGGTCCTGGATATCTTTACACCGTGTTAAGTTAGCATGGGCTCATTACCGGTTTAAACGCCATTTTTCCTTTTTTGCAACTTCTGCACACGACACTTAGTTGTTGCTTTAGCTTTCCACCTAGTAGTTCATCGTGGTTTACATGAGAATAATATGTTATTGCTCTACTATCTGCTTTGCTTGTTAAACTATATCTGTACAGCGAGTGCTAAAGTTTCAAGAACAACACGATACAGAATTGTTATGAGGTCTGATCTCCACGACTTCATACTCATAACATAAGTGCAACTTCTGCCAATTCTGGGCATGAGGCGGGTTTTATATTGCTTTGCCGAACACACATACACAACAGTTGATGCGGTTCACATGAAGAGAGAGCTGGTGTATGCTGATGTGATTCCTTCAAATCTAAGACACTAAAGTATGGGCACGCCCTAAACCAACACAAAGAGACCTTCTTAGCAAATAATATAATATGTGTATTAGGGAGGGTGAGATATAAGCAGCCGCGGGCCGTGGAGAGAGTTACGGTGAGGCAGGGAGGCGGGGAGGGGGAGAAGCAGGGTGGAGCCCTCTCTACCTTGCCCCTCCCCCATCCCGCCTCCCTGCCCCACCGTAACTCCCTCCACGGCCCGCGGCTGCTTATAAGTGTTGCTAACTCTTATTCATTTACAGCATGTTAACATACTGTCACCATTCGCTTTTTATGTACTAGTAACTATGCTGGTAATTTTGCTACTGATAATATGTGTACTTGTATTCTCCACCCTGCTTCTCCCCCTCCCCGCCTCCCTGCCTCACCGTAACTCCCTCCACGGCCCGCGGCTGCTTATAAGTGTTGCTAACTCTTATTCATTTACAGCATGTTAACATACTATCACCATTCGCTTTTTATGTACTAGTAACTATGCTGGTAATTTTGCTACTGATAATATGTGTACTTGTATTATCTAAGATACTACGCCTGAGAAGACGGCATTAGTAAATAAACATTTCAAATACACATGTGTTCTTCTTAACTCCATGTTCTGGTTTCTAAGAAATATATAACGACCGACTGTTCATGAGTTCCACGTATCCTGAGGTACTATAAGTTCATATTCTGGATTGTCTAAACATTGAGAGTTTGTTATATCCAATGTGACACTGTACCTAGCTTGCTAAGGAGTTTTTGATTACTAACGTGAGTTTTGGGACACCCTAATTCGCCGAGGTTCCAATCCTCTGTCCACAGTTCTGTGTGAGAACAGAAACCCTGCGACAGGGGCACCCCCGACCCTTGCTGGAGCTTCATCACACTTGCGATACAACTCCAGCAATGCGCCACCTTTACGGCACAGATACATCACGCATCTGTGCTGTTTTTGCCCCATGATGCGCCGCATTGTAAATGCAGCACACCATAGGTGACGGAACAGCGGCACAGAATGACTAACACATCCCTGGTGATGCGCCAGTCATCATAAATGTATCCCTATGCTTCTTATCTTGTTAGAGATGAACCGCCATATGTATCATCAAAGTTTTTTGCATTTCCTAAATAGCGAACTTTAAGGAATAAATAGCGATTCTTTACCATTCCTAGTTTGCGATTAGCTATTTGCTAATTACAAATTACCCATTCATTTCCTTCATTTCCATAGGGCGGTTGGACTCACTTTTAGCTCGAACGGCTGAATGGATTTCCACGAAACTTGGCAAAATTGTAGGGACTGGTAGCCCGATGTGCCTTTGCTATGTCTCAAGATATATGCTCCAGTGGTTTTTACGAAAATTAACTTTGAAAAATATATATTGGGCTACATTGGCCTATATATATGTTGGAGCCCAAATGTAGCCCAATGTAGCCCAATGAAGCCCAATGTAGCCCAATGTAGCCCAAAGATGGCCGCCAGACACACAAAAAAACAAATGTAGCCCAAATATCAGCCAGATGTAGCCCAACTATAGCCCAGTGACAGAATGACCAATCAGCTTCGCAAACCTCCGTTACGCGAAGCGGAGCGCTGTTACAGATATATATCTTTTTTTGAACGTTAATTTCTCAAAATCCACTGGAGCACATATATTGAGACCTAGCAAAGGCACATCGGGCTACCAGTCCCTAATATTTTGCCAAGTTTCGTGCAAATCCATTCAGCCGTTCGATTATTATTATTATATTTTTTTTTTGCCCCGCGGGGCCCTTTTAAAACCTCCACATCAAACCTAGGGGGTCAGCGAGGATCTACTATGCCCCCTTATAGTTATTTCCCCCTTTGTTTTGACCTCCTCTTGTCTCTCGATCCTACCGAGAGACAAGATGGCGGCCGCTACGGACTTTTTGGAATGTTGACAGACGCCGGAGAACCAATCAGCTTCGCTTCACAAAGCTTCGTTGCGCGAAAAGTACGCGTCCTGGGACGCTGCCAGGTCCGCTGTTACAGATATATATCTTTTTTTAAACGTTCATTTCTCAAAATCCACTGGAGCACATATATTGAGACCTACAAAAGGCACATCGGGCTACCAGTCCCTACAATTTTGCCAAGTTTCGTGCAAATCCATTCAGCCGTTCGGGCTAAAAGTGAGGCCAACCGCCCTATGGAAAACTCAATGTTAAAAACACGTTTTGGGACCCCCCTTTTTTCTCGGCCCCCCCTTGACGAACCCCCCCAAATTTTCAAGGGCTGCTCAGAAACAAAATGTGCCATTTTCCTGAAAATTTCAGCCAATTCCGTCCACAAACGCCAAAGTTATTACACATAGAATTTTCAAAAATCCCATAGAGAAAAAATCCTAACTATATATACCTACTGGCGACCGCCAGTAGGTAATATATATATATATATATATATATATATATATATATATATATATATATATATTTATATATATATATATATATATATATATATATACATATATAGAGAGAGAGAGAGAGAGAGAGAGAAATAAAAGGGCAGACAATGCAGTGCTCAGGAATGCGAACATGCATATATACATACATGTACAGAAACATCAATCAAAGACCCAGGTTGAATATTATATTTCTTAACATTAAGGATCCTGTGAGTCGGTCGACTGGCCAGGCTCTTGAACCACAGCCGCGTCGTACATCCGGTTCTCCACCAACCTCTCACCGTTGCCAGCAGCAGCTGCTGGGAATGGACGAATCCTTCCCACTTGAGGATGCTAAGTTCAGGGGGGGTCGTGTGACGCCTCTGACAGATGTTTTTAATACCAACGGACCGCCGCGGTGGGTCAGGGGTCTTCACTGCTGCGTCACTGCTGCAGACCTCGCATTTCTGATTGTGCTGAGCGGCTTCGCGTGTTTTTTTGAAAGCTTCGTGCCTTGAAAGAGCCCAGATATTTCGCGATAGCGATTACTGCCTGGGTCACTTTTAAAATTCAGCTGAAACGATGAACCTTGGGACTGAATGTAGCATATTTTTTATAAATGCTATCAGAAACCTGAGACCAGCAAATAAATATAGAGCCCATACTATATATACCATATATCATGATGTAATTCTTATTCTTATAAATTCTTTATGTCGGCCAAAGGCCATAAAAGATTTCATTATAAAACATTGTCCATAAAATAATCTGAAGTGTTTCAGCCAAATGTTACATAATTTCAATAAAATTGGCAATTGCAGTAAAACAATTTCATTCAATAAAACCTTTTTAAAATATACATGGAGTAATGTCTAATTATTCATACAGTCCGAGGTAAGTTTCACGATTGCAGGTACCTTGGTCATTGGTATATCACAACTTTAGCCCCATACTCTTCCTTATTAGACCCACTATAAACAAATATCTTGATAGCGCAAATATGACATGTAGTAGGGTACTTGTTGTCAGTACCATTACTGCCTCTTGATGTTTCCTGAATCCCAACTAATTACATAGGGGTTGAATCCATTTGCTCCTTGCCCGATCATACCCCGGACAAAAAAACATAATATGTGCAATCTTTTCGATGTTGATTGTAGGCCCTAAAGTGCATCTAGTGCATAGAGAACAGGCAAGATCCTCCTCTCCCCTCCATTTTACAGTATAGCTCTTGATCTGTAATGTGTTATAGCCTTATAGCCCGCTGTAGAGGGCTATACCGGCTAATAAAGGCCCTCTCCAGCGTTAAAGGCCCCGAGCCGAAGGCGAGGGCCTTTAACAAGGGAGAGGGACTTTAATAGCGGTATAGCCCATCTACGAAGGGCTATAAGTCTATTAGAACATTCTGTCACTAGAGGGCAGAATGTTCTAACAAAAAAAACAAAGCCTTATGGGAGCGCGAGGGGATTGGAATCTCCTCAGGCTCCCTGAAGCCTTTGTTCACAGCCAGAGCTGTGAACAAAGAAACATTGGAATGTTGGAGCTCCGGGCTTAGACCAGCCATTATAAGCCGGAGCACTCCATTGTTTTCAATGGAGCTCCCAACATTCCAATGTTCTAATATATCTTAACTTTAGATACAGATTCTTGCTAGGAACGGTTGTATATGGTCAAGGAAATCCTCGCGATTCGGACTTGGCTTAATAGAAAGGAATTCACTTGTTAACCTTCCTAATCTTGGGTCAGAGTGGAGTGCATTCAATGTATATTGCCAATAAATACCCTTTAGATTACCCTTACAACTTGGTGTTAAATTATGTGGTTTAGTCCAGTATGAGTCAAGACCTTACTCAATCAGCCATTTCCGGGCAAATCTTAACCACGGGAAGGTTAGACGTGTATCAATATCCAGTAATTCGCGTGCACCTTCTCTATATGCTAGTAATTCCGGCGTAGTCCATAACCGTATCTGATAGAACAGTGGTAGTAGGGTTGCATGATGACCTATTCGCTTCAAATTTAGGTCGTGGAACATTGGGATAAGTGGTGCTGATTGGGGTAATCCTAATAATCTCCTTGCAAACTTGTTTTCCCCAGCTGTTAGATGTCGGATGTCGTTTGGGCCCCATAACTCTGACCCATACAATGCCGCAGCCTGGACCTTACATTTATATATCTCAAGTGCCGGTGTCACAGCTTTGCTTGTAGTTGAGCTGTACTTCTTAACACCTTCAGCGCGGCACGAATTTTTGCGCTGTGCTGAAGGTTCTAAAAAAATGGGCGGGGCCGTGACGGAACGGTTCCGTCATAAGCACAGCCCAACCGGCGCACATGACGGAACCGTTCTGTCACAAGCATCGAAGGGGTTAAGGATTGCCCTGACCCTTGGGCTAACCTTAAGGCCGAGTGGTTTATTGGCAGGTTCCAGGCTAGTTTTATGTCTAGTAATATGCCCAAATAAGTAAAATTAGTGGCATATTCTATTTTCTCATTACCGAGCACGATTCTTTTTAAGGGTCTTTTGTGGGTTTATGGCCATTTACTTCGTTTTATTTGCGTTTATTTCTAAGCCCTTTTCTGTGCAGTATCTATTAAACCCATTCAACATATTTTGAAGCCCCTTCATGGTCTGTGATATCACAATGGTGTTGCCTGCGAAGAGCAGCGCCGGCACCAAATTATCGTTTAGCCTTGGAGGATCGTTTGCTTGGTCGTGTAGGTGGTCCACCACATCATTAATAAAACCCTGCCTGGTATGGGGACAGTATGCTATTCGTCTCTATCCAGCCATTAAGCCTGTTCAATCCTTGCCTGGCATACATTTTTGGAGTATGTCTATCAGGCTAATTGGTCTGTAATTCTCTGGTTCATGTTTGCTGCCCTTTTTGTGGATGGGGAACATTCCAGCCTCTTTCCACGTTCCCGGTATTGGGGCACCGGCCGATATTGCGTTGCTCAGAGCATTAACGTAAGGGACCCATACCTTTTTATCATGTTTGAATAAGTCACCGGGAAGTCTATCTAGTCCCGGTGCTTTTCCCGGTTTAATGAAATCTATAGCATACTCCGTTTCTTGCAGTGAGAAGACAATCACCTCGCTGTCTACCTCTATATCAGTAAGCCGTATTTCTCTGCTTGGTGCTGCAATGGGATTAAAACTTGAGTACAAATCAGTGAAGTGGTTGGTCCAAGTCACAGAGTCCAGATAATGCTCTGTTCTTCATACTTGGTCCTTCCCACCCTGGAAACAACCTTTACAACGCAACTTTTACAATGCACTACCATTATAACGAAACTTTTACAACGCAACATCCATTACAACGCATGCATTTACAACACAACCATTACAACGCATGACACTACAACGCACACCACTACAACGCATGTCATTACAACTCAGTCATTACAACGCATACCATTAAAACGCATAACATTACCATCCAACACTTACCCTACTGTTGCACCCCCTGGAGTTAGAATAGTAATATTTACCCCTGCACTATCCAACACTTACCCTACTGTTGCACCCCCTGGAGTTAGAATAGTAAATTTTACCCCTACACTATCCAATACTTACCAAACATGCAATGTAATGCGTTGTAATGGTATGCGTTGTAAAGGTATTATGCGTTGTAATGGAATGCGTTGTAAATGTAGTTTTTAAAATTTCGTTGTAATGGCATGCGTTGTAATGGAATGCGTTGTAATGGATGTTGCTTTGTAAAAAATGCGTTGTAAAGGTATGCATTGTAAAAGTGTGCGTTGTAACGTGATACATCCTTACCACCCCATGCTATCATTTTCCAAAACTCTGCCTGGTTATTTGTTTTTGCTGCCTCCAAAGATTGAGGATGCTAAGTTCAGGGGGGGTCGTGTGACGCCTCTGACAGATGTTTTTAATACCAAAGGACCGGCGCGGTGGGTCAGAGGTCTTCACTGATGCGTCACTGCTGCAGACCTCGCATTTCAGAGTTCACAGAGCGTCTTCACGTGTTTTCTTGAAAGCTTCGGGGCATATTACCTAGCAATAGCGCTATTTATCGCTAAGCAGGGTTACCGGGAATAATTTTATCGCCGCGCTACAACGATTTTTATCGCTGAGATTCCTTGCTATCATCAAGGTTTATCTCAGAAACGATAAAAATCATTCGAAATGCGTGAATATCGCTGGAAATACGGCGTTATTCACACATTATCGTGACTATGCTCTTAGCCATGTTATCCACCTCCCATTGGATAACATGGCTAAGAACTGGTCAGGGCAGGTATTAGCTTTTGGAGATATTCGCGCTTAGCGCGAATATTTCCAAAAGTACGCCTTTGTAGGTAATAGGAGATAGCGATGTTAGCGACTGTTTTCAGTCGCTAACATCTTGGCACGCCCACTTTGCATGTCATTAGCAATAATTATCGCTGACATGCAAAGTGGGCCCCTAAATGCCCGCTATCGCCTACAAGCTGTCGCTAACTGGTGTTAGCAACAGCTTGGTAATAGGGCGATAAAATTATCGCCGCATTAGCGAGAAAAAGTCCTGCTAAAGCGGCGATAATGGCCCTTGGTAATATGCCCCTTCATGCCTTGAAGGAGCCCAGATATTTCACGATAGAGATTACTGCCTGGGTCACTTTTAAAATTCAGCTGAAATTATGAACCTTGGGACTGAATGTAGCATTTTTTTTATACATGCTACCAGAACCTTTAGACTCCCAAATAAATATAGAGCCCATACTTTATATACAATATATCATGATGATTTAATTATTGTAGACTTAATTTGGGCGAGAAGTTGAACAAAACCTACAAAGCGTGAAGATATTGTCATTCTGAACCTCAGAATGATTGTGAAATATAAAATCAGTATTATTTCTAAGACGTCTTCATAGTGCCATGACACCCACCCATAAAATGTATTCATCTTCTGTCTGGTGCAGAAATGCATAGAGTTTACAACCCGCATGCTCAGTCGCAATGTGGAGAGGCCAGGGCAGCACTGACCGTCTGTGCACTCACTCCTCTGGGAGGGGGTTTTACCATCCAAGGCAGGCGCGCGCCGGCGCTTCGTGTGTGGGTCTGAGGAGGCGAGGATTAGATGTGCTATTTAATACTGTGAGGCACCTTATTTATGGAGTTCGATAAATAGCTCCTGTAGCAAGTATCATCCCAGATAAATATTGGTGAGTCTGAGCTGCTGACATTTCCCCAGCGATGTGGGTTTGATGGCATCCACTGTTCATCAGCTGTGATAACATGTTTAACTGCAATAAATGATGGATGGAATGCTGAATGATTCAATAATTCCTCCCCAGTCAAGAGATCTGGGTTAAATCCATCGTTCTTTTGCCCGTTCTTTTGCCCACTACGCCACCCCAGTTCGGACCCAGCCATATGCAAATCAGTCTTGACCCTGTGCCTCGTGGGAACAGTCCAGCCCGAACTGCCAAGCCAGGTCCCCCCTGGACCAGACACAAGCATCCTGGGACCGGTTTCAGGGTATGTCACCCTTCATCAGCCAGGCTAGCTTGAATCCAGTGGCACAGTGAGCAAGGGACCTACGTCTGGGCATACCCATCCCACTTAGGGCGAAAAGTGTTACAGCAAACAAGTGGTGGATGGAATGCTGAATGATTCAAACATTCTCCCCCAGTCACAGATCTGGGTTAAATCCATCGTTCTTTTGCCAACTACTCCACCCGAGTTTGAACCCAGCCATAGCAAATCAGTCTTGGTGCCTCATGGGAACAGTTCAGACCGAACGGCCAAGCCAGGTTCTCCCTGGACCGGAAACAAGCATCCTGGCATGTGGCGCAGGGTGAAGACTGATTTGCATATGGCTGGGTCCAAACTGGAATGGCATGGTGAGCAAAAAAACAATGGACTTAGGCCCAGATCTCTGTACTGGGGTGAATGTAAGACATTATTCTGCATTATGTCCATCAATTGTTCTTTTTGCATTTGTCACCCTGAGTGGGACGGGTATGCCCAGACGTGAGTCCGGTGCTCTCCACACCACTGGAGTCAAGCTATCCAGGCTGATGAAGGCTGATAGCCAGAAACCGGTCCTTGGATGCTTGATTCCGGTCTGGGAAAGACATGGCTTGGCAGTTCGGGCTGGACTGTTCCCATGAGGCACAGGGTCAAGACTGATTTGCATATGGCCATGTCTGAACTGGGGTGGCGATATCCTAAGCTATCCTGGCTGATGAGGGGTGAAAGCCCGAAACCAGTCCTCGAATGCTTGTTTCCAAGCCATGGAGGACCTGGCCTGGCAGTTTGGGTGAATATGAACTATTAATGTGCGAATAAGCGGCTCCATAGCTGTCCTTTCCTGGAGGGGGTGAACAGGCTTCCTCACACACGTGCAGAGCTGACACTGCCTAAGCATGTTCAACCACACAGCAAGACAGCAGATGTTCCATGTAGTTTCAGTCTCCTGCAGCAGAGTACATGCTTTCAGACATGACCTGCCCCTGCGCATACCCCAGGTGCCGGGTCTTTTGCTCAGCTCCCCTGGGGCTGCGGGGGCGGTCTCGCTCCTCGCAGGGGTCACGGCGGCCTCCCTGACTCATTTCTAAATGTTATCTCTTCGAGTCAGTCCCCGAGCTGCAGGTGCACGGATAAAGAAAGGCAAGGGATTTTATTTCCTTCTCTCTTGCTTGGTCTGTGTGCTGAGATTTTATAGATATGTTGGTGTTACAGTGTCAGGTCATAATGACATCACAGGGTGTTTACAGCGTGATTAGCAATAAAACAGGGCATGTTTGGGAGCACGTCATCAGGATATGTTATGAGCACGCGTCCCATAGAGATCAGAATGCAGCTAGAAAGGACGGCATGGCACAGACACTCACCTCACACCTCAATCACAAAAGGAAAGAGGAGGGAGACAGATAACCACCACAGCAAGAGGTGTGGCGCAGCGGCCAGGGTGCCTGACTCTGGACCACGGGGTTCACGGTGCGATTCCCGGCCGGCAGGTTAGCCCAGCACCATCTTCCTGACTGCCCCCAGCTCCCTGACACCCTCGGGTAATTGTTCGCGCTTTAAAAATACTGGATGTCATTTGATTTCACATGTTCACTCGGTGCATTGCTACAACAACCATAGCACTGGGACATACGACATGGAACAAGAGAGAATTAAGGGCAGGAATGGGGGATAAAAGAATAAAAAGGGAAGGTGTACATCCATCATTATAGATATCAGACAGTACAGATCTCAATATGTATACCAATGTAGCGCATGTCGCAATATCAGGGGCCTCATTTATGAAAAGTGACGCATCGCTGCGTGAAAACAGCGATGCATCATTTTTCACTGCGTCCTTCTTGCGACACCAATGATGCGTCATATTTACAGTATGACGCATCATGTCGCAAGGAGTTGCAGATACGTCAGTATTTCTGACGTATCTGTAAGTGCAAAAGTGACGCATTTCTGGAGTGTGTCTCAAAAGTGACGCAGCTCCAGCAATGTGTCCTTTCACATGGGGAAAGTCCCATGTGAAAGGGCCTGCGTCAGTCTTACGCCTGCTGTGAGGCAGGCGCAAGATTTTGACGCAACGGCGTCCTAGAAGTGATGCAGTGAAATCTCATAGATTTCACTGCGTCACTTCTACGACCCTTTCTTGCGTCAATACGCCCCCCTTGCATACATTATACCTGGCTTAGGTATAATGTGGCACAGGGGTTTACAAAGTGACGCATCTACCGAGATGCGTCACTTTGTAAATATGGTGCAACAAGGCACATTTTTTACGGCACTTGTGCGTCACAGAAAGTGACGCACCGGCGGCGTAAAAGTGACGCACAGCCTCATAAATGAGGCCCCATGTTTCTTGTCCCTTTGGAAGAAGCCTAACGGACAGACCTCCCATGTGCGTGTGAGTTGCCTGCCGGCACATGCGAATGGATGACCCAATAACCCAATAATGCTGCAGTAAGGGGCGTGACCATAATATGTGTAAAATGTCAGCATTTACTTGGTCACAGTGGGGACAAGCTGCGTCTGTCCTGTGGAAATAGAGATTCATTTTCTCCAGAGTAAGATATACCCTGTGTATAACACGGAGCTGTATGAATCCAGCCCTGGTGTTACGGGGACATGGCAGTAGGGTTTTGGTAAAATCATACTCAACTCTTTGGTGGTGCACCGGCGAGTCAGATCACCCTGGCACTGCTCTTGCAATGATGTCACCGCTGTGGCATCCTGCAGTCGGAGAGCATCTGCAAACCACCGGGTGAGATATTGCCCGCACCTATAACATGAAGATATTGGATTGTGAGATATCACCCCAGTGATGCCGCAGTGTGCCCAACCATGAAATATGGCTAATAAAGTGTCCTGGGGGCCGTCCTTCCTCTTGTGTTAGTGTCTCATACGAAAGGAGCCTACAACTCTGTGGAGATCCCCAAATGTATGAAGGCCTGCTGCATGCGGTGCAGAAAGTTCTGCCATCGGGGTCATCCTGTGACTCCTGGCCATGGCCAACTGTGGAATTGCAGGAGCGTACGGTGTAATATTTTTAGTGAGATACAGACAGCAGCTAAAGCAATGGTGCACTACTTGAAGTAGCATAGGGCAAGGCCAGGACATCCTGGAGCAGGGTTTAAGCACATGAGGGAGAGTTCCGAACTCCTAGTGGAGCCGTCCGCTGCCGTGACCATTAGGTGTAGCCAAACCAGTCAGCGAGCTACCCGTTGAAGTTGGGACGCCAAATAGTAATGTTCGAGATTAGGCACCACAACAAATAGAGGAGTGTCCCCTTGAGGTTCGTTACAACCTCTGTTCTATAAGGTGCATCTATTGTACCCCAAAATTGGGACAACCTTTGTCCTTGAAAGATCCCTCACTCACCAACCTGGTTGGTGACATGCTTCATCATCGGGGTCCCACCCAGACAGCCGAGTGCCATCTGGGTGTGCTGCGACACCTGACTACAGTGGAGCTGGTATTTTTGATTATTATATGTGCAATTAGGTTTAAAATAAGTGCGTTAAAAGTTGTCCAATACTACTCACTCAGGGACTTTATTCCGGAGTGATTGGGCAACGGTTAAAATATATTGTGGGACACCCTTGCCGAGATTAGGCACCGCCAGGCCTCCCTGGTCAGATGGTAAGTATAATTTTGAAAGATCCACCCTGCAGCCGGACCGGTGCCTTATTAGGTCACGGAGCATTGGTTCAAGGGGGCGAAAAAAGGATGGGGAGGTATAAAGCAGAACATTTGTGAAATAATAAAGGAGACATGGGAGCACCACCATTTTCTAGAGAGCAACTCTCCTGGCAACTGAGACAGCAAGCGTCGTCCAAAAATATATCTGGGATGTCAAGGAAGTGACTGCCTATATAAAGATACCGTCAATCAGGTCTTGATCTGCATGGTAAACCCGAAGGCTTAAATAACGGAACATAGGGCCTGATGTAGGTAATTAGTATTTACCGATTCGTAAATACCGAATTTTACTGATTCGGTATTTACTGAATTATTTAACAAATCTGTAACATTCGGTAATTACGGAATCGGTACCGATTCGGTAATTGCCATTGATTCCTATGGGCCTACATCCCACATTACCGATTCTGTAAATTTACCGTTTCGGTAATTTACAGAATCTGTAAAATTACCGATTCAGTAAATTTACAGAATCGGTCAATTTTAGGCCCCCTACATCTGAAACTACAAATACTGGTCGGTAACGGCCGAAATCGGCCGTTACCAACCGGTATCTGCCCACTTACATATGGTCCATAGTCGGCTGCCAAAGCCACAGGAGCTCCAATAATCATGCGTGCTAGATCAGCAAGTATGGGGAAAAAGGGGAATAGGCATGAGTTCCCCAGTTCACATGTAACCCAGACAGGTGCGCAAATTGAGTGAGTAGGCTAGGTATCCCATTCGGCACAGAACAGACAACCCTGATACACAACAACAGGACATCTGCATACAGCGATATAGCGTGGACACCATCACTCATTGGTATGCCCCGGGTTCCAGCAGAAGATCGCATAGCTAGGGCCGGTGGTTCTATCGCTAGGGAGAAGAGTAAGGGGGAGATGGAGCAGCCCTGACTAGTGTCCCTGGGGACCTGTATCGGTGCAGATATTAGATTCTGTGTTTTAACCCTCGAGGTTGGTTTGTCAAAGAGGAGTTTCACCAAGCGGAGGTTTCGAGGTCCAATGCCATCGTGCGAGAGGACCTCGAATAAGTAGGGCCATTCAGGAGTGTCAAACGCCTTTTCTAGATCAAGTACTAGGCATCCAGAGTGTGTCCAGGTGTGAGGGGCGCAACGTAAGAGTAAAAAAAGACAGCGTAAATTATGGCCTGTGTGTATCACAGAGGGCACTAGCGGCGCCAATCTCTCCACCAATATTTTGGCCTATAGTCTCTATTTACCAGCGCCGGCGGTCGCTAGAAGGGATGTATGTCGTTACAACGCATGCTTTTTCCACGCATGCCTTTACAACGCAGGTTTTACAACGCAAGTCATTACAACGACTTGCGTTGGGAGGCGCTGGATAGTGAATAGTTTAATTTACTACTCCAACTCCAGTCCCCGTGGATAGTAGTGAAGGTTTTGGATAGTAAATTAAACTATTCCCTATCCTACAGCGCCCTCCAGCGCAAGTCGTTGCGGCTTGCGTTGTAATTCCTGCATTGTAAAGGTACTGCGTGGAAAAAGTTTCGTTGTAAAGGATGTTTCCCCGCTACAAGCCTAGTCTCCTGGGGTCTTTGTTGGGCTTAGGCAGGGAGATAAGCGCGGCCTCGCAAGGAATTTCGGGAAGGTGGGAATATAGAAGCGCCTCATCATATGCTTTACGACGATGCTGAGCTACAAGACCTGCATACGCCTTGTGAAATTCAGACGGGAGGCCTTCCGGACCAGGCACCTTTCTAGTAGTGAGAGTCCGTATCGCCCCCTGAATCTTCGCAGGGGTAATAGAGACATTGAGGTCCAATCATTGAGTCGGGGTCTTTAGGGTAAGGCAACTCAGACAGGAAGGAGTCAATACCTGATATAGATGCAGTTAGTGTTGATTGGTATAATAGTGAATCATTCCTGCGTACATTTCACGCTATGTATGTGACTCCAGAGAACCGCAATGCAGATGCTGGCTGTGTTGGCAGCTCCTGCCGCATTAGCCATGCAAGAAGAGATCAGGGACGGTCAGCAGTCACATGCACTCTGGCCAAATGTGCCTCATAATTTAGACATCTTAATCGTTCCAGTAGGTCTACATATGCATCCCTCACTTTTGCAAGTTCAGACGCACACAAGGGCTCAGTAATAGTGTGGGTTTCTAGCACCAGGAGATCCCGTTCTATCCTAGATAGTTCACCCTCTACTTGCTTCCACATTCCGCAGCCCAGGCCCAGACAACAACCTCTCAGTGTCGCCTTCAATGAATCCCATTCTATCAGATCTGAAGAGGGAGTGTTTGGGCCCGATTCACAGAATGAACTTAAGACTCAATCCTAAACTTACTACTATTATGGTATTCACAGAATGCACTTACTACTTTTGGCATTCACAGAATGCACGTACTACTTTTGGTATTCACAGAAGTTAGGATTTTGTCTTAAGTCTGTCTTAAGTCTGTCTTAAGTTTGTCTTAAGTCTGTCTTAAGTTTGTCTTAAGACAAACTTAAGACAAAATCCTAACTTCTGTGAATACCAAAAGTAGTAAGTTCATTCCGTGAATGCCAAAAGTAGTAAGTGCCTTCTGTGAATAGCAAAATGGTAGTAAGTTTCGGATTTTGTCTTAAGTTAGTTCTGTGAATCGGGCCCTTTGGGGCCGATTCACAGAACTAACTTAAGACAAAATCCTAAATTTACTACTTTTGGTATTCACAGAAGTAAGGATTTTGTCTTAAGTTTGTCTTAAAACAGACTTAAGACAGACTTAAGACAAAATCCTAACTAAAGTCTGTCTTAAGTCTGTCTTAGGACAAACTTAAGACAAAATCCTAACTTCTATGAATACCAAAAGTAGTAAGTTTAGGATTTTGTCTTAAGTTAGTTCTGTGAATCAGGCCCATTGTGTCTAGATCAAAATATTCAATAATAGCAGTGCTTAGGAAAGCGCAGAAAGGAGAAAGGGGGGGGTCCTCCAGCATGGCTGCTTGTAGGCGGCAAGTGGGGATTGGAAGATGTCCACTTTCCCATGGATGTGTATTTATTGTGGGTTATGGTTAGAGTGAGTGTACTCCAGACAATCAGTATGCATAACGGAGAGTAATAAATTGGTCATGCATAATTTCCGGACTAGTCTAACATGCAATTTACATGGATGGGAATAGAAGGAATTCACTCGGACAGAGGGGTTGCGGGACCTCCAGACATCTTTCACCCGCTAGTGGTGTAACCACTCCGTAATGCTGGGGTATTGGTGGAAACCACTTTACATTGCAGCGAATGAAAGGAGCAGTCCAAGGAGTGTCCACGATACTGTTACAGTCGCCCCCTATTAACTATGGGAGGCCACAGCACTTGGAGAGTGCCTGCGAAAGCGACTGTAGATAAGAGCCCTGGTCAGTGTTAGGTGCATAAATATTGCCTAACAAGGGAAGGTGCCCATTGAGCCTGTCCTTAATAAAAATGTACTGACCCTCATCATCTATCTGAAACTCTTCTACCTGAAAAGGGGTTTTCGGGAGGACCCAGATGAATGCCCCACGGGCATGAGAGAAGAAATTTGTTGCAAAAACCCTCTCTTTCAATATGCGCTGCAACTTGATCGCTATGGGTAGTGTTAAATGTGACTCGTGCAGTAGAGCTACCTGTGCAGCATGACGTTTAAGGTATGAGCATACTGCATAGCAATGAGATGGGGTGTGCATACCCTGTGCACTCCAGGTAACAATTTTCAGATGTGTCACATTATAGCTGGGTGAAAGTGTTTACCGTGTTTAAACCTAGGCGTGTACATGTATCTATGTAGGGGGGCAGGGCTGGGATCCCTTTCTGGATGGGTGCAGCAGAACCAAGTGCCAACATGGCTTATCTTTAATAAGTATAATCCCCTAGCAGAAAAAGGTAAAGGAGGACCACAAGGGTGCCCGCCACTGACCTCGCCCAACCTCCCCGGAGGTGCACCATCTTAGAAAGAGGAGCGGCACCCTGTCCGCTCCCACCAAGCCTGGCCCCCCACAACTCGGAAAGTCAACATTTACATGAGATGGCCAGACAAAATCAGGTGATGAAGAATAAAAGAATGTAAGAAACAATTACATTCAGTAGAGTGCAGTTTCAAAATAGCGAGACACTATGCAAACCAAAGCAGGTAAAAGGTCAAATGATGTAATCTGACATCTGTGGAGTGATGTCAGGTAGAGGCGTTGAGTTAGTGTCTGATGGGCACGCTGTGGAGGATTCATCGTCTACCCATGATCGCGCAGGCGCCGCACCCTGCACAGAACCAGTTACGGCATCACTGATCTGGGCAGCTCCCTAGATAGCCCAATGTCATACCAATATGATCTGTTCTAGGTTCAGGACGATCGCTGGGCCAAGGAGACTGCCTTTCCTGTGCCAGCAACGTGACATGGACGTATCCTCTGTGGTCCTCTGCTCCCTTTCTTCTTCCCACGGTCGAGGGCAGGAAAACAGTCCAGAGGCCTCCAGCCATTCCCAGGCATCCTGCGGCGCATCGAAGAACCTTGTTTTTTAGCAGATACCACATGCAGCTGCGTGGGAAATAAGAGAGAGTTCTTTATGTCCAGCGCCCGAAGTTGTTGCTTCACTGCTAGGAAAGCGCTGCATTGGCCCTGTACTCCTATGGTGTAGTCTGGGAAGAACATCACACATGTGTACTCCAACTTGATATCTTGTAATTTCCTGGTTTCACACCGTATTGAGTCTCCATCACGATAGTGTAGTACTTTAAATATGAATGGTCGGGCCAGGGGTAGGCCTTCGTGCCGGGACCCAGTGCGCCCTCTCAATTGTGAAGTAGGACGATAAGGAGGATTCCGGCCTTAGTTCCCTGAGCCACTGTTCAGTGAATGAGACTGCCGCATCTTGACCCTCCGCTCCCTCGGGGAGGCTAATAATGCGGATATTGTTTCGCCTCGAGCGACCCTCTGCATCTTTCACCCTTGACTCTAAATACTTGGTCTTAGTGCCATACTCCTGGTTGGCTGAATCTCCGAGGGAGATTGTTCCGTGGTCGTTACTTGGTCGAGCAGTTTCCTTTGGTCTGCGTGCAGCAGTGTAAGATCCACCACCACATTGTCAATTTTGGATTCCAGTGAAACACTGGATTGCTCTAATGCTTCCAACACTACATCAAACCTGTCTCCAGGGGGAGAAGGTTGGCCCGGGGGATCCGCCTCACCCGCCCCCACATGCCAACAAGGAACGCAAGGATGTCCTGGTGTTAGCATTATGGTTGAGACCCATCTCAGCGACCTTCGACATCAGAGGAGCTGCAGCAGGGCAGACAATCAAGGTCAGACAAGGGCCTACTTGCTGGTGTAATATTTAAGGGCCGCATACCGTAGCGCTGGAAGCCGACGGAGCAGGTGCAGTAAATATTCACTCGTCTCACCTTCACTTCCCTCCACAGTGAGGTAGGAGATCAGTCTCGAAGTGCTGGTGCGAGGAAAGAGGGGCTGATAGCTGAAGTCACTGGCCTGCTTGCAGATGCCCACCAGTGGATTGTGGTGCAGCATGTGCAGCCCAAGGGCTGTTAGCACGTGCAGTATTAAAGTCTCAACATCCGTGAGTATAGAGGTAAAACTTGTAGCATTGACCCACAGCTGCGCCGCCAATGGGAGAGCCGAGCATCCCGAAACAGTGATAGCTAGAGGAGCTACAAAGTATTAGCTAACAGGGGTAGGGTGTCTAAGAGTGTGGACAACAGGTAGCCAGATCCATATAGAACATTTTCCACAGTTCAGATTATTATATTAGCTCAAATAAGCTAGGATGTGTCATGCCCATACGTTGGTAGTCAAGGATAAAAAGTTGCTGCAAGGCCAAAGTAGAGCAATTCTAAACAGTGACACATTCCTCTGGTCAGGAGGGAAACCCAGGTAGTCATACAAAAGGAATGGAGACCCGCTCTCCCACGCCTAAGCTCATGTGGCAGACCCGGCATCAGGCCACCAGCTGTGACCCCGGGGGTCCTACAGCCCCCTAGTAGACACCACAGTTCAATGTGCCGCAGGGGGGAGGTGGGCCTCGCACGGGGGCAGGTACCTTACCGCCCCCCCTCCTGCCCCCAGGCTATAATATGCAGGGGAGGGGGTAAGAGAATGGCCTTCGTAGCAGCCAGGTGCTGTCACCTCAGTCCCAGTGCCTTTTAGGCCTTGTTGGGGGAAGAGGAGAGGGTTACATATAATTCAATGCAGACGTTGATTCTGGGTTTGAGTCCCAGCGTCAGCTTAACATCCTGTGATTCTGGGCACATCACTTAATCTCCATACTGTGATGTGGTCGCTGCTCTTACCTTTCTATGGCTGGCACCCGAAGGGATAGCAGTGTCTCACCTGTTTCTTATGTAGGGTGGGAGGTTAATTAGTTTATTGGGGGTGGGGCTTTCATTTCAAATAAAAGGGTCCCGGTGTGGCCAGGACGTTGAACAGTCTTACCTGTGTGTGGTTGTGCTTACTTCTGACATTACACATACTGAAAATGAATTTGATCTTGTGTAATGTAACTGGTGCTCATGCCTCCAATTACTTTGGACCGAGTTCACGTTATACAAAACTATAACAAAAAATAACCGGCCAGATTCCAGTGAGACTAACCAGAACTGGAATATGGGTCACTTTTTTGGGAGTGCCGGGATCCTAATCCAACCCTGCAGGTTGCACCTTGCCCCAAACCTGTAGGGTTGTAGTAGGGATAATCAGGGCAGCTCGGCAGAATACTTGTAGTTTGTGGATGCCGCCCCTGGGGCCTAATAAATGGCGGATAATGGGGATGGGTGGCGGAGCACCGTTAAGGCACGTCCACCATCTTGCCCCTACAGGCCACGCCCGATATTTTATTTCCTTCTTAACCCGTTTACTGCTTCGAACGTTCAGCGCCAGTGCTGAACATTCGAAGAAACAGGTGCGGCCGCGTTGGCCGTTGGACGGGCGCAGCACCAGGGAGGTAGCTCGCGCAACGGCCGACGGCAGCAGCGATAGGGTTAAATGTCAGATTCCAGAAATACAATTGGACAGGCCATTCCATTTCCCATCCTCTGTGACTGCCCCCCCCTACCAACTTGCACACATCTAACCAGGTTTTTTGGGACAAAAAAAATGCATATTTATACAACAGCCCAAAAATGGTACCCTGTGCAGGGGTCTTGTGTGTAGCTTTGGAGTGGTGTGGCTCACTGGTTAGAGGCGGCAGACCCGGAAGCAGAGAACGGCCCGGGACCAGGGTTCAATTCCCGACACCGCAGGGTCATGGACCAGGGTCAGCGGACTCGACAATTCTCGCCTCGGTGCCTACTCTAACCAGGGATCACACTCGGCAACTCTGGGCATTAAGCTTGCCTCATCTCTACAACGGCCCCCCACAGACGCCGGGGATGCCTGGTTTCACCTTGGAGATACCCAGAAGGGACCATTTCACAGGGAAAGCCAGGACGGGTTCCCCAGTGGTCTCCAGCCCCGGGACGCTTACGGGCAGCCGTGCGCTTTACAAGTCCAACACATTTACATTTACATTGGATTGGATTGTATTGCAGTTGTGTTGTAATTGTATTTATATAGCACTTACCACCCCTCATGAGACGTCGAAGTGTGAAACATTAGTTGCACAATCATGCCAGATGCAATCATGGGCCGCCATTGCTGTGACGTCACCGCCTCAGCGTCACCCTGCGGATGTTTACGGTGTGGGAAATAGAGCAGCGGAGGTCCCGGCGGTGGGGAAATTACAGCTATTGGTGTCTGACAGGGGGCTCGGGGCGGAAGTCATGTGCGTGATTAGAGCAAGTAACAGACGTGAAATTAATGCATCTCGGAAGCACTCAGACTTTACTGTGTAATTATCGGATAATGTGCAGGCTGCCGGCGAGTGCCACACATTAACCCGCAGGCGTGATTGGCCTAAATGTTAATTCCCTTATTACTCGGGTCCCCTTTACTCCGCGGTACCAGGCCGGGACTCCTGGCGGAGGGAAATACAGTTTGTTGCCTGGTGCTATTAACTGCTGGGGGGGCATTGTAAAAAGGCCTAGGTGCCTCATTTATGAAAAGTGACGCATCGCTGCGTGACAACAGTGATGCGTCACTTTTCACTACGCCCACCATTGATGCATCATAATTACAGTATGACGCATCATGGCTCAAGGAGTTACAGATACGTCAGTATTTCTGACGTATCTGTATGGCGCAAAAGTGACGCATTGCTGGAGTGTGTCACAAAAGTCGCTGCGTGAAAACAGCGATTCGTCACTTTTCACGGCGCCTTCCTTGCGAGACCATTGATGCGTCATAATTACAGTATGACGCATCATGGCGCAAGGAGTTACAGATACGTCAGTATTTCTGACGTATCTGTATGGCGCAAAAGTGACGCATTGCTGGGGTGTGTCACAAAAGTGACGCAACGCCAGCAATGTGTCCTTTCACATGGGGCAAGCCCCATGCGGATATTTATATAAACAAGTTAGGGCAAAAGATATTTAGCCAAATTGTTCTCGGGCCTTACCCCAGGGGCTTCCTTTTATCATGCAGCGCTGCACGCCTTAGCCCTAGGGCAGGACTTTTTGGAGCAGGAACGGGAGTTGTAGGGGAGCGACAGCCGTTGTCTTTTCCCTCTGCCACTTGGGTCACAACAGGACAATACACACATCTGCGGCCGATGTCCTGTCTATGATGGGTGGGACATCTGACCACAGCGACGGGACACATCCGGCCGCAGCGACTGGACACATCCGGCCGCAGGTTCCAGGCACATCTGGCCACATCCGGCTGCAGGGACCGGGCACATCTGGCTGCAGGGACCAGGCACATCTGGCCACATCCGGCGCAGGGACCGGGCACATCCGGCTGCAGGGACTGCACACCTCTGGCCGCAGGGACCGGGCACATCCGGCCGCAGGGACTGGACACATCCAGCCGTGGGGCCGATGTCCTTTCTATGATGGGTGGGACATCTGACCACAGCAACTGGACACATCTGGCCGCAGGGACCTGGCACATCCGGCTGCAGGGACTGAACACATCCAGCCGTGGGGCAGATGTCCTTTCTATGATGGGTGTTAAATCTGACCGCAGGGACTGGCCACATCCGGCCGCAGGGACTGGCCACATCCGGCCACAGAGACTGGACACATCCGGCTGCAGAGACCAGGCACATCCTGCCGCAGGGACCGGACACATCTGGCCGCAGGGACCGAGCATATCAACTATGTCGACCTAACGGAATTTCTGAAAACTTGTAATTTATTCTTCATGCACTATGAGACTCTCGAAGTCTGCATGAGTAAACCGGTGTAATTTAAAATAAGAAAACACAAAGCGGGCCAGGCAGGGGTATTTAAAGACTCGACCCGCATCACCCCCCATGCACAAAACACACATAAAGGCACAGAAGATCCATCTCAAAACATGTTAAAAACAGCAAGAAAGAGGGGAGTGTAACTTATGCTTCAGATGTCAATCAATCAATTATAGGTTTGTTAAGCGCAGCTACTCAGCCGAGTGGCTCTCAAGACGCTGGGGGGGGGGGGGGGGGATCCAGGATGTTCAAGAGCATCCGTCAAAGAGCCAGGTCTTGAGGTCCTTCGTGAACTTGGAGCGTGTTGGAGTTTGTCCGCGGTGGAGAGGGACGGTGTTCCATGCGCGGCCGCGAGGATGGAGAAGGAACGACCTCCTGTTCTGGTCTTCTCGATGTGCAGTATCGTAGCACGGGAGAGCTGGGCTGAGCGGAGGGATCTTTGGGGTGCGTGGAATGTGAGGCGGCAGTTCAAGGATGCAGGGGTGAGAAGCTTGAAGGTGATTCTCTTTTCGATGGGGAGCCAGTGTAGTGTATGCAGGTGTTGGGTGATGTGGCAGGGATGTGGTAGGTGGAGGACTAGTCTGGCGGAGGTGTTCTGGATGGTCTGGAGTTTACGGGTGAGGTTCTTGTTGATTCCAGCGTAGAGTGTTGCCGTAATCGCGTCAGCTGCTGATGCAGTCAACATGTTTCGGCCACTCATAATTGCCCTGCAATGAGGTGTATGGCCTTCTTCAGGACCACATTACTGAAACCTATCACTCTGAGGGTAAAGCTTGTCTGAAATCATAAAACAGGTACAGACCTGAGAGCATAATCAATATGGCTATTAGCATCGGCTCATGCCGGGTCCAAGGGTCTCAACTCGCCAGCTTAGGACCGCAGTTGACAAGGCTTTGACAACATCCTCTGTTACTCATAATGAAGCTTGTTGACCGTTTAACTATATTTGGGGCAGAAGTTACATTTCTCCCTTTTTTGCTTTTTTTACATGTTCCTTGGGGACATATATTCAGTTCGGTTTAGGTCCCACTGAGAGGCCTTTTTAATCACTTTATTTCAGGTTTGCTTTTCGCTACACTCTATTTAACCTCATTCATACCAACCAGCTTACACTGGTGTAACCATCCGTCACAGCAGGCCTATTCTCTTGTTCTGGAGAGCTGCAGCCCTCTCTGCCACACCTGCCAGTGGACGCAGGAGCAGCCCGATGATTAAGTATGCCACCTAAGGATGGGGGAGGGTTTTCGCTCTTAAAGGACTACGGGGCATATTACCAAGGGTGGTGATAGGTAATTATCGCAGTTTTCGGCCGCTAAGCGGCGATAATTCTATCGCTCTATTAGCAAGCCGTCTCTAACTGCAGTTACCGACAGCTTGTAGGCGATAGCGAGCGGTTTGGGGCCCGCTTTTCATGTCAGCGATATTTATCGCTAATGACATGCAAAGTGGGCGTACTCAACCTGTTAGCGACTGAAAGCAGTTGCTAACCTCGCTGTCTCTTATTACCAACACAGGCTAAGCGCGAATATCTCCCAAAACTAACACCTGCCCAGACCAGTTCTTAGCCATGTTATCCAATGGGAGGTGGATAACATGGCTAAGATCATTTTGTCGCTAATGCGTGAATATCGCTGTATTCTCATCGAAATTCACGCATTTCGCCGCTATCGACGGAAAATTTATCGCTTTGGAGATAAACGTTGCTAATAGCACGTTATCTCAGCGATAAATTCCGGCGATGCTCAGCGATAAAAAAAATCGTCGCTAAGCCTATTTAGCGATAAATATCGCTACTTGTTGGTAATATGCCACTACATTCTGATAGAGCGCGCGGGTCACCTGACCAATAATTTCGCCACTTCTGGCTTCAGGCCCATATATTTCAAATCACCATATACATTGATCAGATGACCTCGCGGTCTGCTATCAGATATTTGTGAGTTCCTTTTGTTATTCCTCAGAGTACCCGACTTACCATCCACCGTCACGGGTACCTATGACCACAATGGATCAGGGAGCTAGCTGTAAAAGGAAAGGCAGCAAAATACAAACCCAACCAATAACATTCAATACCTTTTGTAAAATGACCACGGACAACTCGAAGTTTTAAAGTCTTTATCTAATTTAGTAAAATTCAGAAATCATCAAGTTCACAGTAATTAAGCAATCGATAATCAAAATAACAGAAAGTACATAGCTGAATAGCAAATAAGTCAGTGCAACCATTTATAAACTAATGGAATCCAGGACACATTTCAAATGAAGGATCAGGAATTAGAACGTTTAAGATGAATCACTAAAGATGGGATAGGCTTCGATTAGGACTGGTATTCTAGAATTATCTCAAGGGAATGAGACAGGAGTTCGGGACATTTATACAACTAGGAGAGTCTATGAAGAGAGACACGCTATGCTTTAAGGCAAAAGTTCTTTAGACAGTTTAAGTAAGGAGGTTCTAGACCATATCAGGAAATGACAAACTGCAATGCAAAATATAATTTCTAACAGGTAGGGTAACATAGAAACACGTTATGAAATAAATGCAAATGACTTTATGATTCAATGGTTGTGGCAAAAGCATGGAAAATTAACATGTGCAAAGGTATGCCTTTATTAAAGCAAAAGACAGAAAAATAGAAAGGTGCAGTTTCAAGAGATTCAGAGTGATATTTACCTAGACTGGTGTGGAAACCAAACCCTGGCCACGGGTCAGTTAAGAACAGGAAACCCTCAAGGAAGGATACCCCTCAATGGACAGCAGGTGCAGAATGGACACCCAGGACAGGACAGGAAGACCAGATTAGGATCAGGACAGGACTCTCAGGACAGGAACCCTCAGGACAGGACCGGCACCCACAGTTCGGAAGCAACGCCTGCGCTCCACCCTCTCTGCAGCTATCGATCACGACCCCGATTGGGTCAGCGAACTCCCAGCAAAGTGCTCCGCCAGCACTTTAAGGTTTAGTAAAACCTTAGTCTATGGTCAATTTCGGACAGAGTACTCCGCAGTGCTCTGTATCTTCAGTCACCTATTGAGTGCGTTGGGTCAGTGACAGGTCAGCTAAACCAGACAAGTCGGACAAATTCCCTAGGTGAACCCAGGGTAGTTATACTGTTTTGGGACGGTGTACCACCCCCCAATGTTGCAAAGTGTCAGAATCCCTCAATTTGGATTGGTCCTAAGGTAGGCTTTGGGTAACACACCAATCAGAATAGACTATTTGGAGGCCTAATTTACATCTCTGGGTACCGCCTAGCGAGATTGGGGTTCCCATGAGAAAGCCGCACAGAATACAATGAAGAGAATACATTTTGGTTACATTTGAGCATAATCATGATGCTTCTGCTGGGTGAGGTGTCCCTTTCCCAGGGTGGCTCTGGCATCAACCTTCTTTGGCCTCAGTTCAATGCCACAGCAGCTTCTGGCGAGTCTGCGCAGAAGTACCCTCCAAGATGGACTCCCCATCCCAGCACCCCTCCGAGTCGAGGATACATGAAAAGTAAGCGAAAACAAATTAATACATAGAAATAAATGTATGTAAACACATCATTGGTTTTGTACTTTAAACTTATCATTATAAAAATATACTATGCGGTTTAAATGTTAGCAACATATATACTGTAACAAGAGCATCACCACGTTATTCACGAAAGCTGTGTATTACGCATGCGCACCCTTTCCCACCAAAACGTATAACTACGTCAGGTCACGTGAGTGTGACTGACGCATGCGCAGAAGAGATTTTCAAGCGGCGGCCATGTTTTAGAGACATGGATTAGTTGTATTAGAAATACACGTACGCAAGCTTCCTCTACTTCGTTTGAATATAAAAAATAAAAGATTAGTAAGACGTACAATTTATTAATTGATTACACACGGGCGAGGTTCATGACTCGAGCAAGTCCCGATGCGATGCTTGCTCTATCAATCCCCTCTTTGATGATATTTACTATCATCACAAAAATATAATGGAACCAGATGCCAACTTCTTCACACCTTATACAACTCTATCTCTTCCAACAAGCGATTCAGCTTTTCATTTTTGGTAGGGTGAGAATTCTTCACCCTTTTGTATATCTGATTATTCATTTCCTCTAATTCAAGCTCATCCACACTTCGTTTCACTCCTCTGGCATTCACTTGATGCTTTCTGGTGTGTTTACGGCATTTACAACAGACAAATATGAAAAATAGGATAAGACCTATAATTCCAATTGGCATCAGTACCTTGAACAATAAGCTTTTACCTAAAGTAGCAAGCCAATGACCTACATTTGAGAGACCATCTACCAGTCTCTTCCAGGCACTGTCAACCTCGAGTGGTTTGAGTTCCTTTTCCAAATTAGTAATGTTTTTCACGTATCTTTTGAGCTGTACACTTTTGTCCGGAATATAAGTGCAACAATGTTGCGCCTTCAACATCCGGCAGACTCCGCCCTCTTTTGCTAATAAGGTGTCAAGAGCAAGTCTGTTCTGCAAAACCATTGATCTGATCGCAACCATTTCGGTATTGACCAGCAGAAATCCATGAGCTGTGTCAGTAGACAACACATCCACTATAGTGGACAATTTGCAAATTCTGTGAGTGTTCAGAACCACTCCCACTCCAGGTATCAGTGCACTGAAAATACTACTCATTATTTCACCTACGCTTTCTCTTTTACTACGCACTAAGCCATTAGTATTTTCACTGCTTCCAGCAACTTTGTTCACGTGGTATATTTTCGGGAAGACAATGCCAAAGTAGCAACTTCCATACCAGTGATCCGGCAATTTGAAATAAGCCTTGTCCCCACAAATATAATAAATTCCAGGAAACACAGGCTCCGACCCATTTTTGAAACCCCATCCTCCAATTACCTTGTAATTATGTTCACATTCACTGGAACCAATGAAAATGTTATTATAATAGCTAGTCTTCTCGCGGTGAAGACATAGCTTTCCTTTCTTTTCAAAATCCAGCAACAGAGCAGGACCCGCCCCACCATTTGAGGTGCCTTCCATGTTCTCAGCCCATTTTGGCGTTTTCTGTCTCTCGTCATTTACCTTTCTTTGTATTTGTATTCTCCTTTTCTCTGCCATGTTCAGGAACATCTTTTCCTGCTCACGCAAATAACAAGTCAAGTTATCTCTGTGTGCGTCACCTATGTCGATATTACCTATAGTCAGAAAGTATTCGCCCATGTAGCGAGTAACGTCACTTTTGGTATGTACAGGATTCAAGTTCCCACGTATAGGAAGTTCAGAAAAGATCACGTCATTGTTAGAGTAATAGTACTGTAACGGTCCTCTTTTGTAAAATAAGCTTGCTAAAATGCTACAGGAGATTCCATATGTCAAGGGCAGGTGATGGTATGTCACGCCTTCAGCCACAGAGGTAGGTAGCTTCATGCAGACATAGCAATCTTCAATTTCCATAGTCTCTACATAGTGTATTAACAAGTTTGCGAAAACATTTAAATGTGTCTTATTCTTAACTCCATGATAATGTAGTCCTCCCTCATCTGATGCTTCTAGGTCTCGTTTTGTTTGTCTGAGTGCTCTCTCATGTCTTGCTACACTCTGTGTTGTCAGCTCCTCATTGTCAGTATTTACAATCTCAGTAGGGTCAACGTTAGTATTTTTGCTCACCGCAAAGGGAATGAACACTGTTAGTCCTATCCAAACTAATATCACTATAATTATACTACATACACATACCTTGCAGCATGTTTTGCAACAACTGCGACTCGGTCTACCACTCACGTTTGAATCAGACATTTTGGCTCAGAAGAAGTTTCTCGACCCCTCTTTGTGTCTTTACACCAGTAGCTTACTTTGTGCAAATTCACGGTGGCTCGTCTTCTTCTTCGGCAGAGTACTCAGGGACGGGTTCACCGTCGCTTTCGTCAGTTATATCAAGATCTTCAAATTCTTCCAAAACGAGCGTCCATTCAGGAGACTTGTACTTTTTGTTTTGTCTTTTTATTCGATCGCTCCTCCTTTTGGAAGTGTCTTCTGGTTGCTCTGCTATGCGAGCACTTCTCCTTTCTTCTGCACGTTTTTCTTCTACCGTTTTTATTCTCAGCCTCAATTTCTTTATGTATCCGGGCTCAATATGCTTTCTTTTCTTAAGTCTTTTTTTTTTTTTTTTTTTTTTAAACCTTTATTGTGCACAAAAAGAGAGAACAAATACGGGCCTACAACCAGCAGGCCGGCCACGAAACTTTAAGCACATGTGCGAGCAATGCGGTTTCACAGCGGCAACAGGCAAGATAGCAGCAATCAGTAGCAGTTACACTGAATGGAGTCATGTCGCCAAGGAGAAGGAGTATTGAAGGTTACATTTTAAAGTTTCGAAAAAATATAAATCAGTAAAGAATAAAATCAAGAAGAACTGAGTACGGACATTAGCTTTACAACATGAGCAGGCAGCAGCAATTAGAACAACATTAGTAAGAACACCCCATAAATATGGCAGTACCATACAAAACAATAAGAGCTGCAGTTCACATGGACGTACTACCCTCAGCGCCACCCAATCCCTACTGACCCCTAACGCAGACCCAGAACAGAAAGCAGAACAAGAAAGCGCAGAAATTAGAAAAATAAGGCCCATAGAAACTAAAAAGAAAAATAAAGCTACCCCCCCACCCTGCAACAATCCGGAGGCTACGGCCTACCCCCCCCCGGCAAAGTGCCTGTCGCCCAGTAAAGAAACCCGAAATACAGAGGAAGAATAGAAAAGAAAGAAGAAAGATAAGAAAAGAAAGTTAGCACACTTGAAGCATCGGGAGGAAGAGAAGAACAAGCTAGTCTACCACTCCCGAAAAAGAAAGGAAACGGGGGAGGAGGAGCCCTAATACTAACAAAATTCCCAGACCCCCAGCTATGTATAGCCCCCTGCACTGAGTGAAGCAATAATATCGAAAAGTACACCACCAAATGAAAAATTGGATCAAATACACCCGGGACCCTGAGCCGGCACTTGAATGACCACCCCGTCCATATGGGCAATAACAGGATACACCCAGTTCTACCCCACGTACGAAATCGCCAGGATGAGCAACAGTAGCAGAAGAAATGTGGGGGGCTACGACCATTACATTCGCCAGAGATGCGGCACAGTCCGAAACATAACAGCTAGTCCAACAAGAGCGAGGCCCCGAAGACCTCCAGCTCTGATCAGGTCGCAAGCGACCACTACAGCATGACGCCCAGCAAAGGCCCTCCCCAGTCAGGACAAAGGGACAAGATGGCCGCCGTAACGAGAGTGCAGAGAAAGGAGAGCAAGATGGACGCTACCCTAAACAAATAACACCCATGTCACAACAAGCTTCCAGGACCAGCAAACAGGAACCATAGAAAACGTGGCGGAGCCGATAGCCAGCAATTAATTAGGGTAGCCAGTGTATAATGCCGACTGTGCCATTGACAAAGGTCGCAGCACCCGAAGGATGCCTTGATTGGAAAGCAAAACAACCACTAGCTATAATAGAGACAGACGGGGGAGAATAATCTACATCGTAAACATAAGCCATGCAGCCAGTACGTACCCCATTCGAACCCCAATCCCCATTTTCTTAAGTCCTTTAGTTGGCACTGAGACTTCGTTCTCTTCTCTTGCCCTTTTATTTTCATTAGTTTGTGGCAATTCGGCTACTTCGTCCCTTCCTATCTCACTAGTTCCAGGACTTGCATCTAATTCTTCTGCCTGGTTACTAATCTGGCCTGGTTCAGGAGAGTTCTGTTTTTGCTTTTCAAATGTCTCTGTTTCTGTTTCCTGAACACGGTCTTCTAACCCTATCTGATCCTGTTCGAGCACTTCGATCCCTTGATTTTCTTCCGCTCGAATCTCTTTACTAGGTCTAATCTGCTGTTTTCCCACCTCTAGAGTTTGGGGAGGTGTATCAATTATTTGCTCAGTCCCTGTCTGACCTTCTCCTTCCTCAGTCCACATGAATCTCAATAGTCTGAGGTTCTTCGCCTGTGCCTTGCTTTTCCTCTCTATTCCACTCTCTACCTTTCCAAATTCGTTCGCTTGTTCTGATGGGGTCTTCGGTGAGGTCAATCAAGGGTATCCACTCATCTGGCCATATGCTTGTAAGCTCGTCATCAGCTACTTCTGGACCAACTTTTGGGAACCCTTCAGCAGGCTGGACTCTTGGTAGCTCATCATCAACTACTCCTGGACCAACGTCTGCAGACCCCTCAGCTCGACTGGTACTGGGCTGTGCGTCGTCAGTTACTTCTGGTCTTGCTTCTGCAGGCCCCTCTGCTGGACCGTCTTCTTCTCCAGGCTCCTTGTCGGGTTGTACCTTCTGGGTGTGGCTGGCGTGGATCCAACGTGGAACACCTGCACACTTCACTGCTGTGGTCGTTACCAGGATCACTTGGCGCTTCTCTCCCCACCTCGGTTCCAGGCAGCTCGACCGAGTATGCTTCTTTATTTTGACCCAGTCCCCGGGAACCAGTTTGTGGAGAGGAGTCGTTGGATTGGCGACGGCGTCTTCTCTGATCTGGCGAGAGATATAACGCACTTGGTCACCTAATCTCTTGCAGTATTCAAGCACCAAATCATCAGTAATACTCAACAATTTGCTTCCTGGCACCCATGATTGTCTCATTACTCTTCCCATCAGGATTTCATGGGGGCTCAGGCCTGTCTTCCGGTCTGGAATACTTCGGAGTCCCATCAGAACCAGAGGCAGGGCCTTCACCCAGGTCATGCCAGATGCATCACACAGTTTCGCTAGTCTCGTCTTGATAGTCCCGTTTATTTGTTCCACTACTCCAGATGCCTCTGGATTATATGCACAGTGGAGTTTTTGCGAGATCCCAAATGCCTTACAGAGTTGGTCGATCACATCATTCTGAAAATGTCGGCCTTTATCTGATTCAATAGTGACTGGAACCCCGAATCTAGGTATCAGTTCTTTCAGTAAACACTTTGCTACTGTCAGTGCGTCACTTTGGGGAGTAGGGTAAGCTTCCACCCACTTTGAAAATAGGCAGACAATGACAAGGACATAACGCTTCCCTTCACAACGTGGCATGGTGATTAAATCAACCTGTATTCTCACAAAGGGACCCCCTGACCTCCCAATTTTCCCTAGTTCCACCATTGTTCTCTTGCCTGGGTTCATCTTTTGACATGACAGGCACCTCTGGCAGAGGGACTCTGCTACCTTCCTGAACTTTTTACTGTACCAAGTCTGTTGGAATACCAGAATCATGGCGTCCCTACCAATGTGTGATCCTTCATGTATCAATCTTGCCATTGTGCCAAGCAAGTGTCTGGGTAACACAGGCATACCATTTGGGCCCAAGATGACACCATCCTCACGTCTTGGTCTACACCCTTCTTCCTTCCACTTCTCTCTCTCTTGCCACGGTGCCTCCTGCTGCCATTCTCACACTTCATCCCATGTAGGCACTTCTTCAAACACTCGAAGCTGGCAGCTGGTTCCGGGCCCCCCCCCCCGTTTTGGATTTATGATATATCGATCCCTGGCGCATAACTGTGCCACTCGATCAACAAAATCATTTCCCAATGATACAGAGTCAATGTCCTTCTTATGGGCAGCACACTTGACCACTGCCAATTCCTTTGGTAATTGGATTGCCTCTAAAAGGTCTTGAACAACTTTTCCATTTCGAATAGGGGTACCTGATGAAGTCAGGAACTCCCTCTGTAGCCACAATTGGCCAAAGTCATGCACAACTCCAAAACAGTACTGACTGTCAGTATATACTGTTATTTCAAAAAGGGGGTGGTGATGGACAGAGTATCTGAGTTAATCAGAACACTCCTACCCAGTCAACAGATCAGGGCTTGATCCATCACCGTTTTTTAGCTCACTGCACCATCCCAGTTCAGAACCTGGCTATATGCAAATTAGTCTGTCCCTGGCCCAGTGCATCATGGGAACAGGGCAGACCAAACTACCAAGCCAATTCTTCACTGGAAAGGAAACAAGCTTCCGGGGACCGGTTTCTGGCATTACAGCCGTCTTCAGCCCGGCTTGCTTGAATCCTGATGGTGCAGTGAGCAAGGGACTCATGTCTGAGCATACCCTTCCACACTTATGGTGGCCAAAATAATTTCAAAAAGGGGGTGGTGATGGACAGAGTATCTGAGTTAATCAGAACACTCCTACCCAGTCAACAGATCAGGGCTTGATCCATCACCGTTTTTTAGCTCACTGCACCATCCCAGTTCAGAACCTGGCTATATGCAAATTAGTCTGTCCCTGGCCCAGTGCATCATGGGAACAGGGCAGACCAAACTACCAAGCCAATTCTTCACTGGAAAGGAAACAAGCTTCCGGGGACCAGTTTCTGGCATTACAGCCGTCTTCGGCCCGGCCATCACCACCCCTTGTTGTAAATAATTTTGTCCACCCTAAGCGTGGAAGGGTATACTCAGATGTGAGTCCCTTGCTCATTGCACCATCAGGATTCAAGCAAGCCGGGCCGAAGACGGCTGTAATGCCAGAAACCGGTCCCCGGAAGCTTGTTTCCTTCCCAGTGTAAGAATTGGCTTTTGTAGTCTGGTCTGCCCTGTTCCCATGATGCACTGGGCCAGGGACAGACTAATTTGCATACAGCCAGGTTCTGAAACTGGGATGGTGCAATGAGCTAAAAAACGGTGTTGGATCTAGCCCTGATCTCTTGACAGGGTGAGAGTACTCTGCTTAATTCAGAGACTCTGTCCATCACCACCCCTTGTTGTAAATAATTTTGTCCACCCTAAGTGTGGAAGGGTATACTCAGATGTGAGTCCCTTGCTCATTGCACCATCAGGGTTCAAGCAAGCCGGGCCGAAGACGGCTGTAATGCCAGAAACCGGTCCTCGGAAGCTTGCTTCCTTCCCAGTGTAAGAATTGGCTTTTGTAGTCTGGTCTGCCCTGTTCCCATGATGCACTGGGCCAGGGACAGACTAATTTGCATACAGCCAGGTTCTGAAACTGGGATGGTGCAATGAGCTAAAAAACGGTGTTGGATCTAGCCCTGATCTCTTGACTGGGTGAGAGTACTCTGCTTAATTCAGAGACTCTGTCCATCACCACCCCTTGTTGTAAATAAGTATATACTGTTAGGCGTATGTTTTTTCCAATTTTGCAAGCTTTTATCATAGCGATCAATTCGGCTACTTGTGCAGACTTTACTTCAAATAAATAACCTGCTTCTATAATTTTGGTTAAGGAGACTACCGCATAGGCAGCACTCAGGCCTCCTTGTTCATGTCTTAGGCATGAACCATCCACAAACAATTCCATGTCATGTTTAGGCAAAGGTGTTTCTTTAATGTCTGGGCGTGGTTTTGTGCAAAATTCTGTTAAATCAATGCAGTTATGCTCCTCTTCCTCCCCACCTTCCATATCCATTGAGTCGGGAAGCAGAGTGGCGGGGTTCAGAATGTTGCACCTGACAATGTTTATATTCGCAGCACCCACGAGAATCCTCTCGTATTTAGTCAGCCGACTAGGGGTGAGATACTGAGTTTTCGTTCTTGTTAACAAAATTACCACTCCATGTGGAACATACACAGTTACAGGATGTCCCATGACAATGGATTCACTCTGTTCTAAACTTGTGCAAGTATCAGCTACTGCTTTCAGACATCCTGGTAATCCAGCAGCCACTGGATCCAGGGTGGCAGAGAAATACGCCACTGGCCTTCTGGTTGTGCCATGTTCTTGAGTTAGGACTGACAACGCGCAATTATCGCGAGTATCACAGAATAGGGCAAATTCCTTGGAATAGTCTGGCATTCCCAACGCAGGGGCTGTACACAGACAATCTCGCAATTTTGTGAAGGCTGTTAAGCTTTCATCATTCCATTCTACAATATCTGGTGATCCTCTCTTGGTCATTTTTATCAAGGGCCTAGCTAGGACTGCAAATCCCACAATCCATTGCCTGCAGTATCCTATCACTCCAAGGAACATTCTGATTTCTTTCTGAGTACGGGGTAACTGCATCTTTTGAATTATTCTTACTCTTTCTGACGTTACTTTCCTGATGCCTTTCTCTATCTGGTGCCCCAGATATTTTACTGATTTTGCACAGAACTGTAATTTTTCAGGGGCCACTTTATGTCCCTTCTCACCCAGGTGGTTTAGTAGGGCAATGGTGTCAGTCACACAGTCCTTATGACTTTTGGACGCCACCAAGAGGTCGTCAATGTATTGCACCAAGACAGAATTAACAGGTAAGACCAAAGTTTCCAAGCATTTTTTCAAGATCTGATTAAAGATAGAGGGGCTCTCTGTGTACCCCTGGGGGACCCTGTTCCAGACATACACGTGACTGTTGAAGGCAAATGAGAAAAGAAATTTGCTGTCTGGGTGCAAGGGAATGGAAAAGAATGCATGACATAGGTCTATCACAGTGAACCACTCAGCATCCCAGGGAATCTGGTACAGAATCACTGCTGGGTTCGGGACAATAGGACAACAAGGAACCACTATTTTGTTTACCTTTCTTAGGTCCTGAACTACTCTGTACTTGCCACTAGGCTTTTTGATGCCCATAATCGGTGAGTTGCATGGGCTACTCATTACTTCCTGTATGATGTTTCCTTCTAGCAATTTTTGTATTTCCAGGGCAACACCTGCTCTCACTTCTGCATTCATTCTGTAGGGTTTAGTATTAGGATATACTGCATTGTCCTTTATTGCTATCTGTATAGGGTCTACGTTTTTCATTAATCCTACATCTTTTCCGGTAAAGTCCCATACCTCTTGCTTCACTGTTTCTTGGAGTTCTTTGGGCAAATCCTGCATAGTCATTCGTTTTATTTCTGAGTCAGGTCTGATTAACATTAATTTATAAATGCCATCTTCATCTGGGGTCTGAATTTCAACACCCTTTGGTGTGCAAAAGATGGTACAGTTCATTTTGCACAGCAAATCACGTCCCAGTAGGTTCACTGGACTGGTGTCACAAACGACAAATCTATGCATTTGTTTAAAGTTTCCAATTGAGATCTCCATGGGCTCGGTAACAGGAGTACTAATCAATTGATTAGATACACCCACTACTTGGATGGCTTCTCCCGAGAGGGGTAGGTTTGGAACGTCCACTGTTCTCACAGTAGAACGGTAGCGCCAGTGTCCAACAGAAAAGTGACATCATTTCCGTCAACCTTTCCTTCAATGTATGGTCCGGACTGGTCTACCGGCAAGGAGGCGCCAAGTACGCACTCCTCGTCCTCCCCTCTCAGGCCCCGTCAGTACTGGTCATCACAAAGGAAGGTATCATTTAGTAAATACTGCGAAGTTGCTGCATTTCTGTTCTCATCGCATCCCCAGACTTCTACGTCATCACCATGTGGTGATTTTCCCTTAAATACTTGCTTTGGTGCTCTGGGCAACTGAATCGTTTTTACCTGTTGTTGTGTCTTTCTTGGTCTTTCTTTCTGCGTCTGTGGAGTTAAATCAGGTGTTTGGGAGTTATCATCCTGCAAATAGGGACACTCATCTCGCCAGTGTCCAATTTCTCCGCACTGGTGGCAGGGAAATTTCTTTTTAGCCTCCTCCCTGCTCATTTTGGGCCGGGGCTTGCCTCCACCCCCACCCCCAGGACTTTTGTTCTCGTTAGATTTTGCCATTTTATTCAATTGTTTTTCCTGCTGTTCTGCGAGCTTCACTTGAGCCCACATAACCTTCTCCTTGAGAGCCTTTTTCTTTTCTGCCATTTCGTCCTCGCAGTACTTTGCGTACCGCAGGACCTCATCCATCTTTTTAGTATGCCAACAGATTTTGTTATCTTTTATCCACTGACAAATTTCGGGTCTTAAACCATTTACAAACCTGTAAATAAAATGTGTCATATCCTTCATCTCGATGTTGTCTATACCGCTGTATGTTTTGAACACCTGCAACAGCCTTTCATAAAAGGAGTGCACTGTCTCGTCTCTTTCCTGCGTGGTTCTGTCTATCTTGGTCCAATCAGTTTCCTTTGCTGGCACCTTTTGTTTCAGATGCTGAATTACTTGCTCATATTTTTTCATCACTTCTATCGATGGTTCCCCTGTTTTGCCATCTCTCGGGTATTCCTCACTAGGCCAAGCTATGGCTATTTTACACTCGGTCCACAGATCTACCGGGACCACAATGTCGAAAAACCCATCCAGGTCTTTCCACAGGCATTTTTGCACCTTTACGAACCTTTCCACCTGCCTGTACCAGTCAACTGGCTTTTCGCGCAATTTGGGGAAATCGTTAGTAAAGGACACAATATCCTGTCTGGACCATGGAACGTGCACATACTTTCCACCTGGTACTTCGCGCATAGGGCATAACTGTTCTGGTTTTTCAGCTTCTTTTAGCAAGAATTCGGGAGTTGCCTGCCTAGACCTGGCCTCATCCTTTTTCTTGGCCCATCTGGCTTTCCACCTTTCCACATCTCCCCATTTCTCCAGCACTGTCAATAGTTCTTTGACCTGCGCTTTCTTCCACGACATATTCAAGTTTTCCAAATCTTTGTCTGAGAAATCTGCCCTGTATGGTTTTCGCAGCGGTTTCGATCTAGAAATATCTATTCCCATGCTAGCAGCTGTGTCTGTCAGTTTTTCATGAAGTACTCTGGTGCTTCGGGTGAGACTTTTGCAGATAAACAGCATTTCGTCTTCAGAGTAGGTATTTAATCTGTCTAATCCTACGTTTCCTGCCATCAATTCCTCTATTTCTATTCTCAACTTGTAGAGATCTAAAGGTTTTGTTGGGGACGCTTGTTTTTCCAATTTTTGACTCCATCTTTCAATTTCTTCAGGAGTCACCAATGTGACACTCCTAGTACCTGAGGTCGATTCCATCTGAATTTCCCTCGCATTAAAAGTATTTTGTCCTTTCGGTATCCTTTTTCCAGTCTTTCTAATGGGCAGATCCAGCAGCGAGACCTCCGACTCGCACTCACTGGTCTGGTCGTCTATAATTAAGGGCTCTGGTCTGGTCGGTGCAATGACAGGAGTAATTACAGGAGGTTTCGGACTTCCTTGACGGTCCCCATACAACGGAACCACCGGTCCGATTGTTACTGGGATCGTCAAGGCTTCAGGACTTGCATTTAGCTGTGACATTTTCTGTATTATCTCAGCTCTCTGATTCCCTAATGCTTCTCGTTCCTTTTCTTCTAACAACCTGTCCAGTGTGTTTCCATGTAACACTTGCGGGGTCAGAATGGGAGCATAACTCGGGGCAGTGGGATGAGTCTCACTCGGCCCTCCACCATAATTAGGTTTCTGAAACAAACTTCCTGTGCCTAGAATTCTCTGATCTTCCTCATCCCGGGGCTGTAATCGTGGCATTCCTGAACTCAAGGACCTCACCTCACCTCCATAAGGGGGGGCGAGAGCAAAAATCTCCTTCACGTGAATATCCCGTCTCCCCACCCACGGGTCTCCTTGGGTAAATACTTCGTGTTTCTACGGGTCCCAGATTCTCAGTATAAGGAGGAATTAGATAATCCCCTCCCACACTTATGGACCTGACCTCCTCCCTTTGTAGGGGTCTCCGGGGAATATCTCTTGCACTCGAAGGTCGGTGTCCCTCATTATAAGAAGGCGGACTTCTCATGCACAGGTCATCTAACAATTCGTCATCTGACTCTCCGAGGGGCCCCCAATGTTTTTTTTTTTCTGTTCTTCCCCCCCCCCCCCCCGGGAGGATCTTCTGCTGGCATCATGGGAAACAGTCCCTCAACAATCATGCTCTGTCTCCATTGTTTCATTTTTTTATCTCGGGATTCTTGTCTCAGTTTTGGGTAATACTTTGTCAACCCTTTATCCATTCGGGGCTTTTCTCTTTGGAAAGCCTCAATCTCCCATTCCTCTAATGCCTCATACTGCGTTAGTCTCGGTCTGGGATGTAATTCATTCATTCGGGTTCTTAAATTGAATAGGATCCTACCATTAAAGGTACCTTCTAACGGAAAGGCCATTATTCCGTCGTCTTTTGTGTATTTCACCCAATTTTCTAACCACACACATGTATTGTACCCTCTGTCGAACATCATGAAAGAGGCGGGAGTATTTGGTGGTGGAATAACAATGCCCTCTCTAGTTTTAATCGGCTTGTCCTTTTTGAAGTAATTCTTCACCTTATTTACAAGGGACATTTTTCGCTTATTTCCGTACATAATGTCGTATCTATTAGCCTTCCACTGATCCCTTTCAAACCCTTGGTTTCTTGGATCGGGTCTAGTCTCTGGAGAATACGAGTGCCACATACGATTTCTACGCTTAACTTTGTTTACAAATTACCTCCAATCAGAATGCGTCTTGCAATTCCGTGCGACCAATGGGGTGCACGCGTTCAAATATTTTCGGCCAATGGGTGCACGGCCTTTTCGCGAGACAGTTCTCACACTTCGGCGCTTACCCCTCCTTCACAATTCCAGCCCCGCTACCCGCCCGCTGTGAGAAGTTGGCCTGGTAGGGGATGTTTCCAATTCTGGAACCACCTACTACCTGACCAAACAATCCCTTATGGTGTCTGGTTGTAAGTCAACCTTATTAGACAAGCTATCCTAGGGGTAGCATGGACTAAGCAGCCTAAAGGCTTAACTTAAGAGGTCGTGTTAAGCGAGCTGTTTTACCACATACAATCCTGTAATACCAAATGAAAGGACACCACACAAGTATATATTATAAAAATATATGTGTTTATTACTAAAAACAATCCCCAGTATTCTTTATGAATAAAGGGGCACAAGCGTTAAATCAAAAGCACTGTTTAAACATACAAAGTTGCACAATTATGGATGAGGGCAGGGGGCCACTCAAACCATATACTAAACAAGTGGTATAAGAAAGGCCACTCGAGCAGTGGTTAGGCCTAGGGCCTAGGGAATCGCTGGGAGCAGTCAGGACAAGCAATGCTGAAGTCGGGAATGGCCCTCGGGATTCGGGAGATGTGCGGGAAGCGCACGCACGCACCAATGTTAACCAATGGTGCGTAAAAGTTGTAAAGTTAAAGTTAAAGGACACTTCCGCTGAACCTAGAGGAACAAAACTTAACACACAGACCCTAGAGGTGTGCACCAGTGTGGGAACACCGGCGGAGCAAAGTTACCTCACCCACAGGAAGTGGGTGCACAGGGTCGAAGTGGCGTCGGGTTTTGACACGCAGGTTCTTGGCGCTTGAAGCTGAAGACGCTGCAGGCGATGTGAAGGAGAAGTGTCCGGTGGATCCAAGGGTGGATCTGAAGTGGTGAAGACCTGAAAGCAGAGGGGACAGTGTTCAAAGTCACTGGCCAGTGACCACCGTGGAACCAGATTGGAACCAGGCAAAGTCGGGTGCAAACAGGTGATGAGGGGTTGCTTCTCTCTGCAGCCACGTAAACACGAAGAGGTCAAGGACGTCCAGGAGTCAATCACGAGCTGTCCCTCGAAGGCTCTAGCTGATGGCGGTGTCGGCAACTCGATTGAAGCAAACAAGCCTTGGCTAATGCAAGCCACGGGGAAAGTGAAAAAGGCTTATTACTCGGACCAGCAAGGTCAGAGCGGGTACTCCTTTCTACAGGAGCGAGGGCAGGTCTGGAGCAACCAGACCCACAGTGTAAATCGTAGGTTTCGTCGCCAAGATGGCCGCTGACCACGTGACAAGCGGCCGGGATGGCGAGTCGAGTGGCACAAAGCAAAAGGGCCCCACGCAGATCGTGGAGATGCTGGAGGGCTGATCTTTGGTGCAAATGCTGCTCGATTGTGGGGCTTCTCAAACCCCAAAGGACAGAGTCGAGGGTGCCTCGGGTGCTGTGCAGTCAGCGTCTCGGGGGTCTTTCAAGATGTCCGCTCCCACGTCTCTCGGTGCCTCCACGGGTCCCTTCTTTGCAGGGACTGTGGATCGGGCTGGGAGAAGTCTGGGAAACTGGGTCTTGTCAGGCTCTGCACTCGGGCTCCGGCGGGAGGCGGCGGCAAAGCAGACGTCGAGGTGCTGGGTGGTGCCTGTGTTCACAGGGTGGCCCCTCCTAGGCCACAAGGGAGATTCTCTTCAGTCTTCTATCATCAGAATGTCGAAGTCCAGTCGTCTTCTTAGTTTAAAGGTGATTTCAGGATGATCTGCTGTGCTAGGGCACTGCTCCCACTCTTATTCCAATCTGAGGGGTGGATCTCCGGCTAGGCCCCTCCCTATGGGTGGGACCAGGAAGGGGGGTGGTTACACCCCCTTTCCTTTGTCCAGGTCTCACTGGAGCTGGGGCTGGGCTGCCCCAGAACCGGTTTGACCGGATTATGCAAGGGGAAGCCTTGTGCTCCCCAGGCACTGTCTGGTTTCTTTCAAACCTCCCTGCTACAATCCACTATCTCCTGTCTGGAGGGCGGTGACACCCTCCTGTGACAGGAAACCCTTTGTCCAGGACCCATTTGGTTGAGTTTCGGTCAACTGCAGGGGTCCAGACATTTGTCTGTGGCAGAGGCATCCATTTTGTGGATCTTAAGGTCTTTGGAGAAATTAACCGCATTTAAGCAAAGTAACATGTCTTACCCCTCTAGAGGGGTGGAATGCTATCCCCGTCGCCAGAACTGGCGAGGGGATAGTATTCCAAATCGTATGACACCTTACACGACATGTTTTGATAAAGCCAAACCAAAGTTGCTATATAACCGCGAGGATTATAAGGCACTTAAGAGTATATGGTATGGCCTTATCCTGAAACAGCTTAGGGAGTTGTTCCCGACAGCTGCAGACAGGCTCAGCTCATGCTAGAGCTCCATCTCACATTAAACCACGCACTCTGCCTCCAGGATTGATGAGGCCTTCCATAGGAGTGGCTCACAGGTTAATATGTGTCCAGATATAGGTTTAGATATAGGTATACTATATCTAAGCAAGGGGTGATTACACCACCTTACCCCAGCTGAGTGATCAGCCAGTTGTGTCAATTTAAGAACCAGCCAGGGGTGGCAAAAGATATGCTGCAGCCCCTGGTAGGCCTTGGTGGCTCCTATGCCCTGGGCACCTATAGTGCATTATACAGGGGCTGACAAGGAGTCCATTTCCAATTGTGGTATGTACCTAGGGTACATGGAATCCATTTTACAGAGAGAGCAGATGGCCTGGGGCCCTGATTAGCAGGGAACCAGGTCAACTAAGTCAAAAAACCAGCTAAACACAGGCAAAAAATCTGGGGTAACCATAGTCAGGTAGCCACCTTCCTACATAACCCCCCCCCAAACGAAAGGAGATAAGGCTATCCTTGGCCAGGTAAGCCTATATTGCCTGAGTGGCCATATAAGGAAGTACCTGCACTAGCATGGGTACCCCCTGTCTCATGGTCCACTAAGCAGTCCCTCACCCTTTGGGTATTAGAGGGTCTCCACCATAGGGAATCACTACCTTGGGTGTGTTTATGCAAAGTTAAAGGCTGGTTTGGATATGGAGTATTGAAGCGAGGCTCTACTAATTTAGGGCTTAGCTTCCTCCAATTATCTTCCACCATGTGTGCCTTTCTCTCTTTAACTGAGTTGCACTGTGCTCTCAGGGTCAACCTCTGGCTACCTAAAGCTGGAGGCTGGGTCCCTCTGTTTGGCTTGCTGGAGGGACAGTTCAGGTTTGGGCCCCTTGGGTCCCAGGTTTGGCTGTGCCCAACAGAATCCATCTGTGGGAGGTCCCTAACTGTTTTTAAGGGGGCTCCCTCAGGAGTTTTTAAAGTTTTCACCTTACTAGGGCTACTAGTTTTGGTGCACCTAATCTTTTGATGGGGGTGCTTTATTTGACAGGGGGCCCTCTGGGTCTCACTGTCCTTCTTGTCCTCTGCAGCCCTGGGCTGGCTAAGGCAAGGGAGAGAGGGGCAGGTTACCTGCTCCAGACTGGGTTCCACCTGAGAAGGGTCCACCGCCATCAGAGGCTCTGTCAGGCCAGGCCTAACAACCTCTGGGGCAGTTCCTTCATCAGGGGTAAGATCAGTTCCCTGAGGAGGCTGATCCTGTCCTAAAGTCTGGTGAGGGGGAGATTTCTCTTCCTCCTCCATGCTCTCAGTTTGTGTGGAGTTATCCATCATTTCAGGCTTCACAACACACATATCAGTTTGAGTTTGGGCTGTGGCCATCACAGCCCCACCAACCTTTTCAGGAGGAGACTCAGTTTGGGTTTCTGCTGTTATCATAACAGCTTTGCTATTCTGTTCAGGAAGAGCTTTTGCTAAAGATGGGGCAGAGAGTTTCTCAGCCCTACCAACCTTTTCAGGAAGGACATCTTGAATTGGGGCTGTAGCCATTACAGCCCCACTAACCTTTCCATTGGAATTCACCATTCTAGAATGGGTTTCCTGTTCAACCTCAGCCCAGGCTGAGATTTCCAAATCATTACCAAGTAGGCAGTCTACAGGCAAGTTTGGTGACACTGCCACTCTCTTTGGGCCAATGACACCTCCCCAGCTGAGACTTACTACTGCCATGGGATGATTTGTTTGGATTCCATCAATGTTTGTAACCTGGTATGTGGCACCAGGTAAAAGTTGCTTAGAGGGGACTATGCCATCAGCCACCATGGTGATGCTAGCCCCTGTGTCTCTAAAAGCTTCAACTTTCAAACCATTGATGATGGGTTCTTGTCTATACTTGCTCAAAGTATTTGGGCAAGCAGAGAAGTTGGCAAACCCCATGCCAGTCTCATAAACAAGATCATTGGGTGATGGGGACCTGGATAGGCCAGGGTCCACCTGAGCTCCAACAGTAAACCCACCCAGATTCCTGGGTGTGCTTCCACTTCCTGGGGGATTACTGCTGACAGTAATAGGAGGTGTTGAAGCTGGCTTTGGAGGTATATTTTCTTTATTGTTATTCTTGGGACAACAGTTGTCTGTTTTGTAATGCCCCACCTGTTTACAGGCATAACAATAAGGCTTTTTCTCAGTTGAAGAAGTGTCTTGGGACCCACCCCCATCCTTGGAGTTTTGGGGCCCTGGGGAAGTCTTTTCTTTATTTTTATCCCCACCCTTATCTTGAGGCTTGGTAGACTCCTTCTTCTGGTTACTGTCCTGATTCTTAGGCCTAATCCTGGTTCTGACCCATTTGTCTGCCTTCTTTCCCAATTCTTGGGGAGAGGTCAGATCAGAGTCCACCAGGTGCTGGTGTAAGAGCTGGTTCTGACAATTACTTAGGATCTGCTCCCTCATAATCAAATTATACAATCCTGTAAAGTCATGTACTTTGCTGCCATGTAGCCAACCCTCCAGAGCCTTAGTTGCACAATCAACAAAATCAGTCCAGTCCTGAGTCTGTGTCTTCTGGGTATCTCTGAACTTCAACCTGTACTGTTCAGTGGTTAAGCCAAACCCATCTATCAGAACACTCTTCAGGACTTTGTAATTGTTTGCATCCTCATGTCTAACAGTGAGGAGCTTATCTCTCCCTTTCTCTGAAAAGGAGTACCATAAGATTGCTGCCCACTGTTCCTCAGGAACCTGCTGTACCATGCAGGCTCTCTCAAGAGCAGTTATCCACTTGTGGATGTCATCCCCTTCCTTGTAGGGGGGCACAATCTTTGTCAGGTTTCTACTACCATAGGACCTGGGTTTCTCTTTAGGAATATTGCTGCCACCAGTGGCATCTAAGCCACACAATTTTTGCTCTCTTGCCAAGGCAAGTTTAGCTTGAGCCAAGGCTACCTCCTCCCTCTCTATCTGGAGTTTGACAGCCCTCATTCTGGCCCTATGCTCTAGCTTTTGAGAAGCACTCATGCCTCTCTGTGATTCTCTGGAGGCACTAGAAACATGAGAGTCCCCTGAGGGAGATCTCACTCTTCTGTTGCCTGGGAGAATAACATGTTGGGTTCTGGGGAGGTGCTGGCCCTCTCCATTCCCCAGTAGGTCCAAGTTGGCCGGGCTAAGCCTGGCAACTGGAACCTGGCTACCCTGATCCTGAACTCCTAAGTCCTCAACATCTGAGTCCTCATCTAAGTCATCATCATCCTCCTCCTCCTGAGGGGGATCAGTTTCAGGGGGGTTCCCTCCATTTCCTGTGTCTAGGGAAGCTGCTTTAGCCTTCTCTAAGTCATCCTGTTCTAGGATTTCTACCAGGATTAGGCAGGTGGGGCTTCTGCCCCTTTTTAACCCTCTTGCTTTGCACAAGGCAATCAAGTCTCTGCGGGTTAGTTTGTCATATCCAAAAGTTGCCTGGGTAGGGTCAACTGTCACAGGAGTAGACCCTGAGGCTTTTCCTGTGTCAGACATGGTTACTAGTGAGGTGTAAGTGGTGCACTTACCTACACTAAGTGTTTTCCTACTGGACCTTGCTAGTGAGTTGTAGTCAGGGGTGTGCTACTCCCTTCAACCTACAACTACTAAGTTCAGTAGAACTTAATATGCTAAGCTTTTGATTTTATATGTACCTAGAGGTACTTGATGTGATCTTTCAATTTGATATAAAGATTGCAATGGTAAAACAACAGCAAGCTCAAATCCGCACCGCTGCTCACCAATGTGAGAAGTTGGCCTGGTAGGGGATGTTTCCAATTCTGGAACCACCTACTACCTGACCAAACAATCCCTTATGGTGTCTGGTTGTAAGTCAACCTTATTAGACAAGCTATCCTAGGGGTAGCATGGACTAAGCAGCCTAAAGGCTTAACTTAAGAGGTCGTGTTAAGCGAGCTGTTTTACCACATACAATCCTGTAATACCAAATGAAAGGACACCACACAAGTATATATTATAAAAATATATGTGTTTATTACTAAAAACAATCCCCAGTATTCTTTATGAATAAAGGGGCACAAGCGTTAAATCAAAAGCACTGTTTAAACATACAAAGTTGCACAATTATGGATGAGGGCAGGGGGCCACTCAAACCATATACTAAACAAGTGGTATAAGAAAGGCCACTCGAGCAGTGGTTAGGCCTAGGGCCTAGGGAATCGCTGGGAGCAGTCAGGACAAGCAATGCTGAAGTCGGGAATGGCCCTCGGGATTCGGGAGATGTGCGGGAAGCGCACGCACGCACCAATGTTAACCAATGGTGCGTAAAAGTTGTAAAGTTAAAGTTAAAGGACACTTCCGCTGAACCTAGAGGAACAAAACTTAACACACAGACCCTAGAGGTGTGCACCAGTGTGGGAACACCGGCGGAGCAAAGTTACCTCACCCACAGGAAGTGGGTGCACAGGGTCGAAGTGGCGTCGGGTTTTGACACGCAGGTTCTTGGCGCTTGAAGCTGAAGACGCTGCAGGCGATGTGAAGGAGAAGTGTCCGGTGGATCCAAGGGTGGATCTGAAGTGGTGAAGACCTGAAAGCAGAGGGGACAGTGTTCAAAGTCACTGGCCAGTGACCACCGTGGAACCAGATTGGAACCAGGCAAAGTCGGGTGCAAACAGGTGATGAGGGGTTGCTTCTCTCTGCAGCCACGTGGACACGAAGAGGTCAAGGACGTCCAGGAGTCGATCACGAGCTGTCCCTCGAAGGCTCTAGCTGATGGCGGTGTCGGCAACTCGATTGAAGCAAACAAGCCTTGGCTAATGCAAGCCACGGGGAAAGTGAAAAAGGCTTATTACTCGGACCAGCAAGGTCAGAGCGGGTACTCCTTTCTACAGGAGCGAGGGCAGGTCTGGAGCAACCAGACCCACAGTGTAAATCGTAGGTTTCGTCGCCAAGATGGCCGCTGACCACGTGACAAGCGGCCGGGATGGCGAGTCGAGTGGCACAAAGCAAAAGGGCCCCACGCAGATCGTGGAGATGCTGGAGGGCTGATCTTTGGTGCAAATGCTGCTCGATTGTGGGGCTTCTCAAACCCCAAAGCACAGAGTCGAGGGTGCCTCGGGTGCTGTGCAGTCAGCGTCTCGGGGGTCTTTCAAGATGTCCGCTCCCACGTCTCTCGGTGCCTCCACGGGTCCCTTCTTTGCAGGGACTGTGGATCGGGCTGGGAGAAGTCTGGGAAACTGGGTCTTGTCAGGCTCTGCACTCGGGCTCCGGCGGGAGGCGGCGGCAAAGCAGACGTCGAGGTGCTGGGTGGTGCCTGTGTTCACAGGGTGGCCCCTCCTAGGCCACAAGGGAGATTCTCTTCAGTCTTCTATCATCAGAATGTCGAAGTCCAGTCGTCTTCTTAGTTTAAAGGTGATTTCAGGATGATCTGCTGTGCTAGGGCACTGCTCCCACTCTTATTCCAATCTGAGGGGTGGATCTCCGGCTAGGCCCCTCCCTATGGGTGGGACCAGGAAGGGGGGTGGTTACACCCCCTTTCCTTTGTCCAGGTCTCACTGGAGCTGGGGCTGGGCTGCCCCAGAACCGGTTTGACCGGATTATGCAAGGGGAAGCCTTGTGCTCCCCAGGCACTGTCTGGTTTCTTTCAAACCTCCCTGCTACAATCCACTATCTCCTGTCTGGAGGGCGGTGACACCCTCCTGTGACAGGAAACCCTTTGTCCAGGACCCATTTGGTTGAGTTTCGGTCAACTGCAGGGGTCCAGACATTTGTCTGTGGCAGAGGCATCCATTTTGTGGATCTTAAGGTCTTTGGAGAAATTAACCGCATTTAAGCAAAGTAACATGTCTTACCCCTCTAGAGGGGTGGAATGCTATCCCCGTCGCCAGAACTGGCGAGGGGATAGTATTCCAAATCGTATGACACCTTACACGACATGTTTTGATAAAGCCAAACCAAAGTTGCTATATAACCGCGAGGATTATAAGGCACTTAAGAGTATATGGTATGGCCTTATCCTGAAACAGCTTAGGGAGTTGTTCCCGACAGCTGCAGACAGGCTCAGCTCATGCTAGAGCTCCATCTCACATTAAACCACGCACTCTGCCTCCAGGATTGATGAGGCCTTCCATAGGAGTGGCTCACAGGTTAATATGTGTCCAGATATAGGTTTAGATATAGGTATACTATATCTAAGCAAGGGGTGATTACACCACCTTACCCCAGCTGAGTGATCAGCCAGTTGTGTCAATTTAAGAACCAGCCAGGGGTGGCAAAAGATATGCTGCAGCCCCTGGTAGGCCTTGGTGGCTCCTATGCCCTGGGCACCTATAGTGCATTATACAGGGGCTGACAAGGAGTCCATTTCCAATTGTGGTATGTACCTAGGGTACATGGAATCCATTTTACAGAGAGAGCAGATGGCCTGGGGCCCTGATTAGCAGGGAACCAGGTCAACTAAGTCAAAAAACCAGCTAAACACAGGCAAAAAATCTGGGGTAACCATAGTCAGGTAGCCACCTTCCTACACCCGCTGTTTCTACCAATCCCAGCGCGGCACGGAGTGACGTCAGAGACGCTTCGCGACTGACTCCCTCCCTTCACAAGGTAACGGAAACTTTCTTTCTTTCTAAAGTGCTAGTGCTTGGTTATTTTACAACGAATACACATTCGCCACAGTGCTCAAGTGTCTAGACAGGAAAAAGAGTTGTCTTACTGCAAGTAAACTACTTCCATTTACTTTTCACGCGCTGCGGGTAGATCTCTTCCGCCTACCCTTCACTCTAGCATCAGTGAACCTGTTACTTCCCTAGACCCATCCACTCTTTCCGGGATATATCCGAGTCTAAGGTTTCCCAGCGGACCCCTTTGCTTTCACCCAAGCTCCGATGAACCTGCTACTCTTCCGATGTGACCCTTACTAGGTTACGCCACTATTGGAATTTTGCCAATGAACCTCGTTACTAACATTTATTCACACATGTATTCAGAAAAAAAACCCTAGTTAGTGCTTCTGGTTTTCTACCTAACCTGCACCTAACTTTCCTTGAGCCTGCGACCTCAAGGCAATGGATTCTATTCACCACTTGCCTATTCAATTCCCCGGGGAGTTCTGACAACACTGAACAATACGTTTTACGTACGCATGGATTAATACATATAACAATATAAGAACAAGAATAACAATTTTCAAACAATTCATAAATTTCAAAAGCAGCGCATTCTCAAGAGAGTGATCAGGTCCCTCGAAATGGCCGCTCTTATAGCAGCATCAATATACTAGCAGCTACCGACTTGACTTAGCTTTAACTAGTCCTACCTAACCTTTAACTAGTCCCTAACCATAACTCTGCTACCAGAAATACTGATAGAGCGCGCGGGTCACCTGACCAATAATTTCGCCACTTCTGGCTTCGGGCCCATATATTTCAAATCACCATATACATTGATCAGATGACCTCGCGGTCTGCTATCAGATATTTGTGAGTTCCTTTCGTTATTCCTCAGAGTACCCGACTTACCATCCACCGTCACGGGTACCTATGACCACAATGGATCAGGGAGCTAGCTGTAAAAGGAAAGGCAGCAAAATACAAACCCAACCAATAACATTCAATACCTTTTGTAAAATGACCACGGACAACTGGAAGTTTTAAAGTCTTTATCTAATTTAGTAAAATTCAGAAATCATCAAGTTCACAGTAATTAAGCAATCGATAATCAAAATAACAGAAAGTACATAGCTGAATAGCAAATAAGTCAGTGCAACCATTTATAAACTAATGGAATCCAGGACACATTTCAAATGAAGGATCAGGAATTAGAACGTTTAAGATGAATCACTAAAGATGGGATAGGCTTCGATTAGGACTGGTATTCTAGAATTATCTCAAGGGAATGAGACAGGAGTTCGGGACATTTATACAACTAGGAGAGTCTATGAAGAGAGACACGCTATGCTTTAAGGCAAAAGTTCTTTAGACAGTTTAAGTAAGGAGGTTCTAGACCATATCAGGAAATGACAAACTGCAATGCAAAATATAATTTCTAACAGGTAGGGTAACATAGGAACACGTTATGAAATAAATGCAAATGACTTTATGATTCAATGGTTGTGGCAAAAGCATGGAAAATTAACATGTGCAAAGGTATGTCTTTATTAAAGCAAAAGACAGAAAAATAGAAAGGTGCAGTTTCAAGAGATTCAGAGTGATATTTACCTAGACTGGTGTGGAAACCAAACCCTGGCCACGGGTCAGTTAAGAACAGGAAACCCTCAAGGAAGGATACCCCTCAATGGACAGCAGGTGCAGAATGGACACCCAGGACAGGACAGGAAGACCAGATTAGGATCAGGACAGGACCCTCAGGACAGGAACCCTCAGGACAGGACCGGCACCCACAGTTCGGAAGCAACGCCTGCGCTCCACCCTCTCTGCAGCTATCGATCACGACCCCGATTGGGTCAGCGAACTCCCAGCAAAGTGCTCCGCCAGCACTTTAAGGTTTAGTAAAACCTTAGTCTATGGTCAATTTCGGACAGAGTACTCCGCAGTGCTCTGTATCTTCAGTCACCTATTGAGTGCGTTGGGTCAGTGACAGGTCAGCTAAACCAGACAAGTCGGACAAATTCCCTAGGTGAACCCAGGGTAGTTATACTGTTTTGGGACGGTGTACCACCCCCCAATGTTGCAAAGTGTCAGAATCCCTCAATTTGGATTGGTCCTAAGGTAGGCTTTGGGTAACACACCAATCAGAATAGACTATTTGGAGGCCTAATTTACATCTCTGGGTACCGCCTAGCGAGATTGGGGTTCCCATGAGAAAGCCGCACAGAATACAATGAAGAGAATACATTTTGGTTACATTTGAGCATAATCATGATGCTTCTGCTGGGTGAGGTGTCCCTTTCCCAGGGTGGCTCTGGCATCAACCTTCTTTGGCCTCAGTTCAATGCCACAGCAGCTTCTGGCGAGTCTGCGCAGAAATACCCTCCAAGATGGACTCCCCATCCCAGCACCCCTCTGAGTCGAGGATACATGAAAAGTAAGCGAAAACAAATTAATACATAGAAATAAATGTATGTAAACACATCATTGGTTTTGTACTTTAAACTTATCATTATAAAAATATACTATGCGGTTTAAATGTTTGCAACATATATACTGTAACAAGAGCATCACCACGTTATTCACGAAAGCTGTGTATTACGCATGCGCACCCTTTCCCACCAAAACTTATAACTACGTCAGGTCACGTGAGTGTGACTGACGCATGCGCAGAAGAGATTTTCAAGCGGCGTCCATGTTTTAGAGACATGGATTAGTTGTATTGTGGTAAATAAATAAATAATACCCTATTTTTGACTAGACTTATAGCATAACAGATAGCTCAATAAATAAGAGTCAAGATTCGAGGTAGTAGGAGTTTCTGCAGGTTTATTACAGCATAAGGACAGGATCAGGACAACCTGCATGGGAATAGGACAATAAGGCCCGGCAGCTGCCGGGGCTGGGTCTGGGATGAGCGCGCTAACATTCAATAACAAAACATTGACTTATATACATAGCGCAAACACATAGCATTACATTGCAGTAGGTGTAGCAGTGGGTGGAGCAGAAGGCGTGACGCGTAGCAGTCGCGAGAGATAACAGTAAAAAGAGGTGTAACTGGGCGTATACATAGACATGTGGTGCAAACGTAACAGAATATGTCATGAATGGGCGGAAACTTTGGAGGGGGCTACCTAAGGAGCCGGGACCTCTAACCTAATGGTGCGCGAAAACTGGCAATGACGTGTTACTAGGAGAAGCTGGGGGCTATGAACTCTGTGCTAGGAGCAGAGACTAGAGTCTGAAGGGTCGGAGCGACATGTACCTAAACCCTATCTGGTATCTGATGTTTAGGGAACATGTTGATATAAACTAGAAGTCATGAGGGGAAAAGCTAACTTGATTCTAAGACTGGACCATGCATTATTCTACATGTAGTGCGTGATGAAGAATATTAAATGACCATTAAATACAGTATTTCTCTAACATGGAGACGAGAAGGCTAGACAATGACGGAAACTATTGATGCAGTTCAGTAGCTTAGGAATGCAGAGGAGGAGGACTGAACTGATAGCAGGAACTATAACATACTTTTGGCAGACTCAGAGGCAGAGCCAAGCTGCACCGGGCACTGCGAGGCAGGAAGTAAGTGAAGGGTCGAGGATACAGGTGGGGGCTGTATCGCTCCTTAGCGAGGCTTTCAGGAGACAGGAGCTGAATCTGTGGTCCGGGCCCTTTTGAGACCTAGAAACGGAGACTTTATAATTGAATAACGTGCACACTGAGAAACGTGGCAACATTACTTTACATAGGCCTGATATTCGTAGTATTCACGAAGACTGGAAAATAGCATACTAGAGGTGGACACAACTGGAATTGTGCCTTTAATCGGACATGGGGAATAACATATGCATATTGGTCATGCACACATAACATATGATGGATGAGGCGTAGGGACACAGAACATGGCAAAATTTACTTTTCCACATTCCCTCCTTGTCACTACGTTTCCATCAGGAAACATCAATTTTCATGATACCATCTATCATTTCATACAGTACCATTTGCTCGTCTCGAATTGTCTGGGAACGGGATTTAGAACGGGGCTTGGGACTAGGAATACAAGAGGTAGCACACATGCTGCAAATCGCAGGGCCACATTGTATACAGAGGCAGCAGCTTAATATGATCGCTACTGCGATACCTAGAAAGGACAGGACTTTCCATCCCCATGCGGAAATTACATTCCAGAACCAACCGGACCATGTCCAGGTGCCTGGATCTTGGTGTAACAGATGGGCAATTTTATGGAGTCTGGTTATAGCTGAATAAACAGACGGCGCGTTATTTGGAATGAAAATGCAGCAACTGGATCCGAGGACTCTACAGGCCCCGCCCCTATCGGCCAGTATGACGTCAAGGACGAGACGATTTTGCAAAACGACAAATCTCATAGCAGATTGTTCTTCGGTTAGGTTACCTAGAGCAGAGGCAGTCTCATCTACTACTGCTTCAAGGGTTCTTGTTAACCTACGGATTAGCTTACTGTTTACAACTGTGCCTAAATAAGGGAACACACCTTTATCAATATCAATGAATTGCTCTGCAGCAGTTTCAGTATAATCGACAATCGGGAGATTTCTCTTGTGTCTGGTATGTACTATGAAAGAATTCCTATGATAGTCAGGTGGGGCTAGGAAAACAGGTGGCAGTAGGAAGGCAATGTAACAGGTTCCCTCCCAATCGAGGGGCAGACGGACATATGCAGTTTGACCACAAATAAAATAAGAATGACGTGAAGCTTTGAAAATAGATTTCCCACTGTCACTATACTTGATAACAGTAGTACATTCACTATGACCTATGTGTATAGAACCATAACTACGGACACATAATTCGCCTTTGACTGGTAGTACTGAAATAGCAGGTAAATCTGGAGTAGTATCAGACTGAACATTCAGGACCATGAAATTCGACGAATAATTACCTAAATTATATACTTCATTTTCTAGATCTAAACCTGTTCTGTGGGGGAGACCTTGCTTGTCTGGGAAACATGTACTGTTAAAAAAAGACATATCTGTTGAGGATGACGTTAACGTGGACCATGCTCCACACGAACCATTGTGTGAGAATGGATAAGGAAAAAGTGGCAGAACTCCCTTCGGTGTCTGGAAAGGGGGGAGTCGACCACACACCCAACAATTAGTGACATTGCTGGTCTGGTGTGAATAATGTAACATACGGATAAATGTGTTGTTGCGCATAGCGAGGCGGTAAGAATATTCGTGAGGAGGCAGATCACTAAACGTGTGCTCTACTGTAGCATTAGCAGACATATTTACATGAGGAACTGGAAAACACAGGAAAAGTGCGTAGCTGGTGCAGGAAATCATTATGCTGAGAAATAATACGAAACTCAGAAAAACGATACATTTGATTGAACTTTGACTGACTCTCTCACTATGGGGGTCTATTTTATACATGTCAGAAACAATTTAACCGTTTCACCTAGGGGAGGACTTATACAATCAAACTGACTGACTTATTTTACTAGACCTGAGCTTCAACTTATACTCCTGTTGCGGAGTTTTCTCTAACAAGGGAGGGGTTGTAATAATGTCTTGTGCGGGACAGTCCTTAAGAGCAATATTTTGGCAGTCCTTTGAATCCTGGAAATCCTTGGAAATGTTTTTGGAGACTGATTTCAATGGATTGAAAAGTTTTACATGAGAAAGGTGGACCCACCCCTTCCTGCCTTCCAACTTGACGGCAGTTCGGGTGGTCAAGAGGACCTGACGTGGCTCTTTCCAACGTGGTTCCAGCGGACTTGATCTGTCAAAATTTCTGATCATCACAAGGGAGCCTGGAACGATCTCGTGCGGTGCCACCTCGGTATTGTCTGGAAATGCGGCGGCAACCTGTGAACGACATGAGTTGAGGGCAGACATCAAGGAAGCTAGGTAATCTGTCAGCATATTACATGAAACATCAGTAATACTTCGGGGTCTAGGAGTACCCCACATATTAGGGGGGCGGCCGAATACGACCTCATACGGGGACAGACCTGATCTGGAATGTGCGACCATGCGCATATAAAACAAAGCGACTGGCAGAGCTATTAACCAGTCCACACCTTTGTCTTTACAGACTTTGGCAATACGGATTTTCAGAGTCTGATTATGCCTCTCAACTAGTCCAGCTGCTTCTGGATGGCGTACACAATGAAACTTCCACTGGTACCCTAACAAAAGGGAAACGTGCTTCATTAACTCTGAGGAGAATGGCTGACCGTTATCAGAATATACGACTCTAGGGAGTCCGTATCTAGGGAAAAATTCACGAACCAACTGCTTGGCAGTGGTCGCGGCTGTGTAATCTGGGACTGGATATGCTTCTGTCCACCTGGACAAAGCGCATACAACTACAAGGACATACTTGAAACCTCGACATCGCTCCATTTGAATATAATCCATCTGGAGGACCTCAAAAGGGTGGTCAGGGGGCTGGAAACCACCTTGTTCCACCGGGACACTTTTACCTGGATTAAACTGACAACATATCATACAGGTACGGACTTTCTGCTTGGCTGCAGCTCGTAAATGCTTGTTGAACCAAATGTTCTGGATACTGTCTAACATAGCTTTTTCTCCTAAATGTGCTGGACTATGTGCGGTATTGATAATGACTTGAACCATAGAATCGGGGAGAAACCATGTGGCTCTACCCTTCGTTAACCATCCTTGATCTGTCTGGACCCCTCCTTGTTCAGACCATTTCTTGATTTCATCGGGGGTAGCATGTAACTGGATATCTATGACATCTTGTGTAGGGTCCTTAACTGTCATGCATATAATCGGATCTGAAGTATGTGTCACGTTAACTGGAATGTCTGGAGTCTGTGCGGTAAGCTTGGCTGTGCGGTCTGCTAAATCATTACCTTGGGAAATAATGTCGGTGACTTTCGTATGTGCTTTGCATTTCATGATAGCAATAGATGTCGGTAAATGTATGGCGTCTAACAGGGCTTGAATAAGGAGACCATGCTGAATCTTGGTTCCATGAGAAGTCATGAAACCTCTCTCCTGCCAGAGCACTCCGAAGTCGTGTACAACTCCGAACGCGTAACGTGAATCTGTGTAAACATTAACTTTCAGGTTCTTGGCATGTATACAGGCTTGTGTCAGAGCGACTAGCTCTGCTGCTTGAGCGGACAGGGTGCCAATACGGTGTGTCTTGATAACTTCAGTGTCAGTAGTCACTGCATACGCGGCGACTAGTTCTCCTGTACTAGTTCTCATACATGAACCATCCACATAAAGTGTCAGGTCAGGATCTGGTAACGGAATATCTGTCAGGTCTTGTCTTGGCTTAGTCGTAATGTTAACTACTTCCACACAGTCATGTGGGTCTGGATTTGAATTAACTGATGGTAACAGTGTAGCAGGATTCAGAATGTTGCAGCGTCTGATTTCTATGTGTGGCTGGAACAGTGTCAATTCATAACCTGTTAAACGTGCAATTGTCAAGTGCTGAGTTTGTGTTCGGTTTAAAAGAACTTCTACTGAATGTGGGACTTGTACTGTCAAGGAATGTCCTAAAACTATGGAATCACTTTGTCTGATAGCTAGTGCTGTGGCTGCAACTGACTTGAGGCACGCAGGCAACGCCTGGGCGACTGGATCTAATGTGCTCGAAAAATAAGCACAGGGCTTGCATTGACCTGCTTGATCTTGTGTGAGAACAGATAATGCTGTACCTTCCCGTTCAGTAACGAAAAGTGTAAAAGGCTTACTGTAGTTCGGTGTAGCTAGAACTGGAGCTTGACATAGGGCTTTCTTTAACTCGTTAAAACTAAGTGTATGGTCAGATGTCCAAGGGAGGACAGTCGATACGGCTGCCTCCTGTGTCGTTAACTGTATCAGTGGCTTGGCTAGAAATGCATACTGGGGAATCCATTGTCTACAATAAGAAGTAAGGCCGATAAAGGCACGTACCTCCTTCTGGGTTCTGGGCTGGGGAAGACTCGCTATTAACTGGATACGGTCGGGTGTCAACTGCCTACCCCTCTTGGACAGCAAGTGTCCTAAGTATACCACTTGCTGGACACAGAATTGAAGCTTCGAAGGTGACACCTTGTGCCCCATCTCGGCTAGAAAATACAAAACTGTAAGGGATGCTCGCTCGCAAGCACGTTCAGAACGGGCTGTGATCAGTAGATCATCGACATACTGGAGTAGGGCAGTGTCAGTTGGCATGTGAATATTGTCTAGTTGTCTTTTAAGTGCTTGACTATAAATACTAGGACTTTCTGTGAAACCTTGAGGAGCACGTGTAAACATATAGCTCCTTCCATTTAAACAAAATCCGAAAAGAAACTGGCTGTCTGGATGAATTGGAACACTAAAAAATGCATTCTTGAGGTCTATGACAGTGAAAAACATGGCCTCGGAATCAATGGCTGTTAACAGGGAAGAAATGTCTGGGACAACTGGGTACTGAGGAATAATACATTTGTTAAGCTCTCGTAAATCAATCACTAATCGATATACTGGGGGTGCATTCGGATCAGTACGTTTCATGACTGGAATGATCGGAGAATTGCATACATTGGAGTCAGTTTCTACAACTACTCCTTGAGCCATGAGCTCGTCAATAATTTTGGATAAGGCTGCTACAGCCTCAGGTGGCAATCTGTACTGTCTGATTCGGGGTAACACTACACCTGGTTTGAGAGTCACACGATAGGGTGTGATTTGCATGTAACCTACATCAGTTGGACCTTGCGCCCATAAATGCTGTGGAACATTAGACAATCTTGAATCAAAATCTCGTAATACATAGTGACCCTTAAAGTCACGTAGGAACAGACGTATTCCCTCTGGGGAACAGCAAATAACTGCACCTAACTCTTTCAGTGTCTTAATACCTAATAGATTTTCTGGACATGACTTAGTAAGTAACAGATCAGTAGTACGGGACAATGGACCTACTTCTAGAGTAACTGGCTTTGATATCTCATTAACTATGGGTTTTCCCGAAAATCCAAGGGAAACATTTCTTGAGCCTGAGAGCGGAGCCCCTGGTACTTCGGCGTGACTAATTGTGGTCCTACTTGCCCCTGTATCGATCAAAAACTTTCTGTCTTTCCCTAATACTTGACTATGAACATAGGGACCTTCTTGGTCTACAGGTATCTCGATGAGAGGCAAGCCTACCTCCCTCTCTAGGCTGTTTCATGAATATGACTGGTACTCTGGATACTCGGACTGTGCATACTGGTACATCTGTGATGTGACATGCTGTGTTGCAGCAATGGGCTGCGGTACTGTAACTGTCTGTGGTGCATTCTGTGACTGAGGAATCTGTGAAACTTGTTCTTGTCTAGGCGGACGTGGTCTTTCTTTAGTCTTACCAGTAGCTATGTTGTGTTTCAGAACTGCACACTCGTTTATAAAATGACCTGGCTGTTTACAATAATTGCAGTTCCCTTTAACGGGAGCTGCAGGATGACTGGCTTGATTCGGACCCCTCTTCTGACTGTCTTGAGGAATAGATTGTGCAACTAGCACTTTCATTTTCGTGTCTTTCATACGTTTTCTTTCGTGTTCTTGCTCTTCCCTGATTCTATTCTGGTGATACTGGAGCATCTGGAGCATCTGGGACGGAGTATTAGCTTGCCAGGTGCTTTCGACTTTCAAAACTCGGTTTTTAATTTGTGGACTTGAATTCTCGACTAATTTAGTAACGAAAAGGTGAGGGTATGACTCACTACTTGTCTTGAGACCACTGTTAATACTGAAACATTTCTCAAATCTAGAATAAAAATCACTAATATCCTCATCTTGTTTCTGTTTACAGGCTGAGATTGCATCCCAGTCTTCTTTCCTAGTTGTCAATAATCTGGGTAAAACTTGAATCAGTAATTCTGGTAAATCTTTACATTTATCTCCAAGACCGGTACCTGGTACTCGTGCCTTGTCTTCAGCTTCTAGAGCTGCCCAATCGATCTTTTTCTCTCCCACCTCCCATTCTTTTTCCTTTAACTTTTCATACACCCCTGCGGGTAGCAGGACCTTTAACATTTTAATGATATCTGGGTAAGTGTATTCTCCCATACGGAGCATGTCTTTTAATTCTCTATGGAACCCCGCTGGATCTTTGTCATGACAGGGAATTAATTTCTTCATTTCAAGAAGTTCCATCTTTGAAATCGGAGTGTATACAAACACTCGTTGCATTACGCCACCCGCCCCTTGGACTGGGTGGACTTCTCGTAGCGGATTCTGTCTGTCTATGTAGAATGGTTTACTTTCTGGGGGTGAGACATGAACAAAATGCGGGTTCAGGAACGTTCTATACTTGTGACGCTGTTCTAGAATGACACTAATTAGATCGGTACCTAGACCTCTCCATCTATACTGGAGTAACTCGTTCAGTACATCGTGCAACGGACCTGGATCAGAATGTTGACCCTCATACTGAGTAATGAGGTGCTGGATCATATACATACCCACCAGTCGTTGCTCGGCTGGGGGCAATTTCAGAAACACTTGTGCCACTATTTCGTCTGGAAAAGTGGTAGAATCAGTAATCCATCGGACTGCTGATCGGGCTAGTTCTTGTTCATGCATAGTACTTAGTTCACTGTAACCGACTCGTGATTTCAGAATGTGATCGGTAGCTTGAAATACTTGTTCTAGGGAACCTTGTTCTGGTGCTAGATGTTGAAAAATAGACTTGGGTTCTAGACGTAAATGGCGATCTGGAAATCTGGATTTTCCTACATACGCTATTCTGGCGGGATTCTCGTTCTCTTCCTCTTCAGGATCAGAGATACTTTCTTTCTCGCTTACTTGTGCTGCTTTACGCTGGTCGTGTAACCTTATTATTTCTTTACGAATTTTCTTGTACATACTCTCCATGGCACTGACGGTCTTGTGCTTACCCTCGGCTATATTATCACTCCACCTTGTCAGGATTCTCATTTCGGCGGGGTCTTTAGACGGGTAATCTTGTTCTCTTATTAAACAATTGATCAGGAACTTTAATATCATGAGCTGAATCTCGGCTTTCCTTTGAGACATAATTTCGCCAATACTTTCTGGATCATCCCCTGTACGGATGAAACGATATATTCTGTCTAGATCTTCTTTCATATTCGGCAAGGTGACTAGATACTCGGTCACTCTCCTTACACGTAAGGAATATAAAACCATAGTATATTCGCCTGGAACTGGATCATAGACACATTCGTTAAGGGCTTGCCTGATTTCTGTGACAGACTTATTACTTTTAGGAGTACGCTGTGATGCTTGAGCATGCAATTCGAGTGCCGATAAACGCTTGTGTGGCGGCGGTGTTTGAGGAGTAGCTCCTCCTGCGGCCCCTAGACTGGAGTCGTCTACTGAGGCTCTACGTCCTGGCAGAGTGGGAAATGGAACTGTAGGCTGGACCGGGGGTACCGTAACAGGTACTCCGGTGTCTGGAGGAGCGGGAAGTGCCTGATTTACAGGGACTGGCGGAGCGCGAACAGGATTGGCATATTCGGGGACTGTGTCGTCCAAATAGGACGAAATAAAAATATCAGCTGCGGTCGGTTTGTGACGTAGCTTGGTCGGAATTAATGGCGGCGGGAAATTACTGGATGCCTCTGGGGTCGCTTTTGGCAAACCTTCGGCAAGAAGAGGATACATACCCTTAATAAGGGCATGCCTCTGTCTGTCTGACTGTTCGGCTTTGACTTGTTCACCTATCTCGATTAACTCTCTTTCTTGGGCTCGTTCTTGGGATTCTCTACTTAACTCTGACTTTCTGACTTCCTTCTCGGTCCTTCTATGAGCTTCCTTGCGCCATAACTCGATGGCATCTTTCTGTGACTGTCTGGCTTTCTTTTTCCATAATGCTTCTTCTACTCGCATGATACATTCGGCATCCCATGTACCCGATACGGGCCATCTATACTTTTCTTCTAACTGTTTGGTATATTCTACCCATAAATCTAGATACATTATGGCGCTTATGCCATGTTTCTGATACATAAAATGACCTGGACTGTCCCTAGGCGGGACAGGAACTGCTGCTTCCAGCAGACCCTTTCTAGTTTTTAACTGACGTAACTTGGAAAAGAGCGGCATTCTAAACTTGAATCGGAACACAATACAATACACGAAAAACAATAACAATTGGGAAAACAATTCAGGCATACCACGACGTTGAAAATACATTAAACAACATTATAAATAACAGTTCGAACAGAATACTACCTGAAAATACTGAAAACAGAAACAGAACAGAATTCTCGAGAACGGAACAGACTAGAGTTACTGGATGCACTGCTGTAACAGTACGGAACATACCGGTCCCATAAAGGAACGCATCAAGACCCGTATCCACCTAGGTGAACACTTCGTTTGTGGGCTTGGGTACCACCAACCCACGGACCAGGAGTCAATTTAGACTGACCCTGTCTAGACACTACCCCAGCAATGGTACTCACCGGGCAGCACGGAACGGAAGGCCTCGGACGGGACTGGACTACGACGACAAACTTCGGACTTCGGACTTCAGTTACGGGTGGGCCTCCGGATACCTCGGACCTTGGACTCTCGGCTTGGGCTCTGGTCGGGACTCGCCGCGTTCCTCCACCGTCTCGTTCGGATGCTGGACCGCCTCCTCCGTCTCCTCCGTGGGCCTGAGGGATACTTGGAGCAGAAATATCTGCCAGTGCACGGTATGGTTCCGTCACGACTGCAGAGGGTCAGGGGGTCGGCGTGGCTTCACCGACGCGTGGGGAAAGGGCAAGTCCCTATTCGGGCGCCATTATGTGGTAAATAAATAAATAATACCATATTTTTGACTAGACTTATAGCATAACAGATAGCTCAATAAATAAGAGTCAAGATTCGAGGTAGTAGGAGTTTCTGCAGGTTTATTACAGCATAAGGACAGGATCAGGACAACCTGCATGGGAATAGGACAATAAGGCCCGGCAGCTGCCGGGGCTGGGTCTGGGATGAGCGCGCTAACATTCAATAACAAAACATTGACTTATATACATAGCGCAAACACATAGCATTACATTGCAGTAGGTGTAGCAGTGGGTGGAGCAGAAGGCGTGACGCGTAGCAGTCGCGAGAGATAACAGTAAAAAGAGGTGTAACTGGGCGTATACATAGACATGTGGTGCAAACGTAACAGAATATGTCATGAATGGGCGGAAACTTTGGAGGGGGCTACCTAAGGAGCCGGGACCTCTAACCTAATGGTGCGCGAAAACTGGCAATGACGTGTTACTAGGAGAAGCTGGGGGCTATGAACTCTGTGCTAGGAGCAGAGACTAGAGTCTGAAGGGTCGGAGCGACATGTACCTAAACCCTATCTGGTATCTGATGTTTAGGGAACATGTTGATATAAACTAGAAGTCATGAGGGGAAAAGCTAACTTGATTCTAAGACTGGACCATGCATTATTCTACATGTAGTGCGTGATGAAGAATATTAAATGACCATTAAATACAGTATTTCTCTAACATGGAGACGAGAAGGCTAGACAATGACGGAAACTATTGATGCAGTTCAGTAGCTTAGGAATGCAGAGGAGGAGGACTGAACTGATAGCAGGAACTATAACATACTTTTGGCAGACTCAGAGGCAGAGCCAAGCTGCACCGGGCACTGCGAGGCAGGAAGTAAGTGAAGGGTCGAGGATACAGGTGGGGGCTGTATCGCTCCTTAGCGAGGCTTTCAGGAGACAGGAGCTGAATCTGTGGTCCGGGCCCTTTTGAGACCTAGAAACGGAGACTTTATAATTGAATAACGTGCACACTGAGAAACGTGGCAACATTACTTTACATAGGCCTGATATTCGTAGTATTCACGAAGACTGGAAAATAGCATACTAGAGGTGGACACAACTGGAATTGTGCCTTTAATCGGACATGGGGAATAACATATGCATATTGGTCATGCACACATAACATATGATGGATGAGGCGTAGGGACACAGAACATGGCAAAATTTACTTTTCCACAGTATTAGAAATACACGTACGCAAGCTTCCTCTACTTCGTTTGAATATAAAAAATAAAAGATTAGTAAGACGTACAATTTATTAATTGATTACAAACGGGCGAGGTTCATGACTCGAGATGCTCAGCGATAAAAAAATCGTCGCTAAGCCTATTTAGCGATAAATATCGCTACTTGTTGGTAATATGCCACTACATTCCAAGAGACTTCAATCATCTAAACACATTTTTTTTTTTAAATAGACCCTCCACTTCTTTTATGTGTTTTTGTGTTATATGAAATAAACCCACCTCTGTATGTAACATACAATAAGAGCCAGCTGCAGATGGCACGCAACACACCACACACCAACCCACACACCTGGAGACAGTCTCACATGTCCTGTGTGTGGAAACACACAAATAGCAATAACTCACTTCATTTCCACGACGGCCCCCAGCGCCTTGAGACCCGTAAGGGTGAATAGTTCGTGCATGACAAATACGGATTTACATTTACACAAAACAACAAGTGTCAGGAGCAGTAAGATGAAACAAGAACAGGACACATTATGCAGCATTGTACCCAGAGGGACGCAACAACTTTTCACCAGTGTCTCCCAGGAGCAAAAACACTCTGCAAGAGCACGTCTGCCAATCAATCACCCAAAAAAAGAAAAAGCTGTGTGCATTTTGTAACCATGCAGTGGGTATCCCCCCCCATCCACCTTTAAAGACATGTTCTGCCCCTTGCCACAGGTATCTCTTACCCCTCCGTGCCCCCGGGTCTGTCGTCCGTGCCACAATCAAGCTCCCTGCCCCTGGGCACAGACACAGCACAGGAACCGTCAAAGCCACACTGCCACTGTACCCTATCTGTCCTCCAAGAGGGCTCCACCCCTCTGACCCCGGTTGGACACACCACACCCCAGATCTTCCGATTGGTAGTGAGTAGTGGGTCTTGTGAGGGCCTTGTCATGTCTTCCTGGCCTGTGTGTCACTCATACGTCCCAGTGTGCAGTGTCGAGTGCTGCCGGTTGGCTCTGAGTGTGCGTAAGTTGTTGTGTTGTTAAGTGCGTGCTCCTTGCCTGCTCTGTGCGTTCCTCTTATGGCATTGCACAATGCTGCCTGCTGCCCCTCAGTGACGTTAAGCTTGTCGTGCACATGTTGCATGTCTTGTCTGTGTGTTATTCCTATCACAGTGTGCACTGCGGGCAGCTCCTGGCATTGCATCCCTTGTAATGTGTGTCTCTTGTGTGTTGTGCAGTGCACGTGCGTCTGCTGCCGCGGTTGTCGTCTGTGTCTTGACAGAGTCATTAGATACTGCCCCTGAACCAGGCTGGCGGTGTGTGTGTTGCGGCGCCGGTGCGTTAGTTGTGTGCGCACGGTGTGCCGTGTTGTTGTGCTGCTCGGTGTGTTACTCATTGTGCCGTGCTGCACGTCGCCCGTGCCCCTCCGACTACACGCGCCGGTGCCGGGAAGCTGCGCCTCTCACGCGCCGGAAACCACATGACACCAATTTGACTCAGCCACAAATAGAAATTAATTATAACCGGAGGGCTTCGGGTGGGTGTCTGTAATGTACGTGTGTGCTGCGCAGTGCGCATGCGCCCGCGACACCGAGCCAGGAGGGGCCACGCCAACCAGCCCCCTCCTCAGAGCAGCCATCTGCCCACTGTTGTGGCCTCTGACACAACCACACACACCCACAGACTGAGAGAGAGCATCTGACAGCAACACACCCACACACCGACTGGCATAGACGCACCACACAACGCACAGGAAAGACACATCCACCGAGCACGTTACACTACACAAACAAACACATTGTAAGGCAGTGGCAGGCACCTACCGACAGATGCAACACACACAGGCCCACAATACACACACCACAAACAGGTACTCACGAAAACACACATGAGGACACCCTAGGACACAGCCTAATCGAGCAAGTGCCACTGCACACGAGCACAAAGGGGCGCATGGGGACACACACAGTCACCCAGAGTATCACACCTACACACACAAGCAACACTCACAGGCCTGCTACTCACTCACAAAGACATACACACCCAAAACACACGCAGAGGAAGACAGACAAACTAGGAGACACAAACACCCTCTCTCTCTCTGGGGTTGTGTCGTAGAACACATGCCTCCACAGCACTATGGGGCATATTTACAATTAGTGGCGCATCCCTGCATTTCAGCAGGGATGCGCCAGTTATTTTGCGCCATGCCTCCGCCACCATGGATGCGCCGCATTTACAATGCGGCCCGCCATGGGGCAAAAACTGCACAGATGCGTGACGCATCTGTGCCGTAAAAGCGGCGCATTGCTGGAGTTGCGTCGCAAGCGCGACGCAGCTCCAGCAAGGCTCGGGGGTGCCCTATCTTGTTAATGCTGCGTCAATCCTTACGCCTGCTTCAGGCAGGCGCAGGGTTTTGACGCAGCATTGGCCTAAAAGTGACTGAGTGAAATCTTGTAGATTTCACTCAGCCACTTTTAGGAGGCGTTCCTGCGCAGAAACGCCTCTTTATGGCGCAGGGCTTTACAACGTGACGCATCTCCCAGATGTGTCACGTTGTTAATACCCCGCACCATGGCGCATCTTTTGCACCGCCGCTGCGTCACGAAAGTGACGCAACGGCGGTGCAAAAGAGGCGCAAGCGGCTTATAAATCTGCCCCTAAATGTGGGGCAGCTACAAGCAACATAGGTGAGGTACACGCACCCAAACTGTGAGACAACTCCAGATACACGCAACAACACAATCCAGATGTTTAACACACAAACATCGGAGGAGGCTGCCCTCTGTTGGTGGGTTCGTGGGTGCAGGTATAGACAGAGGGGCAGATTTACAAGAAAGTGACGCATCTCTACAGATGCGTCACTTTCCCTGCACCACCATGCAAGACCCTTGCGTCACCATGGATGTCCGGTATTTCCAATACGGTGCACCATAGCACAAGGATTGGCAGATGTGTCAGAAATTCTGACGCATCTGTTGATGGAAAAGTCACGCATTGCTGGAGTCGTGCCGCAAGCACGATGCAACTCCAGCAATGCAAGTTGCGGCCTATTCCCAATACACTGCGTCACTCCTTATGCCTGCTTCAAGCAGGCGTAAGTTTTTGATGCAGTGGCGTCCTAAAAGTCAAGCAGTGAAATCTTGTAGATTTTACTGCGTCACTTCTATGAGGCTTTCCTGCGTGGGAACGCCTACCCTGCATACATTATACCTGACGCAGGTATAATGTCACACAGGGCTTTACAACGTGACGCATCTCCCTAAATGTATCACGTTGTAAATGGGCCACAAGTTTTAAGCTGCCGCTGAATCACAAAAGTGACGCAACAACAGCAAAAAAGTGACACAAGTGGCTTGTAAATATGCCCCAGAATATCCACAGAGAAGGGCCCGCCCGGTGCAGCCAGGAGCAGGAAGGAGAAAACAGTAGACAGAGACAGTCTGTGTATCTCTCACACCCCCTCCTCTACCGCAACTCTGGTCTCAGTTATGTCTCTCGTAACATCACTCTCTCCACGACGTGGCTTTCTCATGCGTCTCGCCATTGTTCATTCGCTGTCTCTTATCCCATGTGTCTCTTCCCCTCTCATGCATCTCTCTATCTCATACATCACTCTCAAATCTCTCCATTTTATTCATCTGACTCTCTCAGAAACCGTACTCTCACATCTCTCCATCTCATATACTACTCATAAATGGATGTATGACGTTACAACGCATACTTTTACAACGCCTACCTTTACAACGCATTTTTTACAACGCAACATTCATTACAACGCATTCCATTACAACGCATGCATTTACAACACATTTTTAAAAACTACCTTTACAATGCATTCCATTACAACGCATACTACATTTACAACGCATACCATTACAACGCATTACATTACATTGCATGTAAGGTAAGTGTTGGATAGTGTAGGGTTAAAATTTACTGCTCTAACTCCAGGGGGTGCAACAGTAGGGTAAGTGTTGGTTAGTGAAGGGGTACTATGTGTTGTAATGCTATGCGTTGTAATGACTGCGTTGTAATGACATGCGTTGTAGTGGTGTGCGTTGTAGTATCATGCATTGTAATGGTTGCGTTGTAAATGCATGCGTTGTAATGGATGTTGCGTTGTAAAAGTTTTGTTGTAATGGTAGTGCGTTGTAAAAGTTGCGTTGTAAAGGTTGTTTCCCTCATAAATTCATCTCACCCGCTCATACAACCCTCATGCATCTCTCCATCTCATGTTTCCTCATACACCACTCTCTCTTATAATCTCTCATCTCATTTCTCCTCACACACCGCACTCTCTCATACATCTCTCCATCTGATTCATCTTACCCTCTCATACAATTATCTAATCCATCTCATTTGTCTCCCCCTCTCATGTAACTCCCACGCATTTCTCCATCTAATTTTTCACTATACAACACTCAAAGGGGGCGTGGCCTATGTCATTAAGGGTGTGGCTTAAAAACTCTTAAGGTAAAAATCTGTGCTTAGCGTAGTGTGCCTCCCGAATGGTTGTTTTGCTACTTCTGTCATTGCATCCATATATATAATGCAAGTGGCATTTCACCTACAACAAGCCAAAACTATTGGCTTTGGTCAATGGTTGTTAGTTGCATAACATAAATTAGCAACAACGATGCCTTTGTTGTATATAATATTGAAAATTCTTCAGTTCTGACATGATAAGACCTGGGACGGCCCGCATCCACCGCACCGCACCCCCTTTCTTTGCCCATGCCTCCTCCTTGGATGTATGTCATCACAACGCGTGCTTTTACAACGCATGCCTTTACAACGCAGGTTTTACAACGCAAGTCGTTACAACGACTTGCGTTGGGGGGCGCTGGATAGTGAATAGTTTAATTTACTACTCCAACTCCAGTCCCCTTGGATAGTAGGGAAGGTTTTGGATAGTAAATTAAACTATTCCCTATCCTACAGCGCCCTCCAGCGCTAGTCGTTGTAATGACTTGCGTTGTAAATCCTGCGTTGTAATGGTAGTGCGTCGTAAAAGTTGCGTTGTGATGGATGTCTCCCCCCCTCCTTCTGTAAATGTCTCCATCACATTCATGTATCATGCTTGCATTACATCTCTCCTCAGGGATTTCTAGGCCGGGGCAGTGAACTTCGCTCCGTTCATGGAGTTTGCAGAGTGTTCTGCACTCCGCACTATGCGGAGCTCGCAGAGTGCTGAAAACTCTGCTTCGCAATGTGCAGCAGAGTTTTATCCCGGCTCGCGATCGCAAACGGTAAGTTCGTGATCGCGAAGCAGCAGAAATACCAGCACAAACTGCAGTTCGCACTGCACTCCGCCACTCGTGGAACTTTGCGAAGTTCCGCGTAGCAAAACTCCGCAAACTATGACCAGGCCTAGTGATTTCCCTTACTCTCAGACAAACCTTCCTGGGAAGCGCAGCCAGAGTCTGGAATTCACTACCTCCAAATCTGTACAAAATCGCCTCGCTAAAGACTTTTCAAGCAGACCTGAGAAGTGTGGCTCAATGGTTAGAGCGGCAGACCCTGATGCAGAGGGCTGGCCCGGACCAGGGTTCAATTCCCACCTCGGTGGGTCTTGGGCTCAATTTCCTCGGACCTGATAATTCTCGCCTCGGTGCCTATTCAAATCATGGAGTCCCACTCTGCAACTCTGGGCAATAGCTTGCTTAATCTCTACAACGGCCCCAACAACGCTGAGGATGCCTGGCCGCCACCTTGGGGGTGCCCAGGAGTGGACACCTCACAGGGAAAGGCCAGGAAGGGTTCCTCGGCGGTATTCGTACAAGCGCCGAGATGCCTACGGATAGTCGTGCGCTATACAAGTGCGTAATCATTTCATCATCATCATTTAATTTCTCTTCCAATGGTACTTTAGTTAACACACTGAGGTCAACTCTCTGGCTCAGAGCCCCATAGTGCCTTACAACATCATCCTTTTTAAAGCCATATATACCTTTGTACATACTCCATTCGCTTTTGTATATTCTGTTCTATGTATAGGATTTACCTTGTAACACTTTCAACCTGTGTAATTACTTATAGTTGCACTGTCTATCTTAAACCTGCAACTTCCATGTACACACAATTTTGCTCCTGTAAACCGCTCTGGCACTTTCGGTCATGTTCGCGGTCATATAAATATGCATAAATAAATGCATTTCTCTTTCTCACATACATCTCATCTCTCCATTAGATGTAGGTAACCCTCTCTTGTACACTACTCCTACTCATAGTAGTCTCTCTCGTACATCTCTCCACAGCTCATTAATTCCTCTGTCATATATGTGTTGCACTCTTACATTCCATCCTCTCATACATTGCTCACTCACATTGTATCCCCTCTCCCATACAGCTATTCATCTTGTTCATTTACCTCTCACACATCTACCAACTTCACGTTGTCCCTCTCTCACCAAGTATACACTCTCTCAAACACCTCTCTTCTTTTCTCCTCCACACTCCTCCCTCTCAAACATCTCTTCTTTTCTTCTTTACACTCCTCCCTCTCAAAGATCTCTCTTCTTTTCTCCTCCACACTCCTCCCTCTCAAAGATCTCTCTTCTTTTCTCCTCCACACTCCTCCCTCTCAAACATCTCTCTTCTTTTCTTCTCTACACATCTCCCTCTCAAACATCTCTCTTCTTTTCTCCTCCACACTCCTCCCTCTCAAACATCTCTCTTCTTTTCTTCTCTGCACATCTCCCTCTCCAACATCTCTCTTCTTTTCTCCTCCACACTCCTCCCTCTCAAACATCTCTCTTCTTTTCTCCTCCACACTCCTCCCTCTCAAACACCTCTCTTCTATTCTCCTCCACACTCCTCCCTCTCAAACATCTCTCTTCTTTTCTCCTCCACACTCCTCCCTCTCAAACATCTCTCTTCTTTTCTTCTCTGCACATCTCCCTCTCAAACATCTCTCTTCTATTCTCCTCCACACTCCTCCCTCTCAAACATCTCTCTTCTTTTCTTCTCTACACATCTCCCTCTCAAACATCTCTTCTTTTCTTCTTTACACTCCTCCCTCTCAAATATCTTTCTTCTTTTCTTCTCTGCACATCTCCCTCTCAAACATCTCTATTCTTTTCTTCTCTGCACATCTCCCTCTCAAACATCTCTATTCTTTTCTTCTCTGCACATCTCCCTCTCAAACATTTCTCTTCTATTCTCCTCCACACTCCTCCCTCTCAAACATCTCTCTTCTTTTCTTCTCTACACATCTCCCTCTCAAACATCTCTTCTTTTCTTCTTTACACTCCTCCCTCTCAAACATCTCTCTTCTTTTCTTTTCTGCACATCTCCCTCTCGAAAATCTCTCTTCTTTACTTCTCTACACATCTCCCTCTCAAACATCTCTCTTCTGTTCTCCTCCACGCCCCTCCCTCTCAAACCTCTCTCTTCTTTTCTCCTCCACACTCCTCCCTCTCAAACATCTCTCTTCTATTCTCCTCCTCACCCCTCCCTCTCAAACATCTCTCTTCTATTCTCCTCCACACTCCTCCCTCTCAAACTTCTCTCTTCTTTTCTCCTCCACACTCCTCCCTCTCAAACATCTCTCTTCTTTTCTCCTCCACACTCCTCCCTCTCAAACATCTTTCTTCTTTTCTCCTCCACACTCCTCCCTCTCAAACATCTCTCTTCTTTTCTCCTCCACACTCCTCCCTCTCAAACATCTTTCTTCTTTTCTCCTCCAGACTCCTCCCTCTCAAACATCTCTCTTCTTTTCTCCTCCACACTCCTCCCTCTCAAACATCTCTCTTCTTTTCTCCTCCACACTCCTCCCTCTCAAACATCTCTCTTCTTTTCTCCTCCACACTCCTCCCTCTCAAACATCTCTCTTCTTTTCTTCTCTGCACATCTCCCTCTCAAACATCTCTCTTCTATTCTCCTCCACACTCCTCCCTCTCAAACATCTCTCTTCTTTTCTTCTCTACACATCTCCCTCTCAAACATCTCTTCTTTTCTTCTTTACACTCCTCCCTCTCAAATATCTTTCTTCTTTTCTTCTCTGCACATCTCCCTCTCAAACATCTCTATTCTTTTCTTCTCTGCACATCTCCCTCTCAAACATCTCTATTCTTTTCTTCTCTGCACATCTCCCTCTCAAACATCTCTTCTTTTCTTCTCTACACATCTCCCTCTCAAACATCTCTTCTTTTCTTCTTTACACTCCTCCCTCTCAAACATCTCTCTTCTTTTCTTTTCTGCACATCTCCCTCTCGAAAATCTCTCTTCTTTACTTCTCTACACATCTCCCTCTCAAACATCTCTCTTCTGTTCTCCTCCACGCCCCTCCCTCTCAAACCTCTCTCTTCTTTTCTTCTCTACACATCTCCCTCTCAAACATCTCTCTTCTTTTCTCCTCCACACTCCTCCCTCTCAAACATCTCTCTTCTTTTCTCCTCCACACTCCTCCCTCTCAAACATCTCTCTTCTTTTCTCCTCCACACTCCTCCCTCTCAAACATCTCTCTTCTTTTCTCCTCCACACTCCTCTCTCTCAAACATCTCTCTTCTTTTCTCCTCCACACTCCTCCCTCTCAAACATCTCTCTTCTTTTCTTCTCTACACATCTCCCTCTCAAACATCTCTCTTCTTTTCTTCTCTACACATCTCCCTCTCAAACATCTCTCTTCTTTTCTTCTCTACACATCTCCCTCTCAAACATCTCTCTTCTTTTCTTCTCTACACATCTCCCTCTCAAACATCTCTCTTCTTTTCGCCTCCACACTCCTCCCTCTCAAACATCTCTCTTCTTTTCCCTCAGTGGTTGTCCCTTCTCTAATCATCTCTCTCTTTAATCTCTCCCTTACTCATTGATACCACCTCTAAACCATATCTCCCTCTTTCACACACCTCTCTCTCTCTCTTTCTTCTCTCTCTCTCTCTCTCATTCATGTTTCCCCTGCGTATAACCCCCCCATTCCCATCTCAATAAATCCATGACTCTCCTGTGTCTGTCTCCTTCACTCCCCTTTCTTTCTCAACAACCCCCCACTATCACTCACTGGCTCCATCTACATTCACATCTCGCTCAGCCTTCTTGTCTGTCTTCACACCTCCCACCCTCTCCTCCTCCTCCTCTCCCTACTCTCACCTCCCACACCACATGTGTTTCCTTTTGCGTCCCAGTGTTTTTTTCTGTTTTTTGTATTTTTTCTGGTTGGACTATTAGTCTTCACGTGTCTCTGTCTTTCTTTGCAAACGCCCCCATCTTTCTCTCATCATGTGTTTCTTTCTTTTTCTTCCTTTGTTCCCTCCATCCAGTAATTCTTCACTATTTCTCTGCTGTGATCCACCTAAACCCTTCTTTGATTTCTTTCCTTCTCTCCTTTTTCATTTTCTCGCAGCCTTTCTTTGTCTCTTGTCCCCCTTAATCCAAACCCAATCCATGCATGTCAGCCCATCAGCCCCTTCTTTTTTCTTTTCTCTGTCTCATCCTTACTTCCTGCAGTTTGTTTATCTCTGACTTTCACTTAATTTAGGCAGTATCCCTTACTTTTTCTTTCTCTCTCCTCATCGCTGTCTCTTTTCTCCACCCATTCCCATTCTGCATGTCAGTCCAACCACCCTCCATTCTTTTAACCGCCGCCCCTTTTCCAACTTTTTCCCCCCCTCCCCCCCTCTATGACAGTTCCTTTCTCCCTTACTCTCTTCCCTTCTCTGGTTCTCTTTTCCTTTCTCCCTCTCTCTCTCTCTCTTTCTCATCTTTGTTCTCTCTCCACCCTCTCTTTCTTTCTTCCATTCCCTTTTTCTTTCCCTCCCTCCTTATTTTTCATTTCCTCTTTTATTTCTCTCACCCTCTGTCTTTCTCACGTCCTCATTTCTTTTTCTCCCCTTCATATTTCCTTTCTCTTTCCCCTTCCTTCTTTCTCACTTTTTCAATTCCTCTTTTGTTTCTCTCTCTCTCTCTTTCTCGTTTCCTCTTTTCTTTCTATCTCTTCCTCTGTTTTTCTCATTTCCTCTCCCTCTGTCTTGATTTCTTCCTCTTTTTACTTATTTCTCTTTTTTTTCTTTCTCTCTGCCCCTTTTTCTTTCTCATGTTTTCTTTTCTTTCTCTCCGCCCCTCTCTCTTTCAACCTTCCTCTTTTATTTTTCTCTCCCTCTTTTCCTCCCTCTCCCCTTACTCTTTTCTTTCTCGCCCACATTCTCTCTTTCTTCCTCATTTCATTCTCTCTCCCACTCTCTTTCTCTCTCACCCTCTCTTTCTCACTTCCTCTTTTTCACACTTTTTTCTTTTCCACACTTTTTTCTTTTCCACACTTTCTTTTGCCCTCCTTCTTTTCTTTCTCTCCTCCTCTTTAAAAAAACATATTTTATTGGTTATTTCAAGTAGTACCATTTCAAGTTAATTCATTTGCAGTACGTGGTTGTAAACATCAACAGCCATGTTTTACAATACTAAGGGGCATATTACCAACGTTAAGCAATATTTATCGCTAACGATGCTTAGCAACGAATTTTTTAACGCTAAGCATCGTCAGAAATTATCGCAGATAAACCTTGCTATTATCAAGGTTTATCGCAAATGCGATAAAAAGCGGCCGCAATGCATGAATATCTCTGAAAAGTCAGCGATATTCATGCATTACCGAGCTAATGCTCTTAGCCATGTTATCCACCTCCCATTGGATAACATGGCTAAGAACTGCTCAGGGCAGGTGTTAGTTTTTGGAGATATTCGCGCTTAGCGCGAATATCTCCAGAAGTTGGTAATAGGAGATAGCGATGTTAGCGACTGTTTTCAGTAGCTAACATCTTGGCACGCCCACTTTGCATGTCATTAGTGATAAATATCACTGAAATGCAAAGTGGGGCCCAAGATGGTCGCTATCTCCTACTAGCTGTCGCTAACTGGTGTTAGCGACAGCTAGGTAATAGGGAGATAATTTTATCTCCGCTTTCTTGGCTTTTAAAGCCAGAAAAGCGGAGAAAAACCCCCTTGATAATATGCCCCTTATTTTTCTTTAAGGAGTACTTTTCCAGTGTAACCTTCTGTATAGATTGGTGAGTAGTATATATGAACAATGCCAGTGGACGCTAGTGCTCTAGCTATTTCAGAAGAAGGATAACGTCCATCAAAACCTTAGTAACAGAGTAACCCCCCCCCCTCGATGACGGGCACATAGATGATAACATAGTCGAGGGTGGACCTGTTCGATCTAGTTATTTACAGGGATGTGCAATGACTTAAAGGGATCAGACATCTATGAAAATGGTTGGTGGGGAGATCCTGTGCACAGTGGGTTTAACTCTGGCGCTATCCAATAGGACTATCCTTGGGTGCTAAACATGCCTGATGCTTTGATGAATTCTAGTAGCAAGTCCCAGCTCATTGCTATGGGCATCTTCCAGAGAACTCTGTGTTCTTCCCAGCAAATGGCTATGGGTGGGTGTAGCTGGCAGAGTACTACTACATGCAATTCCACGAAGTTGAACAAAAAGTCAGTGAGCTCTGACTCCCAATTATCAAAACAGAGGCCTCAAATACTATTGGAAAAATAACAAGTATCTCTGTCTTTACATGCTAAAATGCATATAGTCATTTCACATAAGTAAAAATGAAAATTTAGCAAGCAGTGAGAGAGGTGATGATTTTGGGGTCCTCCCTAACCTAGGGGGAGAACCAAACAGATGCCTTAAAAACAAAGAGCACATCTTGCTGAACGATTCGGTGGTGGTCCCATCCTCTTAGGACCACCCCAAGCACAGTTATGGGCAAAAATACAATCCTAACCAAAGGCCCTGCAAAGCATTATGGGACGAGATTAGCAGTGGGCAGTGAATATGAAAGTATCCAATATCAAAATAATTCTATAAAGAATTGTAGTTCAACTAGCTGTTACTAGGTGTCCCTCACAAGTCAAATGCAAAAGCATTGAAATTATTACATCAAGCTGCAGTTCCACTAGTCGTTACTAGGTGTCCCTCACGAGTCTAATGCAAAAGCTTTGAAACCCTTTCATGAAGCTGCAGTTCCACTAGTCGTTACTAGGTGTCCCTCAAGAGTCTAATGCAAAAGCATTGAAACCCTTTCATGAAGCTGCAGTTCCACTAGTCGTTACTAGGTGTCCCTCACAAGTCTAATGCAAAAGCCTTGAAAGCCTTTCATGAAGCTGCAGTTCCACTAGTCGTTACTAGGTGTCCCTCATGAGTCAAATGCAAAAGCATTTGACTTGAGGGACACCAAGCAACGACTAGTTGAACTGCAGCTCTTTGTAGAATTGATAGCATTAGCTCTCAGCTCAGCCTGAGAGCTGCTGCCCCTTGAGAAATGTTTTGATATTGGATACTATAGTATTCACTGCCCACTGCTAATCTCGTCCCATAATGCTTTGCAGGGCCTTTGGTTGGGATTGTATTTTTGCCCATAACTGTGCTTGGGGTGGTCCTAGGAGGATGGGACCACCACCAGCATAATGTGCTCTTTGTGTTCAAGGCATCTGCTTGGTTCTCTTCCTAGGTTAGTGAGGACACCAAAATCATCACCTCTCTCACTGCTTGCTAAGTTTCTATTCTTTACTTTTTACTGGTGACTATATGAAACTTGTATGAAATGATAGCAATACTTGTTATATCAATGGTATGTGAGTTTTCTGTTTTATTTATTAGGGTGAGGTATAGTATCCAATATTAAAATAATTCAACAAAGAGCTGAAGTTCAACTAGGCAGGAAACTAATGAGCTCGATAAAGCCCGTTCTTGATAATATGGTCCTGAAACCCTTTCATGAGGCTTATGCATTTGACTCGTGAGGGACATCTAGTAACGACTAGTGGAACTGCAGCTCTTTGTAGAATTATTTTGATGTTGGATACTATAATATTCACTGCCCACTGCTAATCATATCCCATAATGCGTTTAGGATGGGAACACCACCGAATCGTTCAGCATGATGTGCTCTTTGTGTTTCAGGCATCTGCATGGTCCTCCCTCTAGGTCAGGGGGGACCCCAAAATCATCACCTCTCTCATTGCCTGATATATTTCATTTTCAAAGTTAACTTTTGTGAATAGGTTATATGCTTTTTAGCATGTAAAGGTGCTTAATCAAAGCATTTGTGTGTGAAGTTTAGTAGGTGACTCTGCTACGAATCGCCCGTACTAGGGTTGATGTGTATAGTAAGTGCATTCATTCATTTGTGGGGGGTCCGATCCCTGAAGCGCCCCTGTGATTGCACAAAGTCTGCGTTTGTTAGTAGCATCCCATCCCTAAACAGTACCCCTATTTCAGACGCTCCAACCTGAGTCCATGGAGTGAGTCCGCGTCGTGTTAGGAGTCCCGTGGGGGTTGGTATGCCAAGAAGTGGTATATTGGGAACATAAAGCGGGAGTGTATGTGGTATATTTTATTGCCTGTTTCCAGAAAGTGCAGTCTTGAGCAGCAACAGAGCTGATGGTGGACTGTGGTGCCCGGACATAATAATTTGTGTATTGCACCCTGGTCAATCATCTGGGGAATGCAAGCGATCTCATGCAGGTTCCGTCCCGCCACCCAGTATGAGAGCCACTGTAATTGTCCTGCCAGGCAGTAGGCACGAAAGTCAGGCACCCCCATACCTCCGGCATCTGATGAGAGTTGTAGTTTCGCTAGACTGAGACTTCGACGGCCTGTGGCCCATATTAAATCAATCAGTAATGTGTTTAATGCCATAAAATTTGTTCTGGGAATCACCACTGGTAGGTTTGAAAAAAAGTGAAGGATCCGAGGGGGGAATGACCATTTTAGAGATTGCCAAACGGCCTACAACCGAGAGTGGAAGGGATGTCGAAAACGTAACCTGTGTACTCAAGGAGCCTCATTTATGAGGCTGTGCGTCACTTTTACGCTACCGGAGCATCACTTTTTGTGACGAACCAGTGGTGTAAAAAATGTGCCTTATTGCACCATATTTACAAAGTGACGCATCTAGGTAGATGCGTCACTTTGTAAACCCCTGCTCTACATTATACCTGCGCCAGGTATAATGTATGCGGGGGGGCGTTCTGACGCAAGAAAGGGTCGTAGAAGTGACGCAGTGAAATCTATAAGATTTCACTGCGCCACTTCTAGGACACAAATGGGTCAATTTCTTATGCCTGCCTCACAGCAGGCGTAAGACTGACGCAGGCCCTTTCACCTGGGGCTTGCCCCATGTGAAAGGACACATAGCTGGAGTTGCGTCATTTTTGTGACACACTCCAACAATGCGTCACTTTTGCGCCTACAGATACGTCAGAAATACTGATGTATCTGTAACTCCTTGCGACGTGATGCGTTATATTATAAATATGACGCATCAATCATGTCGCAAGGAGTGCGCACTGAGAAGTGACACTTCGCTGCTTTCACGCAGCGATGCGTCATTTCTCATAAATGAGTCCCAAGGAGCTTATTGCCTCCTGTATAGTCCCTTCGAGGAGGTCATGTGTGTGTCTGTAAATTTGTGCTCCTAGATATCGAAAAGTAGTTGGAGCAACAGTTATACCATGATCTCCAAAGGGGATTTTTTGCATATGCAAGTCACTCCTAAAGGGGAATGCATATGATTTTCCAAAATAAATGGCTAGACCTGCGATAGATTCTAACTGAGCAAGGTATGTGCTACCTTATGTAAGTTCCCACGTAGGTCTTTGGAGTAGACTATAATATCGTCTGCATATAATGACAGTGCGTGAAGTGTCGTGCCTCTTTGTATCTGATACATTTGTGATATGTGGGACAAGTAGTTGGGGAATGGTATAGTAATTTGACCCACTGTATAAATTCGAGAGGAAACCCAAATCTTTGTAATGTGGTCAGCATATATCCCCAGCAGCATATATCCCCAACAGCATATATCCCCAACAGCATATATCCCCAACAGCATATATCCCCAATATAGTGTGTTAAAGGCTTGGCAGATGTCCAGTGACCGGCAGCCCGCTCCAGCAAGATCCGCCGGGCAAGCAAACATAACATTACATAGCATACGTATGTTTAACGATGTGGTCATTCCGGTACAATCCTGCATTGGTCAGTGTGTTTTAGTTTTAGGTAGCAGGAGACAGCTGGCTAATATTTTACTAAGTATTTTATATTCTGTGTTTACTAAAGAGAGTGGCCCATATGAAGAGAGGTTAGTGTGATCCCTGCCGGGTTTAGGCAGTGAGGTTATTAGGGCCTGCGCTGTAGTGGGAGGTAACGATCCTCCCGTTGGTGTCTCTTGATATCATTTCTTTAGTCTGGGAGCCAACCTTTGGGAATAAGCGGCGTAAAATGCCAGCGGCATGCCATCTAGGCCTGGTCTTATTTTTAGGGTGTATTTGATTGCTGACTATATTTCAGTAGAAGTTATCGGTGCAGCTAGGGCCTCATTTATGAAAAGTGACACATCGCTGCGTGAAAACAGCGATGCGTCACTTTTCATTGCGCCCTCCTTGCGACACCAATGATGCGTCATATTTACAGTATGACGCATCATGTCGCAAGAAGTTACAGATACGTCTGTATTTCTGACGTATCTGTAGGCGCAAAAGTGGCGCATTGCTGGAGTGTGTCTCAAAAGTGACGCAACTCCAGCAATGTGTCCTTTTGAAAGGGCTTGCGTCAGTTCTTACGCCTGCTGTGAGGCAGGCGTAAGATTTTGACGCATTTGAGTCCTAGAATTGGCACAGTGAAATCTCATAGATTCCACTGCGTCACTTCCATGCCCCTTTCTTGCGTTAATACGCCCCCCTTGCATACATTATACCTGGCGCAGGTATAATGGGGCGCAGGGGTTTACAAAGAGACGCATCTACCTAGATGCGTCACTTTGTAAATATGGCGCAACAAGGCGCATTTTTTACGCCACTGGTGCGTCACAAAAAGTGACGCACCAGCGGCGTAAAAGTGACGCACAGCCTCATAAATGAAGCCCCTAGTGTCTTCTTTGCTGCCGCAGTTACTTGGGGTAAGCGGATCGAGCTCAACATTCTTTGGATTGCCTGCGAGTCTACTCTCCGTGGGGCTGTCTATAGAGCCTTGTAGTATTCATAGAAGGCCTCGTTTATTTCACACTCGGTGGTTATCCGGGTCCGTTGCGGGGTGACTACCTCTAGTATTGGTATAAGCGGGGGCATTTCTAATTTACCGTGCTAATAGAGTGCCTGATCCGTCTGCTTCAGTATGAACTCTTTGCGTGTATGCGCGGTAATCTATCACCTGCAGTGTTCAAGGAGTTCTGCATATTTAATGCGAGCTTCTTGGAGATCCTTCGCAATACCTATGCTTTGGGCTGCTTCGCGCTCAAGCTCACCCAGGGTACCTTCCACCTTTTTCAACTCCTGACTAACTGTTTGGCGCGCACCCACCACAGAGCTAATTGCAGTTCCGTGTATGATCACTTTGAAGGCATCCCATTTTTCCATATTGAGGAGGCCGTTCCCGCATTTTCTGTCAATTGAGTGTCAATGGTTGATGCCATAGTGGTTTGGAAAACGCCATCCTCTAGGAGACGAGGATCCAGTCTCCTGGCGGAAACTGGTGTGGGGACCCATCCCCAGGACATGATTACTTCTAAGGAGTTGTAGTCCTATATTGTTTTTAACGACGTACGTTAGATGGACTACAGATTATGTGATCTATTGGAGTATGCAAATCATGGGTGGGTGAGTAATAAGAGTATTCCCGCATGCCTTCATTGTGACTGCGCCATATGTCCCTCAATGACCACCCTTGTGACCAAGTCTGTAGGGATTTGGCCTGACGGATTGAAGCCGCTCCTGGGAGTGGGGGTTGCAGCCGGTCCAGTGTGACATCTAAGACAGTGCTGAAATCTCCACCCAGTATCCAGGAGAATAGGGTCCAGTCCGCCAGCGCTGTTCTCACCTGGGTATAAAACGCATCCTGATCAGTGTTAGGGGTAAAGAGGCTCCCCAATACTAGTGGACTGCCACCTAGGGTACCACGAACTAGAGCGTATCTGCCGTTCACGTCTATACGCTTCTTGCGCGCGATGAAAGGAATCCCTGCCCTGATCCATATCACAGCCGGCGCAAATTCTGAGTATATAGTACTAAATACCTGTGTCCTCCATTTCCTTTGAAGTTTAGTGGCTTCCACAGCAGACAAATGGTTCTCCTGTAGAAACACTATATGTGCTTTACTCCTGGCCAGCTGTGCGTGGATTCTATGTCGTTTGTGTATTGATCCCACCCCGTATATTCCAGGTGGTGTAATTATATTGGTGAGGTGTTGACATGCGTACTTCCCTTACGTGTTATATTAGTTATACCTCCACATCAGTCCGGTCTATTACTTCTGAGTAAAAAGCGAGTGGCACCCGTCAGTAACCCCTGTAAGCTGCCCAGTACTAGTTATAACTGTGGAACTTTGTTCGACCAAACTTTTTCTGCAACATAATCTAACCATGTAGTTGTGGAACGTGCAGCTGCCAAAGGGTCCATAATTGGCGTGACAGTAAAAGGGGCTACCCAGACAGTCCTAGGTTGCCCTCCCTGGAGGGAAGTGCCTACCCGTCCCAGGGCCCAGACCACCCCAGCACCCGCAACAGAATAACATATATGGGGTCATTATCATCAAGCCCCAGTCCCCCATTAACTGTCTTACTTTATAAGTGTATCTTATAGGCTCCGGAGGTGGGTTCCTCGTATAGGGGATCTCAACCCCAGACCTCCCAAAGGCAATCCATCTTCGTCACACAATAGCAGACTGCGCAGGAGGCTATTGTGTTCCTCCCACCTTGTTTCTGTGTATCATTTACCCTGTGGATCACCGACATGGTGTTAATGCTTAGTCAACACAGGAGAGGGGGAGCCAGGAGCCTATTCAGGTCCAGTGTCCGTGCTCCATAAATTACCGTTAAATCATAGGGGACACTGTTCCGAGTTGAGGGTGCAAAGTGTCACCCAATCAACAAAAAGAAAGATTGAGAATAGAATAGAAGATGAGAGGAGGAAAAAGAGAGAGGCAGAGGTGGATGTACGACGGTACAACGCGTGGTATAACCACGAGTACCGTTACAACGTGTTTTTTACAACGCAAGTCGTTACCACGACTTGCGCTGTAGGGGTGCTGGACTTAGAATAGTTAAATTTACTATTCCAACACCAGCCTACGTACAGTAGGGAAGGTGTTGGATTGTAAATCTACTATTCCTTGTCCTTGAGCGCCCTCCAGCGCAAGTCGTGGTTACGACTTGCGTTGTAAAAGACGCGTCGTAACTGTAGTGCGGGGTAACATCCCAGTTGTAAAGGATGTTCCCCGGCAGAGGTTCATCCCCAGTGTCAAAGATCCAATCCCGAAGGGAAGGGCTGAGTCTTGCCTCTTAGTTGCCCTCACACACCCCGAAGGATGTCATGCTTCATCATCGGACTTTTGCTCCTCGTCGGGCTGGCGCTGCAATGCTCGACGGGTCCCCCGAAGGGTCACTTTCACAGAGATCTTTTAAGAGAAAAGCTGATTGGTGAGTGTCGGAGTGTGGGGTGAGTCCAGTGGGAAAAGTGCTGAGGTGAGTGCAGGAGTAGATAAATAAAACTACCTAGGGGTGTCCACAGGGAAACCCTTTATTAGGGTGATGCCTCTGGTAGATTAAAAAAACAGAATGTTGGTGAGTTACTATAAGGCTTGATGTGCCTGTGTAACTAGCAAAAGTCGACATGTTTCACACCTGGTTTTGTCTGAACGATCAATGGCGTTTCTTCAGGACCTAACTGATGTGGTGGATGTGCACATAAAAATGGGGTTCCTGTTTCAAAATGGTAACCCACATAGGTGAGAGGTGGCTTGGGGGTAACCACAGGACTAAGTTCCCTATTGTGTGGTGTAAATCTCGAATCGTAGATATACCAAAGCAAGAGAGGTACCCTCACGTAAACGGCAGAAGTCTCCCAAGGATGGTGTCCGCTGGATGCCGGCACCCTATTGGGGTTGCGTCGGGTGCCTGCTCATTAGCACCTTCCCTCTACCAGCGACTGCCTGCAATGTTAATGCTACCTTATCATCTCATTAATGCAGTAAAGGAAATATAACGTAGATTTAGCTGGGAGATGTAAACAGCTTGACCGTAGCATTTTTCAGTTCAGAAAATCATTTGCTGTCTGTGGTGTCATGGATGGGAAAAGCAGTTGGCTGTTGTCTGGTTCCGATTGGATCATGTCTCGGGTTGAGGATTCTTCATCTGTGAGTGTTCTTGTTTTGGAAAACGTGGCTGTAGATAGTAGGGCGATAGCTAGACCTCCAGCATTTGCTCGGGTGTGGGTATGAGGTTTTCAACTTGCCTCCGCACCTTCAGACTCCGGGCTTTAAGCTGGTCTTGGGTTCGACAGTGCGATTAAGGGCCGCATCTACAGGTAGCTTAATGAAGGTGTGCACTACCCATTCCCAGGCCTCAGCTGGGGTGTAAAAGAAGTTGTTTTTCTGGTCATGAATAATCTTGAGTCTGGCAGGGTATAACAGGGCATATCTCAGGTTCAGAAATTGATGTTGTTTGATCCCTTGGTATGGAGTACGCTTCTTATGGACTTAAGGGTGTAGTCTGGAAATAGCGATATTTGTGTGTTGTTGTGCCAAATGGGTGCTTTTTCTCGCGCCATTTGAAGAATCATGTCCCTATCTCTGTAGTTGAGTATTTTGAAACTATAGGATATGGGGGCGCCCCAGGCGCTCTTCTGGTTGGGACTCTGAGTGCTCTTAGTGCCAATATCGGCCCACTCACCAGCCCTCCCGCAGCAACATGCATGTATCGTAAATAAACAGACAAGGCAATTTTTTGTTGGTATAAAGTCGTTGCAGGTTTATTAGCATATACATATGCCAACATGGTGGGTTATATTACAGACGATCCAAAGGCAAGCTGCCCCTCGCGGCCTACCACCTGATGGGCCAACTTGCATCGTGGCCTTAGCCAATCGGTGCTTAGCGGTTGTGGTGAGTGGATAGCCACTCCCACTTCCGGTGAACCAACGGTCCACCCTCTTGCTCACGCCCCCCCCTCTACGAGGGGCAGAGCGTTCAAGCGACCCCCGGTTGTACAGGTTTCCAACCGCCCGTAGGACAGACGGGCGCCGTCGCACCCTATGGTCCACCGCACCGACTTCCTGGGGATATTAGGCCTCAGCACCCTTTGTGCTCCTGAAGAGGGTACCCCTGAGTACCTTTCCACCTCTGGATCGCCCTGTAACTCCTCCTGCAACACAAATAAAAAAGGATTAGAACATATATCCCCCACCCTGAAGCGCCGGGTAAGCGGTAGGGAGGGAAACGGCGTCAGGGTGAGGGAACAAAGAGGCCGCCAGGTGGGCGGGGGAGGAATATATACCTCTCCCCGCCTCCCACCACAGCAGGAAGTGACGTATAGGACCCTTTAGGGTCGTGGACCACTGGGCTGCCCCGCGTGCCATATTGTGGCACTAAGGGGCCGCCCTCTTATATGTGTCCCCTGCGGGGACGTGTCGGTCGGCCCGCATTCTATACAAACATCTTCAGATAGTACACCCGGGGCTATCATTGTTCACAACCAGGTCTCGATATGTAACGTTGTATTGTGGCCCTCGCTGTTCTCTGGCATTCCTATTATGCAAATGTTATTCCGGGGTGAAGTTTCAGGGATCCGCCATTTTCCATTGAGGCCGCGGTTTGCATGGCCGCTCTGCAATTTGATTATGTTTCATCGCCGAAGTCAAATTATGGCACCCCCGTTCCGTTGCAGACAGTAGTTCTTTCTTGGGGGATCTGGTCTATTGGTCGTTTAGTGGACTGATGCTGAGGGGATGCTAGGCCACAGTCAGGGAGCCACTCGCGTATACAACCGCCATCTTCGGTCGTTAACCACACACCCTCACTTCCTCTTTTCCACACTTTGGGGCATATTATCAAGGGATTTATCACCACTTTTGTGGCTTTAAAAGCCAAGAAAGCGGAGATAAAATGATCTCCCTATCAGCAACAGGGTGTTAACACGCACATTCGCATGTTAGCACCCTTTTTCTCTACGCTTCCCCTTGCATCTCTAATGAGATGCAAAGGGGGCGTTCCAGAGAAAAATAATAGGAGAAATGTTGTTAAGCGACATTTCTCCTATTATCAAGGATTTCGCTAACCCTGTTAGTGATAAAAAAAGCAGCGCTAACCGCGGTTAGCGCTGCTTTTTTTACACCTGGTATTTTCCTGACTTAGCCATGATATCCTATGGAAGGTGGATATCATGGCTAAGTTTGTGAGCCCCTATCATCAAGCGAACGCCAAACTTCCAGAGATTATCGTTGTTTTTTCAGCGATAATCTCTCATTTGGCAGTTAGCGCGAGGATTTTTATCACTTCTGAGATTAACCTTGCTAATAGCAAGTTATCTCTGCGATAATTTCCGGCGATAAAAAATTTGTTGCTAAGCCTCGTTAGCGATAAATATCGCTAATCGTTGGTAATATGCCCCTTTATTTCGCCCTCCTTTTCTTTCTCTCCTCTTCCTTTCACTTTTACACACTTTATTTCGCCCTCCTTTTCTTTCTCTCCCCCTCTCACTTCCTCTTTTACACACTTTATTTCGCCCTCATTTTCTTTCTCTCCTCTTCCTTTCTCTTTTACACACTTTATTTCGCCCTCTTTATCTTTCTCTCCCCTTCTCCCTTTCTCTTTTACACACTTTATTTAGCCCTCCTTTTCTTTCACTCCCCCTCTCTTTTGTCTTTTTTATTTTGTCTCTCCCCCTCACTTTCTCTTTTCCACCCTCTCCTTCTTTTCTTACTCTCTCTTTCTCACTTTTCTTTCGCTGACTCTCCCTCTCTTTTTCTCAATGTCTCTTTTCTTTCTCTCTCCATCATCTTTTCTTCCTTTCTGCCCCGCGCTCCCTTTCTCATTTCTTTTTTCCACCCTCTCACTCTCTCTAACTGTTTTGCCTCCCCCTTCCAGCCTCTAGAGCAGGCTGGCAATCCTGCCTGGTGCAGGAGGCCGGCCTGCGCCTGTTTCTAGCTGCACAAGCCATTAGTGGCGGAGAGATAGCCATTCTGCCCAGCAGCGGGGGCCTCTGGGAAGCTGTGATCTCCCCCCATTACTGGATTCTGCACCGGTCTAATGAGGGAGCTTGTCTCCGAGCCTGTGAGGTGGGAGGAGAGAGGCAGGTCAGCGAGCGAGGGGCTGCCCAGGCCTTTGTGGGTGAAGGATGAGGCGCAGGCCTTCATCTTTCAGATCAAATGGGGGGCCCGGGACAGGATCTGGAAGAAGAGAGGACGAGGGGTGATTAAAAACTAAAAACCAAGGACCAGGGCAGATAGATGCGTCAGGCGTGGGCGCGGGGATGGGGGGCGCAGCCTGATAATGACAGTCCTGTGAGTGGAGAAATGGGAATACATCTAGTGCTGCCCGAAGGAACCAGAGACTGGCAGAATATGCACACCAGCAGCATTGCAAGCCTCCCTCACACACAGAACAAGCTTCCTTCACACAGAACAGGTACAACACAGGCAGCAGCAGTGCAAGCCTCCCTCACACACAGAACAGTACAGATGCTGCAGCAGCAGTGCAAGCCTCATTCACACACAGAACGGGTACAAATGCGGCAGCAGCAGTGCAAGCCTCACTCACACAGCAGTGCAAGCCTCCCTCACACAGCAGTGCAAGCCTCCCTCACACACAGAACAGTACAGATGTGGGAGCAGCAGCGCAAGCATCCCTCACACACAAAACGAGCTTCCTTCACACAGAACAGGTACAACACAGGCAGCAGCAGTGCAAGCCTCCCCCACACACCGAACGGGTACAAATGCAGCAGCAGCAGTGCAAGCCTCCTTACACAGCAATGCAAGCCTCCCTCACACACAGAACAGTACAGATGCGTCCGCAGCAGTGCAAGCCACTCTCACACACAGAACAGTACAGATGTGGGAGCAGCAGCAGTGCAAGCCTCCCTCACACACAGAACAGTACAGATGCGGCAGCAGCAGTGCGAGCCTCCCTTACACAGCAATGCAAGCCTCCCTCACACACAGAACAGTACAGATGTGGCAGCAGCAGTGCAAGCCTCATTCACACAGCAGTGCAAGCCTCCCTCACACACAGAACAGTACAGATGCGGCAGCAGCAGTGCAAGCCTCATCACACAGCAGTGCAAGCCTCCCTCACACACAGAACAGTACAGATGCGGCAGCAGCAGTGCAAGCCTCCCTTACACAGCAATGCAAGCCTCCCTCACACAGAACGGGTACAGATGCGGCAGCAGCAGTGCAAGACTCCCTTACACAGCAATGCAAGCCTCCCTCACACACGGAGCAGTACAGATGCGGCAGCAGTAGTGCAAGCCTCCCTCACCGACAGAACGGGTACAGATGCGGCAGCAGCAGTGCAAGCTTCCCTCACACACAGCACAGGTACAGACAAGGCAGCAGCAGTGCAAGCTTCCCTCACTCACACAGCAGTGCAAGCTGCCCTCACACACAGAACAGTACAGATGTGGGAGCAGCAGTGCAAGCCTCACACACACAGCAGTGCAAGCCTCCCTCACACACAGAACAGTACAGATGTGTCAGCAGCAGTGCAAGCCTCCTTACACACAGAACAGTACAGATGTGGGAGCAGCAGCGCAAGCCTCCTTACACAGCAATTTAAGCCTCCCTCACACACAGAACAGTACAGATGCGGCAGCAGCAGTGCAAGCCTCACTCACACAGCAGTGCAAGCCTCCCTCACACACAGAACAGTACAGATGCGTCAGCAGCAGTGCAAGCCTCCCTAACACAGCAGTGCAAGCCTCCCTCACACACAGAACAGTACAGATGCGTCAGCAGCAGTGCAAGCCTCCTTACACAGCAATGCAAGCCTCCCTCAACACACAGAACAATACAGATGTGGGAGCAGAAGTGCAAGCCTCCCTCACACAGCAGTGCTAGCTGCCCTCACACATAGAACAGGTACAGACAAGGCAGCATTGCAAGCCTCTCTCACACACAGAACGAGCTTCCTTAACACAGAACAAGTACAACACAGGCAGCAGCAGTGCAAGCCTCCCTCACACACAGAACAGTACAGATAAGGCAGCAGCAGTGCAAGCCTCACTCACACAGCAGTGCAAGCCTCCCTCACACACAGAACGGGTACAGATGCGGCAGCAGCAGTGCAAGCTTCCCTCACACATAGCACAGGTACAGACAAGGCAGCATTGCAAGCCTCTCTCACACACAGAACAAGCTTCCTTAACACAGAACAGGTACAATACAGGCTGCAGCAGCCCAAGCTTTGCTCATACATACAGGTACATGAGAATCAGCAACTCTGCAAACCTCCCTCACACGCAGGCCAGGATTAGGTTAAACCACCCAAAACCGCACGATTGGGCATTCAGCGCTCCGTGGCTCCCCAGCTAAACTCCTGCCCTGAATACCACATAAGAGGTACAGAGAGGCAGGACAGAGATTCCATCCCTCTCAGTTGCCTCTCTGTCTTCTCTGACCCCCCCACCACCTCCACTCGCCACTGTTACCCCTCTCTCTTTGCCTCTTCTCTGCAGGGAGCCGTCTCCCTGCCCTTTCTGCTGTCACCCCCTCTCTGTGCCCTCTCCCTCCCTCTCTGCTGTCACCCCCTCTCTGTGCTCTCTCTCTGCCCTCTCTGCTGTCACCCCCTCTCTGTGCCCTCTCCCTCCCTCTCTGCTGTCACCCCCTCTCTGTGCCCTCTCCCTCCCTCTCTGCTGTCACCCCTCTCTGTGCCCCCCTCCCTCTCTGCTGTCACCCCCTCTCTGTGCCCTCTCCCTCCCTCTCTGCTGTCACCCCCCTCTGTGCCCTCTCCCTCCCTCTCTGCTGTCACCCCCCCTCTGTGCCCTCTCCCTCCCTCTCTGCTGTCACCCCCTCTCTGTGCCCTCTCCCTCCCTCTCTGCTGTCACCCCTCTCTGTGCCCTCTCCCTCCCTCTCTGCTGTCACCCCTCTCTGTGCCCTCTCCCTCCCTCTCTGCTGTCACCCATCTCTGTGCCCTCTCCCTCCCTCTCTGCTGTCACCCCCTCTCTGTACCCTCTCCCTCCCTCTCTGCTGTCACCCCTCTCTGTGCCCTATCCCTCCCTCTCTGCTGTCACCCCCTCTCTGTGCCCTCTCCCTCTCTGCTGTCACCCCCTCTCTGTGCTCTCTCTCTGCCCTCTCTGCTGTCACCCCCTCTCTGTGCCCTCTCCCTCCCTCTCTGCTGTCACCCCCTCTCTGTGCCCTCTCCCTGCCCTTTCTGCTGTCACCCCCTCTCTGTGCCGTCTCCCTGCCCTTTCTGCTGTCACCCCCTCTCTGTGCCCTCTCCCTCCCTCTCTGCTGTCACCCCCTCTCTGTGCCGTCTCCCTGCCCTCTCTGCTGTCACCCCTCTCTGTGCCCTCTCCCTGCCCTTTCTGCTGTCACCCCCTCTCTGTGCCCTCTCCCTCCCTCTCTGCTGTCACCCCCTCTCTGTGCCGTCTCCCTGCCCTCTCTGCTGTCACCCCCTCTCTGTGCCCTCTCCCTCCCTCTATGCTGTCACCCCTCTCTGTGCCCTCTCCCTCCCTCTCTGCTGTCACCCCCTCTCTGTGCCCTCTCCCTCCCTCTCTGCTGTCACCCCTCTCTGTGCCCTCTCCCTCCCTCTCTGCTGTCACCCCCTCTCTGTGCCCTCTCCCTCCCTCTCTGCTGTCACCCCCTCTCTGTGCCTCTCCCTCCCTCTCTGCTGTCATCCCCCCCCTCTGTGCCCTCTCCCTCCCTCTCTGCTGTCACCCCCTCTCTGTACCCTCTCCCTCCCTCTCTGTGCCCTCTCCCTCTCTCTCTGCTGTCACCCCCTCTCTGTGCCCCCCTCCCTCTCTGCTGTCACCCCCTCTCTGTGCCCTCTCCCTCTCTCTCTGCTGTCACCCCCTCTCTGTGCCCTCTCCCTCTCTCTCTGCTGTCACCCCCTCTCTGTGCCCCCTCCCTCTCTGCTGTCACCCCCTCTCTGTGCCCTCTCCCTCCCTCTCTGCTGTCACCCCCCCTCTGTGCCCTCTCCCTCCCTCTCTGCTGTCACCCCCTCTCTGTGCCCTCTCCCCCCCTCTCTGCTGTCACCCCTCTCTGTGCCCTCTCCCTCCCTCTCTGCTGTCACCCCCTCTCTGTGCCCTCTCCCTGCCCTCTCTGCTGTCACCCCTCTCTGTGCCCTCTCCCTCCCTCTCTGCTGTCACCCCCTCTCTGTGCCCTCTCCCTCCCTCTCTGCTGTCACCCCCTCTCTGTGCCCTCTCCCTCCCTCTCTGCTGTCACCCCCTCTCTGTGCCCTCTCCCTGCCCTCTCTGCTGTCACCCCTCTCTGTGCCCTCTCCCCCCCTCTCTGCTGTCACCCCCTCTCTGTGCCCTCTCCCTCCCTCTCTGCTATCACCCCCTCTCTGCTGTCACCCCCTCTCTGTGCCCTCTCCCTCCCTCTCTGCTGTCACCCCCTCTCTGTGCCCTCTCCCTCCCTCTCTGCTGTCACCCCCTCTCTGTGCCCTCTCCCTCCCTCTCTGCTGTCACCCCCTCTCTGTGCCCTCTCCCTCCCTCTATGCTGTCACCCCCTCTCTGTGCCCTCTCCCTCCCTCTCTGCTGTCACCCCCTCTCTGTGCCCCCCTCCCTCTCTGCTGTCACCCCCTCTCTGTGCCCTCTCCCTCCCTCCCTCTCTGCTGTCACCCCCCCCTCTGTGCCCTCTCCCTCCCTCTCTGCTGTCACCCCCCCCTCTGTGCCCTCTCCCTCCCTCTCTGCTGTCACCCCTCTCTGTGCCCTCTCCCTCCCTCTCTGCTGTCACCCCCCCCTCTGTGCCCTCTCCCTCCCTCTCTGCTGTCACCCCCTCTCTGTGCCCTCTCCCTCCCTCTATGCTGTCACCCCCTCTCTGTGCCCTCTCCCTCCCTCTCTGCTGTCACCCCTCTCTGTGCCCTCTCCCTCCCTCTCTGCTGTCACCCCCTCTCTGTGCCCTCTCCCTCCCTCTCTGCTGTCACCCCTCTCTGTGCCCTCTCCCTCCCTCTCTGCTGTCACCCCCTCTCTGTGCCCTCTCCCTCCCTCTCTGCTGTCACCCCCTCTCTGTGCCCTCTCCCTCTCTGCTGTCACCCCCTCTCTGTGCCCTCTCCCTCCCTCTCTGCTGTCACCCCCTCTCTGCTGTCACCCCCTCTCTGTGCCCTCTCCCTCCCTCTCTGCTGTCACCCCCTCTCTGCTGTCACCCCCTCTCTGTGCCCTCTCCCTCCCTCTCTGCTGTCACCCCTCTCTGTGCCCTCTCCCTCCCTCTCTGCTGTCACCCCTCGCTGTGCCCTCTCCCTCCCTCTCTGCTGTCACCCCTTCTCTGTGCCCTCTCCCTACCTCTCTGCTGTCACCCCCTCTCTGTGCCCTCTCCCCCCCTCTCTGCTGTCACCCCCTCTCTGTGCCCTCTCCCTGCCTTGCACTGTGTGACCAGTGTGGGCCCTGGCGCCCTCTCTCTGACTGCATCTCTGCTTGGTTCCTGTTTGGCAGCTTGTCTTGTTTGCCTGCTCTGTGCAGCAGTGCCAGGGAGGCGCCAGTTTGCTGTTCTTCTCACTTCCCTCTCCCTCTCTGTTCCTTGTTTGCTCTCTGTACCTCTGCTGCTTCCTATACCTGTGTTGCGTAAATCCACCCTGAAGCCTGAGCTCTAAAGTATACAAACAGTGATGGATGGAATACCTGCATTCATCTCCGCCAGTGGTGATTACTCGCCTCTGCATCCAGTCCATCGTTTTTTTTGCTCACCACGCCACTAGATTTTGGACCCAGCCACATGCAAGTCAGTCGTCACGCACCTCCAGAGGGAATAGTTCATCCTGAACTGCCAGGCCAGGTCCTACCTGAACCAGAAGACAAGCAATCCAGGACCAGTTTTGCCCTAGTTAGGTCTTATCAGCCGACATTACATACATAACGGTTCTTAGGGACTGACCTTTTACCTAGATACGACACTGCGCACAGAACGCGGGATTTTCCCTGCCAAACGCCTCATACATTATGCATGAGGATTCTTGGAAACTCAGCAGGACTACGATCTCCTGTATAATATCTTTGTATAAAGTTCATTCCCAACGTCATCCTAAGTCCGACAAGTAGCACAGCAAGGTAGAACCCCCGGAGAGACCTTTGGGTATAAAAACACCATATCTTGCTGAGACAAACAGAGATCAGGATTCCCCTGCTGCCACACACTGACGCGAGACGCTGAGGTTCCTGCGTGCAGATACTCCAGCTCGCAGTGGTCTAACATCCCTTGCAGGGTTTCCAACTCGAGACCAAGAGGGGGTCCCACAGTCTCTTACTTCAGGTAATGGGGTTTACTTTATCCTAGAGGGATTCTTGGCTTAAACACCTACAGACATGCCAGGTACACCTAGGTACATCTAGTTAGGGTTGCATCGTAGGAGTACTCATTTTTCTTGTCAAGTGTTTTATATACTTGCCTGTATTGATGGTTATAGCAAAATGGTAGAAATCTACCATCCTTTTACTTTCTTCGTGCTTCTAATCACGTATATCTTTTACTGCCTAATGGTTGTTTCAGTGCACCTATTTTACACTAGAATAACGACTGTTCAAAAAATACTTATTGAAATACGTCCCTACCGTTTATTCTGTGTACCTCTCTGAGACTAAGTGAGAACGAGTGACTGAACGCAAAGTATTGCACTGTTTCCACGGTCCTGAGGGACCAGGGTAGTCATGTTCGATAGTTGCCAGGAACTCTTCTCTCCCTGGTAAGAGGAGTTTCTATTGGCACTGTGAGTGTTCTGCCTGGTTTCTCAGATTAGATAGAACCAGCTCATCAGAGCCTTACTAACTCAGCCAGAACGTTACCCTCTCCCCCTCCCTAGGACCTATTCACAACAGGTAACAACATATATCTACCACCTAAGGACAGGGAATTCCTAAGATGCATACAATGTACTTCCTATAATATCAGCAATCGGCGGCCTCGCGGTCCCATACGAACCCAGACCTCTCTACCCAGACGGCAGTATCAGAATCGGCGGCCTCGCGGTCCAATACGAACCCAGACCTCTCTACCCAGACGGCAGTAATCGGCGGCCTCGCGGTCCCATACGAACCCAGACCTCTCTACCCAGACGGCAGTATCAGAATCGGCAGCCTCGCGATCCCATACGAACCCAGACCTCTCTACCCAGACGGCAGTAATCGGCGGCCTCGCGGTCCCATACGAACCCAGACCTCTCTACCCAGACGGCAGTAACAGAATCGGCGGCCTCTCGGTCCCATACGAACCCAGACCTCTCTACCCAGACGGCAGTAATCGGCGGCCTCGCCGTCCCATACGAACCCAGACCTCTCTACCCAGACGGCAGTATCAGAATCGGCGGCCTCGCGGTCCCATACGAACCCAGACCTCTCTACCCAGACGGCAGTAACAGAATCGGCGGCCTCGCGGTCCCATACGAACCCAGACCTCTCTACCCAGACGGCAGTATCAGAATCGGCGGCCTCGCGGTCCCATACGAACCCAGACCTCTCTACCCAGACGGCAGTAATCGGTGGCCTCGCGGTCCCATACGAACCCAGACCTCTCTACCCAGACGGCAGTAATCGGCGGCCTCGCGGTCCCATACGAACCCAGACCTCTCTACCCAGACGGCAGTTTATCCTATGATTACCATTACAAAAAGGAGTCGGTCTCACTATTCATCAGGGTTATAGAACTACAGTATTTCCGATCACACAACGGTTGCCAATTTGGATAATGTACAACTTATTCTCTAATTCAAGGGGCTCCTCTCTCCCTTATTCAGTTACCACTTACCTGATCAGGGTTAGCATCTGTTCACATAGCAGCATCTGACTAGAAGAATAGGTTACCCTCTCATACAAGAACACGCAGCACATGTCGGTTCACTAAGAACTGGGGTACTTTATTTCTCATTACAATAAACAAACATATAACACCATACTACAACACATAACCTGCAAAGAGAAGTGAAAGATTAGGTTGTACACTCTAATAAGAAAGGGTCGACATCATCTTATTAATATGGAGTCTGCACTCAGCAGTCATCTAGGTTCCCTTCTCGTCTGTGCCTTGGCTCGTCTTGAAGTCACACCTCCGCAATCACGGGTACACGGCTGCACCGCTATGCGCTGTTCCCTTCACCCTTCTCCAAGTCACTGGAACCTTCCTCTCATCGGCTACTCTCTTTCCCTGGCTGTTCTGCTAAGAGAGTATCTGTTTCTCGATTCTTCTCTGCCTTTGGAATGGCGTCTGTCTTCCCGGGAATAAGTAATAGGTTTGCTACTAACGGCTAGATGCCGCCTACGGACGAACTAACCCCAACTATCTCGGGCTTTCACTAATATAGAAGCGTGTTTCTTCATGGAAAATTCCAGCCAGTAACCTGCCGCCCACCAAATTCTTGTACCTCCCCGTACCAAGGACACGTTCCCAGCCGGCCGGCCTGATGTTGTGTCTTCGGCATGAAGAAAAATACAATCCTTCGACAAGGGCCGGCCTGAACCGGTTCTCTCCAAGCGAACAACACCTCGTAACTAAAACATTACACTTGACCTAGAAGCATCCCAAGCTGCCGGGGCAGAAAGAAAGATGGAGTCTCTCCCGTTTGAGGCCTGCCAGGCCCGAATTCAGCATAACTCCATGGAAAGTATAATAATACCCTAACTAAAGGACGGATTATCCCTAATACTAGCGAATCTATCCCCTAGCCTATATGTATAAGCCCTAATCTAAGGAGGAGAATACAGAATTATATCAAAGTGCCTTGTAAATAGGCTCTATCCACTACTCTAACCCTTGCACTGGAATGATAAGAGACTGAAGTCACCATCAATCACCTTTCCTCAACAGAGGGCCGGGAAAATCGAGCAGAACATTTCACCCTTGACTTCAGTCTATTATACATTCATCAAACAGAACTAACATCTGTGGAAGAATAATAGGAAACAAAACTAACTGATCTATGTCTAGTACCAGGTTTGCAGTATTGAAGTAGAGAAGGAATACACTGAATGAAGCAACAGATGGCAATCAGAATGCTAATAGTAATCAAAATACCCCCTAATATTTGACGCAACATATGTAAATCAGGTAGCCAATTAAAGAGCCAGTCAAACCAGCCCTGGTCAATGTGTTTTCTAACCTCTTCCGTCAAGTCATGAAGTTTGTCAATATGAGCTTGAATGGATTTCGTATGGTCAGACAGGTTAAAACAACAAAGACCCTCAAAATCAGAACAATCATGTCCATGTTTAAGCAAAAGATAATCAATAGCTGCCCGGTTCTGCAAGATAGCTCTACGTTCACCCTGGGCGTCCAATAGTATGTCAGACAGGATTGTAGAAGTATGATTAATGGATTTCACCATCCAGCAGGCCATTTTCCCAATAGACTTGGCATTATAGACCGCCAAGGCAGGAACACCAACAATTGAGATAGCTAAACTAAGGTATTCAGATTTGGAATATAAATGCATAGACGAATCACAGTCCTCCTGTAGCATTACAGTATCTCGGATCACACGGGAATTGGCATTAAGATGCGATGAGAACATCAACAAACTCAGTCTGGTAATGGCACAAGGGCCTCCGGAAATGTTCGCGGGAATATATGGCCAGGATATGTTACCACACGAGAAAAGCCAACCAGAGGGTAGCAGCATTGTACGATAATGACTGGGGGTAACCACTAAACTCTTACAAGTCATGTTATTCCGAACAGAGGTACATAATTTCGGTGATCTTCGGAAGCACAAAGTCCTTTCATGAGCTGTGAATGAAGTAGTACCTTTCAATTTTAAACGCACACACTCAGAAATAGCATTGGGATCACAAGTAAGGAAAAAACATAAATCACCCTGCGTGATATTATAGGTGATTATCTGGGATTGGATCAGGGGTGTCGAATCGGACAACTCAGTACATAAAGGGCAGTATTCATGTGTAGCAACGTCTCCCAAAAGGACATTAGGACGGGCATTAGATATATTAAAAATATGGGCCAAAGTCTCTAATGAAGCAGGGACAGCAACTAAGCAAGTCGCTAGAATGTCAGTCACCGAACGCATCGGTGTTAAACAGAAATGAGGGGCATTAGTCACTCGCTTGGCCAAAGTAGTCCAAAAGTTCGATGACGAATCCCACGCAGCAAAGGAACGCGGTACTCGGGTTCTCAGATCAGCCCGGGTCGATGGGTTCCCTCCTTTCTCGTCGTAGCAGTCCAAAAGGAGTCCAACGCCGACACATCCTGCAGCAACAGTCCAGAGAGTGATCTGAAAGAAAATCAAATACAGGCATTATTCATTCTCGTAGGTAACATTTGTCAGCCGGGACAGCTTCCCAGCTATCTTTCCCTGGTCTCATGACTAGAACAGTATTATCATGACCGGTTGCAATAATCTCAGCTTGTTCAGGGGGATTCTTAGGCGATTGCACCCAAACTCTAGCTCCAGGATTGTCCGTGGAACCAAATCCTTTTTGACCTCGTACAGTTAGCAACGTTGGGGCAGTGCCTTTTGTGATCTCACCACTGAAAACAGGCATTATCAACAATTGAGCAATTCGGTCAGTTTTATAAATTGGTAAATCAACCTCACTGCTATTCAGCAGAAGCACCTTAATCTCTCCCTGATAGTCACTGTCAATGACTCCTCCGAGCACCTGAACACCTTTCACAGCCAGCCCCGATCTAGGGGCGATTAATCCAAAATTTCCAGTGGGTATACAGACACCAACACCGGTTTCAATGATGACTCGATCTTTACTTTTTATAATAGTATCATTCATGGCATGCTGGTCTAGACCTGCCGACCCCGGGGTCGCTCTGCATGGAGCCAGTGCTCCGGGGGTAATTTCCCAGTACATCACAGTGTCACCAATAGAATTGGGCTTTGCATCAACATTCGGAGGGAACAAACGCATCAATGGAGATTCAGCATTTAGAAAGGGACGATTATTCAAAATTAATAAGGCCTGGAACAAATAATCCCTCCAATTCTTATATCTGTCATCGGTTAACTTACACAGTTGATTTTTCAGCAAACCGTTTAACCTCTCGATCAGGCCCGAGGCCTGCGGATAATATGGTATATGAAACACCCATTCAATATTATTTTCCACACAAAATTCCTGCACCAATCTTCCACGAAAATGGGATGCATTATCAGATTGAATTTGGAATGGGACACCATAATAAAGCATAATCAATTCCAATGTTTTAATGGTATTCACTTGGGTAGCTTGTTTACAGGGGAGGGCCACTAATAGGCCACTGTATGTATCAACAATGGTGCAAATGTATAGACAATTTTTACTCATAGGAAGTGGACCAATATAATCAATTTGCCAAATTTGAGCGGGCAATTTTCCTCGATGTAAATGACCTTTAACAATTTGAGGCACTTTCCGCTGTCTAGCATGCTGACAAATGGGAAAATGCAAAATAATGTCTTTGATTAAATCTAAAGGAATATAAATTCCTCGATCAGCGGCCCACCTACTAGTGGCTTTCTCTCCATAATGTCCTGCTTTCTGGTGGGCCCATTTCGCCAATCCTTCCATATCAGAATCCTGCATGTCCACCAGTGCCTCAGCAATTTTAGATTTTTCATCTGCAATATTATGAAAGAATTTGTCAAGGGAGTCTATTGGGGTATGAGCATCCACGTGAAAGATTGTAACAGTACTTTGCGGGAGCATTTCCCAAATCTCTTGCCATAATTCTTTTCCCCACAGTTCTTTTGAATGCAATTCCCAATTATGGGAATGCCAAGTCGGTAACCAAACTGCCAATCCATTGGCAGTAGACCAGGAATCAGTAAAAATATGACATGTGCCAGGTAATTCTTGCTTCAGAACTTGATAAACAGCATAAAGCTCAGCGATTTGGCTGCTCTTTCCCTCACCAGTTGTACTCAGCAACTTTTGTGTGATCGGGTTATAGGACACTGCCTTCCAATGTCGTTTTGTACCTGTTCACTTGCCGAACCATCCGTAAACCAAACGTGGTTTCTGTCCTCCGGGGACAAATCATCAAATGGCTTACCCCACTTAACAGGGGATTCCTGTACTAAAGGTACGGAACATTCACTCTCCATCTCAACCGATGGCGCCCGCGCCACCTGCTCATGCAAGGATGCAACTCCCTTTGGTCCCACACGTGCCCTGTCCTGTATGTACCATTTCCACTTAATCACACTCGTCTCCTGAGCGTGTCCAATTCTGTGAGTTTTCGGCGAACTCAAAACCCACTGCATGATAGGAATTTCAGGTCGCAGGACCACATCATGTCCCAAAGTTAATTGCTCGGTATCCACCAGAGCCCAGTAACATGCAAGCAACTGTTTCTCAAAAGGTGTATAACGCTCACCAGCATCGGGTAACTTTTTAGTCCAAAAACCTAACGGTACTCTACTTCTGCCTTGTTTCTGCCACAAACTCCAATTTGCATAAGGGCCTTGTACAGACACATTCAAATCCACATCACCATCGCACACAGGCCATAAATCCAAGGCATACTGAATCGCTTCTTTTGCCAAACTAAACGCATCTTGCTGTGGTTTACCCCATTCAAACGCATTCTTTTTACGAGTGACTCGATACAAGGGGGCCAATATTTGACTCAAATGTGGAATATGCTGGCGCCAAAAACCAAACAAGCCGATGAAGCTTTGGGCTTCTTTCCTATTCCTCGGAACTGCAAAATCAAGAATCTTCTGTTTTACCTGTGGGATCACTTCTCTGTGACCTTCATGCCAATTAATACCCAAAAATTTTACAGTCTGGGATGGGCCTTGTAATTTATCCGGGTTGATTTCCCAACCTTTCTCACGCAAACACTCAAGGATTTTATCTAATTGGGTCTGAACTTCATCTTGTGTTTCACCTTGAATCAGGACGTCATCAATATAATGACATATCTGAATTCTCGAATGTACAGGTACCTCAGCCAAATGCTCTGCCACCAGCCGGTGACATATCGTAGGACTATGCACATAGCCCTGGGGAAGACTTCTAAACGTCATTTGACGTCCGTTCCATGTAAAACTGAATTGTTCCTGGCATTCAGGGGCAATCGGGATTGAAAAGAAAGCATTAGCAATATCAATGGGCGCATACCATGTACCTGGATGCTTTTGAATTCTTTCAATTAAAGTAATGATATCCGGTACTGCGACAGTCAAAGGGGGTGTATACCCATTTAATTCTCGATAATCAACAGTCATGCGCCAGGAATTATCACTCTTACGCACGGGCCAAACAGGATTATTCCAAGCAGAAGTAACCGGAGTTATAACTCCTGCATCCACCAAATCCTGAATAGTGGTACTAATTTCTTCATGACCACCTGGAATACGATACTGCTTCTGGCAAACCACTTTTGTCGCCTGGGGAATCTTTATGGGGGACATTCTTAAACGACCAACCCGTACGGGTCTGGATGATATATAATGTTTAGTTCCAAATTGATAACATCCATCATCCAAATGCAAAGTCATTCCTTTCAAAATGTCAATTCCAATTATGTACTCTAAGAGTGGCACGACTAATACAGAATATTCTTTTCTAGGAATTCTGCCTATTCTCATTTCAATTGTAGTTTGTACTGCGGGAGTTTCCTTTCCACCTAAACCAGTAATTGTAAAAAATTGGCCTTTAAATTTCTTTGATTTTCCATGAATAAGAGTGGCCTCCGCTCCTGTATCTACCAATGCTCGGGCCCTTTGAATATTACGATGTCTCCAAAAAATTTCAATATCTACATAGGGTCTATTATCTCGGTGAGCCCATCTGTGTACGGGAGCTTGACCTACTTCCTAGTCATTTTTACTGCGTTCTATCATCCAGGACAAATCAGGATAAATGCTCTCGCGTTTCTCAGGTATCAATATATCATGTTCATATCCATCTCCTTTACGAAATGGATTCCTGTCCTCCGTATTGTACTGTGAATCTCGATCAGAAAATCTGTGTCGATCCTCCCTCCTCCTCAACTCAGGGGACTGATCCCTTTCATCTCTACGTCTGCTGTTAACATAATCATCTCTCCCCCTTTCTCTTTCCCTCTCTCTCTCTCTTCCACGATGAGGGGACGCATCACGTACATATCGTCGATCATCACGACGATCAGAACGCACACGACGGTTGTCATCACCGCTGTCATCAGAATACTCACGATCGCACTCATTTGTCCGCACACGCCGGGCACCCTCCTTTCGGTCTAAACCGCGTTTGCGAAACAAGTCCCACAAACGAGAAGTAGTTTCACCATCAATATCCTCCTTCCTCACACCATCAGCCAAAAGTGCCATAAACATGTCACGTCTAGTAAGCTTATTGTCTCCAGGAGTACGAGTGTCAGACCGGGACTGTCGGTCAGGTTTAAACCAATCACCCAACTCACCGAGCTGGCGTACAGATTCCAGTACCATAGACAACGCGTTACCAGTCTGATTGATCAATAAAGTCATCATGACCTGCTTATAAGCAACCGGGGAAGAACGAATAATACGATTCCGCACAGAAGACGTCAACAAACCATCAAGCAATCTGTCAGCAGTACTCAGAAAAATCGCAGTTTTCATCACCTCCTCTTTGAGACGTTGTGCAGCATCGCGCAATGTATACCACGGCTTGTCATTCACAGGCCAGTCAGATTCAGTAGGGTACTTTTGATTACAACCCTCAGTCGCCAACTGAAGCAAACTGATTTGACCACCACCATTATAATTACGAAAATGATCTTGAACAGTAGAATCCGAACTCAAGGAACAAAATTTCAAAGAATCGCCAGCATCTAACATAATGCCAGCAGCGCCCAGTTCATAAAGGCGCACCATCCACGTAAGCAAGGTCTCACCAGCGCGCTGTCGAAATCGCTGCAAAATATCACTAATTTCCTGTTGAGTAAAATCCTCCAAAGAATCCAAAGGAATACCGTTCGGATTACCGGGAGCCTGCTGCAACTTCCTACGAAAAACAGGATGTGCAGAGACCGCAGGAAGAGCACCACAAGGAGCCCGATCAGTAAACTTAGGGGAACAATCCGTATGAGAAGTGTCAACAGAATGCAAAGAGCGATCGTAGTCGCGGGACTCAACATCTGTAGCACAAGAAGCAGATTTAAAAGCCTGTCCGGAGCGAGAAGACTCGCGATTGTTAGACTCCTCATCCGAGGAACGAGAATCACTCGAATTCCAGATATTACCATCCCATTCATCAGGATTCCAATCCAGTCCGGCTTTCGCCACGACCAGTCGCACTTTCCGTTTAGAAACGCGACCCCGACGATTCTTGTATTTATATTGTGCAATCCGCACAGCCGCCCTTTCAGCGATAGTCTGATACGTTTCAAGTTTGTCGGCAAGCAATTTATTTTGACACCGCAACAAAGTATGATCATTCTGAATTTCAACAAACTTCCGTTCCATTTCCACATGCTCCTTCTGCAATTTCAACAATCTCTCGTGTACAAGCCTGTACGCAGACAAAACAATCCAACCTCTGCGCCCTAAAATAGGAAGCTCATCACCCTTCGCTACTGGCGCCTTCTGCAAACAGGAAATCACATCAGCCGGCTCCGCCAGCTCCAGACAAGAATTCCAATTTTCACTCAAACCAGTAGAATCAGCCCACTCGCGGGCCAAGGCCTCATAAGGCGTTGAATCCCAGCCGGGAATATCAACAGGCAACTTAAAAACAGATTTCGACTTTCTCAAAAACATCCTGACAAAACAAAAACTATACACACAAATAGAGACAAATAATACACAAACGAAATCACGTACGCGCCGAGTACAAATTGAAAAACAACTACAACGCACACAGGTTTCGTAAACGGTTCGTGACGCCAAATGTTCTGCCTGGTTTCTCAGATTAGATAGAACCAGCTCATCAGAGCCTTACTAACTCAGCCAGAACGTTACCCTCTCCCCCTCCCTAGGACCTATTCACAACAGGTAACAACATATATCTACCACCTAAGGACAGGGAATTCCTAAGATGCATACCATGTACTTCCTATAATATCAGCAATCGGCGGCCTCGCGGTCCCATACGAACCCAGACCTCTCTACCCAGACGGCAGTATCAGAATCGGCGGCCTCGCGGTCCCATACGAACCCAGACCTCTCTACCCAGACGGCAGTAATCGGTGGCCTCGCGGTCCCATACGAACCCAGACCTCTCTACCCAGACGGCAGTATCAGAATCGGCGGCCTCGCGATCCCATACGAACCCAGACCTCTCTACCCAGACGGCAGTAATCGGCGGCCTCGCGGTCCCATACGAACCCAGACCTCTCTACCCAGACGGCAGTATCAGAATCGGCGGCCTTGCGGTCCCATACGAACCCAGACCTCTCTACCCAGACGGCAGTAATCGGCGGCCTCGCGGTCCCATACGAACCCAGACCTCTCTACCCAGACGGCAGTAACAGAATCGGCGGCCTCGCGGTCCCATATGAACCCAGACCTCTCTACCCAGACGGCAGTATCAGAATCGGCGGCCTCGCGGTCCCATACGAACCCAGACCTCTCTACCCAGACGGCAGTAATCGGCGGCCTCGCGGTCCCATACGAACCCAGACCTCTCTACCCAGACGGCAGTTTATCCTATGATTACCATTACAAAAAGGGGTTGGTCTCACTATTCATCAGGGTTATAGAACTACAGTATTTCCGATCACACAACGGTTGCCAATTTGGATAATGTACAACGTATTCTCTAATTCAAGGGGCTCCTCTCTCCCTTATTCAGTTACCACTTACCTGATCAGGGTTAGCATCTGTTCACATAGCAGCATCTGACTAGAAGAATAGGTTACCCTCTCATACAAGAACACGCAGCACATGTCGGTTCACTAAGAACTGGGGTACTTTATTTCTCATTACAATAAACAAACATATAACACCATACTACAACACATAACCTGCAAAGAGAAGTGAAAGATTAGGTTGTACACTCTAATAAGAAAGGGTCGACATCACCTTATTAATATGGAGTCTGCACTCAGCAGTCATCTAGGTTCCCTTCTCGTCTGTGCCTTGGCTCGTCTTGAAGTCACACCTCCGCAATCACGGGTACACGGCTGCACCGCTATGCGCTGTTCCCTTCACCCTTCTCCAAGTCACTGGAACCTTCCTCTCATCGGCTACTCTCTTTCCCTGGCTGTTCTGCTAAGAGAGTATCTGTTTCTCGATTCTTCTCTGCCTTTGGAATGGCGTCTGTCTTCCCGGGAATAAGTAATAGGTTTGCTACTAACGGCTAGATGCCGCCTACGGACGAACTAACCCCAACTATCTCGGGCTTTCACTAATATAGAAGCGTGTTTCTTCATGGAAAATTCCAGCCAGTAACCTGCCGCCCACCAAATTCTTGTACCTCCCCGTACCAAGGACACGTTCCCAGCCGGCCGGCCTGATGTTGTGTCTTCGGCATGAAGAAAAATATAATCCTTCGACAAGGGCCGGCCTGAACCGGTTCTCTCCAAGCGAACAACACCTTGTAACTAAAACATTACACTTGACCTAGAAGCATCCCAAGCTGCCGGGGCAGAAAGAAAGATGGAGTCTCTCCCGTTTGAGGCCTACCAGGCCCGAATTCAGCATAACTCCATGGAAAGTATAATAATACCCTAACTAAAGGACGGATTATCCCTAATACTAGCGAATCTATCCCCTAGCCTATATGTATAAGCCCTAATCTAAGGAGGAGAATACAGAATTATATCAAAGTGCCTTGTAAATAGGCTCTATCCACTACTCTAACCCTTGCACTGGAATGATAAGAGACTGAAGTCACCATCAATCACCTTTCCTCAACAGAGGGCCGGGAAAATCGAGCAGAACAGTGAGCTAGCTGGTACAAAGGCCAACATACCCGGTAGGGGTGTCTAGATTCAGTCCGGACACCAATCCTGCAGCGTATGTTGTCTAAAGGCGCAGATCCTATATAGGTTCTATAGGAACTACACAACATGGCGCCGCCAACATTTGTTGAGTACTTATTTAACAGTCAAATCTGAGTAGTTCTGTCTTGCTATTCTCAGAGACCCCTTCTCACATCTTCCCAGAGACGTCTGGAGTGGGAGGGTACAAACTCCGCCACAGCTGAGTAGGCAAAAATCCTATTTATTGTCTGTTGGTTAATCAAGCTTGAAGAACACACTGTTCCTATTTGTGCCTAACACCTTATCCCAGTTCCCTTGAAGAACTCTTCTTGCTAAATAAAATGACTGAACAGGGAGATGCTGTGCGCGAACTGAATATAACAGTCCAGGAAGAAGAAGACCCAGATGCAATACAAATTACAGAAAATGTTAGGAATACCATCACCCTAAAACTAGCTTCATAGGGTTTACCAGCTAGGGGTGGGCCAGTAACGTTCGCGATTGAGTCAAACAAATCATTTAGAACAGAGGTATTCTATTAGTGGGTTACATTCCCACAGGCAAATACACTAACAAAGACATGTCATTACTACACAGAAGATGAAATACCGAATGAATATTGTCCATACGAGGACATCAAAGTTCCGCTCACTTACCAGGAACATTTATACTGGTTTAAAGGCGCCCCCCCATACAAGAAATAGAGTAAGACTTGGTCCGCTCGGAAGAGACTAAGCTACATGGCCTGTACTAGCAGCCTACACACCACATCCTGACATTGAAACAATCCCAGCAGGAGACTTACTTGTACTTCATAAAGAACTAATACAACTTTACAGAAACATGACGCAGTTCGTGATGAGGACACTAACATTTCAGCCAGCAATCGCTACACAAACATGTCCGACTTAAACATCAGCAACTAAAATTAAACCACAAACGTTACACACAGTCATAGGCAAGATGCCCACTAAGCGTGAACAAATGACATTTTGGGTTGCTCACAAAATAACACAGCTAGAGGCGGTATTTCCAAACACCAGCCCACATGAAAAACACAGAATGTTAACAATTTGCTTGCCCATGGGGATAACACCCCAGATAGAGGGTTGTACCTCTTGTTGTACAGTTTTCGCTGCAATATATACCAGGAGTCATGGTATGCCGTCATTAGCAGTAATACCAGATGTATTAAGGCAAATACAGAACGAGTAGGGAGCAGAACCTGCTCTGAACTTGGATTAAATCGCTAGGCAATTTTGCACAGGTATCAGCTATAATATTAGCAAATATCAAAGGGGAAGAAGAATCTGTGGCAATACGCCAACGCCTGAGGGCGTTCACTCCTTTACTACAGGAACATGAATTAACTGAAATAATTGTGACAGTTTATGCTGAATTAGGTAGAGACAGTTTGGGGGCTAGAGCAATAAAACCTCAACTCATGGGTAGTCCTGAGAAGAATAACACAAAGCAAGCATCTGTTTCTTCGAAAAAGAAATGGGATAATAACAAACAACAAAAGAATAAAGACAATAGATCCCAATCCAGAGGTAGATCTCTTCAACAGGAGCCCTCTGAAAGGAGGTATAACCTTAGGAAGAGGGACAACATTAGAAAACCTGACAGGTATCAGGACACTGGTACACATTCCTCTCGTTCCTTTCAGGGTTCATCGAAAAACTCAGAGAGGGAAGGACGGTCAGAACACAGACAAGAAGAGCGTACAAAGTCTAGAGATGCACAACGCGCTTCAGACTACAGCTCCAAAAAAGAAAAAAAAACTAAATCAAAACCTCCATTTAAAAAGAAGAGAGTAGCAGGTCTTAAATTTAGACATTGCAAGAATTCTGAGGACTCAACTACTGAACGGGGAAAGGGCTCTGACGATGCTAGACAATGCAGCAGAAGTAACAATAGCTTGCCAGAACCTGATGGAATTTCTGGTGAAAGCGAAGTTGAGTGAACATATCACGGTGGAAAAACCTGATACTTGGGTAAGCATCCGACATAGGTTACATGAAATAACACTCCAAATGCAGGGGGACAAGCCCAGAAAAATTAAAGGTCTCTTTTGGGAAAACCTGACTTTTGGCTATGACATCCTTTTAGCTGAAAGAGATTGGCCACCTACTATTGTTATAGACTGCCCAAAGGGAGAAACGGTAATTAATGCAGCTTTTTCCAACCGTGTCCCCCAATACTTAAAACACACTTACACGCGGGAGTGGGTAGTAACCCCTGTTCCTGCATTATATTGCAACCATGTTGCATGGGATGAGTATTAAACCCACCATGCGATACCGTTAAAATCTACTCCCACTCCACAGAGACAATAATAACAATATCCAATTAAGCAAGAAGCCAAAAAACAGGTCAGGGAGATCTAAGATCAACTTGAATACCAAGGGGTGGTTGAAACTTGCACCTCTTCAATAAATAATCCTTTATTTCACGCAATGAAACCTGACAACTCATATTGTCTAGTTTTAGATTACAGACATCTAAACTCATGCCCCAAAACATTTGCAGAACAAAACGCACATAGTCCCGCATTGATGAATAACATTGTGCGGAAAAAATACAAAACAACGCTAGATATCTCATATGGATTTTTCTGCCAAAATATAGCACCTGAGAGCAGATATTTGACGACTTCCCTAAGGGTATAGGAACAGCCTGGAGTTGTTCTCAGCTAGGATAACTGCGTTACTTCAGAATCTGGATGAGAAGGCATTGTCCTATGTAGATGATTTTTATCTGACGGATGATGACCTGGCGGAACACTTGACCAGGGTGAGCACCATCATTTTGGGATTCGCCTCTGAGGGCTACAAATTCAATTTAAAAAAATCAAAAATAGCCCACCTTAATGTCCTATTTTTGGGGTATAAGCTTTCAAGTGAAGGTTAAAAGCTTGGCAGCCAACTTTTTTAGAAAAGTGTGCACTGCTCCAACCAAATCATTGACACATTTAAATCCATACTGGGATTCTTGAATTTTGGTAGAACATACATTTCGAATTACACAGAAAGGCCTGATTTTGCCATTAGGCAATGGACACAGGAACACACAGACACCCTTCCTTCCCTACAAGCTGACATGATATCTTCAAAACACTTACAGACACGCGTCAATGTCCGCAACCTTCGTGATCCGTATAGTTGCGGGTCAATCTGAGTATACCTACCTAACATACAATGAAGGCGAAACAGTACCCATAGCGTACAAATCACACTTACATACGAAAGCTGAGATGCGTTTTGCATCCACAGAAAAAATACTGACAGCAGTACAGACTGCTCTAGTGAGAGGAAGAGCACTGGCTCAGGGGAAGCGAATAATTGTCGTAACCCCAGTACCGGCCTTAGAGGCTGCTACAAAGGCAAGCGTTCCAAATGCTTAAGCCTTACATCCGAGATGCATACAATGGGCTAATTCTCTCACTGCATCAGATGTAGAATACAAATACAACCCAAATCTAAAAACACAAGCATTTCTGCAACATGAACAAGAATATCCTCCCCAAATGGAATAATGCCTCTAGATCAGTATGAATATATAATTTACACTGACGGAACAGCTGGCCATTGGAAGTAAACAGCAATACAGCGCCGCATGTGCGATTTTAAAAGGTTGTATGCAGGACGGAAAATTCTATCCAAGCTGTACCAAAACACAGTCTCTAGGAGACTGTATGGCTCAGCGGGCAGAATTGAAAGCTCTACTACTGGCACTGATAAATACTGACCGAGAATTCCCCAGACTAATCGTGTGTGATTTCTTTTACTGTGTACAGTCATATAGTGAATATCTTCCCTACTGGGGTCAGAATGGGTTTAAGGACTCAAAAGGTGGCACAATTAAGCACAAAATGCTATGGGAACAGGTAGCAGAGTTAAAAAACAAACTACCAGGAGCTCACATGATACACACACTGAGTCATCAACGTGATGGCATTCACGTTGAAGGGAATTCATTGGCTGATGAAGCCACAAAAGGGGCTGTATGTACAGCTTCCGTAGCTGCAATCACTTGTTCAAAAACGAGAATAGAATGAAACATTATGGTTGCTGTCATTGCTACAAGCAATAACTCAGCTGTACCGAAAACATTTTCACTCAAGTACACCTACAAGTTAGATGCAAACAACATTCTATTTGCTCAGATTCCCGGAGTGGGGGATAGAGTAATACCAAACATGGATCGCAGATTGGGCTTAATATTAGCTGCACAGGAGGGCTTGGGGTCTGCACATGCAGGAGTTACGGTAACTGTTTCTTTACTAAAACAACGCTATTGGTGGCCAGGGTTAACAAAGCAGACCAAAGACTGTCTTAAAATGCGACATCTGTCAACAGTTGAAGGGCTCCACCATAACACGTCCAGGGCAGACACTATTGTTAATATCAGACAGACCACTCGCGTATGTCTATTTGGACTTACAAGCCGTTGAGGATTACAAATACATTATGGTTGCAGTGGATTCCTGCTCGAGAGTCCTGTGGGTTTGTCCTCAGCGCTCGGCAGACGCTCAAACTGTTATCAAAGATTTGCTAGTCTTTATAGGGACATACTCAGTTGGCGTATTACATTCTGACCATGGCCCCGCTATTAGTTCCAGGGCTTACAAAGAAGCCATGGGAAGATTGGGTGTTGCATTGCGGTACTCCTCTCCGTACCACTCAAAGGGAAATTTGGTTGTGGAGAGGAAGAACCACCGGGTCTTAAAGCAATCATTAAAAGCTAGAGAATTAGGCATGGGTGGTAGTTGGGTCAATCATTTATATGGGGTACAGAGGGCCTTGAACAATATGCCAAGAAGTTTTCTAGGGGTGGGGGGGCACTCCTTATGAGGTTCTTTTTTGGACGAGAATGTGGGTACCTGATCTCGATTGTGAAGGCACAGTGGCGAATGAAAAACCTTTTGACATCAATAAACGTTTGGCTGCTTTATAGGATCTGAATGAATCCAGGGCACTACAGAGCAATGTGCAAGTAAAGCGGACTGCCACGGGGGAAGTCAAGTCAGTCATTGCAAGACATGTCTGGATTCCTAAAGTTCTGGATCTGGTCAGAGAAAAGATAGTGGACAAAAAGAATTTGGGTCATCATACAGAAAGCCTGTACCTTTCCTGGCTTTTGAAGGAACAAGAATTGTACTTCTGCCGCCTCTTGCCGGGAAAAAAGAGAACAGATGTGTGTCCATTGATCTGATAAAACCACACTATGTGGCTGATACAGAATAGTAGACTTCATGGACTCCTGGGTGGCTGACACCCTCCTCTCTCTACCATACAGGAAGTTCAAACAGAAAGGATCATCACGTTTGAACAGTCTCTCATACTACAGCACGGGCAATCACAATTGCGTTCTATTATGTTACTGAGCTGGACACTGCAAACATTGTGCGCAGGTTACGTGCCTTGGTGGTTAATCAACCGCACGTCACTGTTTTCTGCATACAATCTAACAGAAAAACAGATGGAAATGGCACAGAGAGGAACAAAATATACAATGCTGTGTATTGAAAAACTTAAAAGGGTTACCTTTTACTGTGGCTGACTCACTGTCCACAGAATGGTTAATCCATGGCCATGTAACATTGCCGGTCACAACTTTCCAATTCCAGTATTGCCTAGAACAACAACAGATATGAAGCGATGGGTAGGGAATTCATCAAGGAATCTTGGGAATTACTGTATAGATTTCGATGCAAGAGTGGGGATCTATAAGTATTTCTAAGTGGTACAAACTGCGAGAACACTTTCAGTGGATCTCTCATATGCCAGGATATTATGCTGCACGGGGCCTGCAATGGTTTAGTAGCGAACCTATCCTGTCACTTGGGGGGAACCCCGGCAGCCATGATTACCCCGGTATTCAAGCTGCTCTCAAATGGGAGTTACTTGATGCTGAACGATCAAGGTTGTTGTTGGATGCTTGCGGGCATTGCATATCTCGTCACAGTGAGCTCCAGGGTTTCTTGTTGTATGCAAGTATTGTTTCCATCGACACACACAGTCAGGGAGGCGCCGTTATGGCCTTCGCTGAATGTTTCCTTTATACGGTTTGATACTCTGAGAAAAATGAAAGCCATGCTTCTACAGACAACCGTACAGTACGATCTGCCACTTCCATTTCACAGAAATGGTGAATCGTATCTTTAACATGTCCGATAGACGGGTATTGTCCACCTATTTAAGACCATAGGTTTTGGGCTGTTAAGAATCTTTCAGTCGGTACACTCCGTATTCGGAAGCATTTTTGGAGGACTTCCGCTGATTCTGTTTCTAATAGCAGGGATCCTGATTGTAATTTTTCTGCTACGCAATGGACGTCCGAGTCACTAAGGAGATGGAAAAAGCACTCCTGGAATGTAAATACCATGATCTCATGGTACAACATCTGGGCGCACCTCGCCTACGAGAACTGAGCACCTCTTGGTTCTTGTCATTTTGGCCAGTCTGGATGTACTGCATCCTACCTGGTCTCCGGTGCCTGTTTTGCGTAGAAGAATGCTTGTTGTGCAACTGGACGTTGATGCTTTACTGGACCCGATAATAGCTCATGTTCTGCAGTGTCCCCAGTGTATTTCTATGTTGATGGAGGCCTTCTTAGAGCCTCCACAAGAAGTCTTGGCTCCTGTTTGAATGGATACCGGCTCCTCCGCTGACACTCAGTCCTTGGATGGCGCACAGGCTGCCCCAGCATTGGCTGCAGGCAGTAATGAAGATAATTTGTGCTCAATTGTCGTGAACTGCGAGGTGTTACAAGGGTCGTCATATGCAATGGCAGGCAACAGCGATGTTGCGTCTACCAGCCAGTACACATAAACATTTGGCACATCGTGTGCTGCGAAAAATGTGTCCTTTTTTAAACAAAGTCAAAATTGGAACTCTAAACAATAGACATTTTTGTATGACCTGCATGGCTTTCCTATGCTTGCAGTTGTTCGAACTATATATATGAACACATTAGGACTGTTGCTTGTGTGACAATTTTTTTTCCATTAAAAAAAAAACAAGTAGAATTTTTAACACTTTTCAGCAGAACTATTGTTTTACTATAGTTGTTTGCATACCACTGCCTAGACAAGCCTAGTAGTACATTAGAATTTAATCATGCCGTCCAGTCGGATGAGGAGTGGATGTCATATTCCATATAGGTACCCCAATTTAGGCTCAGGTAACATCATAACCCTTCACCTATATTCTTCCCTACAATACATACATAACAGTTCTTAGGGACTGACCTTTTACCTAGATACGACACTGCGCACAGAACGTGGGATTTTCCCTGCCAAACGCCTCATACATTATGCATGAGGATTCTTGGAAACTCAGCAGGACTACTATCTCCTGTATAATATCCATGTATAAAGTTCATTCCCGACGTCATCCTAAGTCCGACAAGTGGCACAGCGAGGTAGAACCCCCGGAGAGACCTTTGGGTATATAAACGGCACATCTTGCTGAGACAAACAGAGGAGATCAGGATTTCCCTGCTGGCACACTGACGCGAAACGCTGAGGTTCCTGCGTGCAGATACTCCAGCTCGCAGTGGTCTAACATCCCTTGTGGGGTGTCCAAGTCGAGACCAAGACAGGGTCCCGCAGTCTCTCACTTCAGCTAATGGGGTTCACTTTATCCTAGCGTGATTCCTGGCTTAAACACCTACATACATGCTAGGTACACCTAGGTACATTTAGTTAGGGTCCCACATACCCGGTGGCGGTGACTAGAATTAGTCTGACACCAATACTGCAGTGTATGTTGTCTAAACAGGCATATCCTATATAGGTTCTATAGGAACTACACAACACTGGCTATAATTAAAAAGTACTGTAAGGTATTGGCAGGGTATGTAAATTGATGCTATGATCTTTGTATTCCATTCGATTAAACCAACATGTTTCTGCCCTTCTAAGAGCCTTAAATGGTACCGGGCATTCATCAGGGTTATTGTCCAGAACCCTGACTTTGATTTAAAGTGAGGGTAAGAGACTGTTAATAAAAGCAGAGGGGACCGACCTCTCTGAAGGTAAGCAACTGGATATTATATCTATTGAGGGAAACATAAGAAGGAGAAATTGCATGAGCATTAGCTCTCCCCTGCAGGTAACTAGAGTTCACAAGTGGATCTTTCTTCATTCTTTTCTTATTTCAGTCTTACCACACCTCCAACCTGGGGTGTTGCTTCCAAACAGTAGCCTTTAAAAACTTATATTGTATATTAACACATAACCACTGTGGCACTCGTGAAACAAAAGCACGCATGCACATGTGACGAGGACACACGTGAAAAAGATGCGCTTGTCATAGGGACACCACACCATGTTTGTGTTTTATAGTTGGTTTAGAGGTGGGCGTGGGCTCTTCTCAGTCTCTCAGTTTTTCCTAGGTGTTTTTATATATATATATATATATATATATATATATATATATATATATATATATATATATATATATATATATATATATATATATATATATATATATATATATATATATATACAGCACCAGGACCAGGGCCACCAGGCAGCAGCAGAACCAGGGCCACCAGGTAGCAGCAGAACCAGGGCCCCCAGCTAGCAGCAGAACCAGGCTAGCAGCAGAACCAGGGCCAGCAGGTAGCAGCATAACCAGGGCCAGCAGGTAGCAGCATAACCATGGCCAGCAGGTAGCAGCATAACCAGAGCCAGCAGGTAGCAACAGAACCAGGTCCCCCAGGGCCCCCCAGCTAGCAGCAGAACCAGGGCCAGCAGGTAGCAGCAGAACCTGCCCCCCCCCAGGGCCCCCCAGCTAGCAGTAGAACCAGGGCTAGCAGGTAGCAGCAGAACCAGGGCTAGCAGGTAGCAGCAGAACCAGGGCAGCCAGGTAGCAGCAGAACCAGGGCCAGCAGGTAGCAGCAGAACCATGGCTAGCAGGTAGCAGCAGAACCAGGGCAGCCAGGTAGCAGCAGAACCAGGGACACCCAGCTAGCAGCAGAACCAGGGCCAGCAGGTAGCAGCAGAACCAGGGCCCCCCCCAGCTAGCAGCAGAACCAGGGCTAGCAGGTAGCAGGAGAACCAGGGCCACCAGGTAGCAGCAGAACCAGGCCTAGCAGGTAGCAGCAGAACCAGGGCAGCCAGGTAGCAGCAGAACCAGGGCTAGCAGGTAGCAGCAGAACCAGGGCCCCCAGGTAGCAGCAGAACCAGGGCCACCAGGTAGCAGCAGAACGAGGGCCCCCAGGTAGCAGCATAACCAGGGCTAACAGGTAGCAGCAGAACCATGCCCCCCAGGTAGCAGCAGAACCAGGGCTAGCACGTAGCTGCAGAACCAGGGCCACCAGGCAGCAGTAGAACCAGGGCCACCAGGTAGCAGCAGAACCAGGGGCCCCAGCTAGCAGCAGAACCAGGCTAGCAGCAGAACCAGGGCCAGCAGGTAGCAGCATAACCAGGGCCAGCAGGTAGCAGCATAACCAGGGCCAGCAGGTAGCAGCATAACCAGGGCCAGCAGGTAGCAACATAACCAGGTCCCCCAGGGCCCCCAGCTAGCAGCAGAACCAGGGCCAGCAGGTAGCAGCAGAACCAGCCCCCCCCCCCCCAGGGCCCCCAGCTAGCAGCAGAACCAGGGCCAGCAGGTAGCAGCAGAACCAGCCCCCCCCCCAGGGCCCCCCAGCTAGCAGTAGAACCAGGGCTAGCAGGTAGCAGCAGAACCAGGGCTAGCAGGTAGCAGCAGAACCAGGGCAGCCAGGTAGCAGCAGAACCAGGGCTAGCAGGTAGCAGCAGAACCAGGGCAGCCAGGTAGCAGCAGAACCAGGGCCCCCCAGCTAGCAGCAGAACCAGGTCCAGCAGGTAGCAGCAGAACCAGGGCCCCCCAGGGCCCCCCCAGCTAGCAGCAGAACCAGGGCTAGCAGGTAGCAGCAGAACCAGGGCCACCAGGTAGCAGCAGAACCAGGCCTAGCAGGTAGCAGCAGAACCAGGGCAGCCAGGTAGCAGCAGAACCAGGGCTAGCAAGTAGCAGCAGAACCAGGGCCCCCAGGTAGCAGCAGAACCAGGGCCACCAGGTAGCAGCAGAACCAGGGCTAACAGGTAGCAGCAGAACCAGGCCCCCCAGGTAGCAGCAGAACCAGGGCTAGCACGTAGCAGCAGAACCAGGGCCAGCAGGTAGCAGCAGAACCAGGGCCCCCAGGGCCCCCCCCAGCTAGCAGCAGAACCAGGGCCCAGCAGGTAGCAGCAGAACCAGGGCCAGCAGGTAGCAGCAGAACGAGGGCAGCCAGGTAGCAGCAGAACCAGGGCCCCCAGGTAGCATCAGAACCAGGGCCCCCAGGTAGCAGCAGAACCAGGGCTAGCAGGTAGCAGCAGAACCAGGGCCCCCAGGTAGCAGCAGAACCAGGGCTAGCAGGTAGCAGCAGAACCAGGGCAGCCAGGTAGCAGCAGAACCAGGGCCCCCAGGTAGCAGCAGAACCAGGGCTAGCAGGTAGCAGCAGAACCAGGGCCACCAGGTAGCAGCAGAACCAGGGCTTGCAGGTAGCAGCAGAACCAGGGAAGCCAGGTAGCAGCAGAACCAGGGCCCCCAGGTAGCAGCAGAACCAGGGCTAGCAGGTAGCAGCAGAACCAGGGCCCCCAGGTAGCAGCAGAACCAGGGCTAGCAGGTAGCAGCAGAACCAGGGCAGCCAGGTAGCAGCAGAACCAGGGCCCCCAGGTAGCAGCAGAACCAGGGCCAGCAGGTAGCAGCAGAACCAGGGCCCCCAGGTAGCAGCAGAACCAGGGCCAGCAGGTATCAGCAGAACCAGGGCCCCAGGGCCCCCCAGCTAGCAGCAGAACCAGGGCCAGCAGGTAGTAGCTGAACCAGGGCTAGCAGGTAGCAGCAGAACCAGGGCCGCCAGGTAGCAGCAGAACCAGGGCTAGCAGGTAGCAGCAGAACCAGGGCCCCCAGGTAGCAATAGAACCAGGGCCACCAGGTAGCAGCAGAACCAGGGCAGCCAGGTAGCAGCAGAACCAGGGCCCCCAGGTAGCAGCAGAACCAGGGCTAGCAGGTAGCAGCAGAACCAGGGCCACCAGGTAGCAGCAGAACCAGGGCTTGCAGGTAGCAGCAGAACCAGGGCAGCAGGTAGCAGCAGAACCAGGGCCAGCAGGTAGCAGCAGAACCAGGGCTAGCAGGTAGCAGCAGAACCAGGGCCACCAGGTAGCAGCAGAACCAGGGCTAGCAGGTAGCAGCAGAACCAGGGCCACCAGGTAGCAACAGAACCAGGGCTAGCAGGTAGCAGCAGAACCAGGGCCCCCAGGTAGCAGCAGAACCAGGGCTAGCAGGTATGAGCAGAACCTGGGCAGCCAGGTAGCAGCAGAACCAGGGCCTCCAGCTAGCAGCAGAACCAGGGCTAGCAGGTAGCAGCAGAACCAGGGCCCCCAGCTAGCAGCAGAACCAGGGCCACCAGGTAGCAGCAGAACCAGGGCCAGCAGGTAGCAGCAGAACCAGGACCACCAGGCAGCAGCAGAACCAGGGCCACCAAGTAGCAGCAGAACCAGGGCCAGCAGGTAGCAGCAGAACCAGGCCCCCCCCCAGCTAGCAGCAGAACCAGGGCTAGCAGGTAGCAGCAGAACCAGGGCTAGCAGGTAGCAGCAGAACCAGGGCTAGCAGGTAGCAGCAGAACCAGGTCAGCCAGGTAGCAGCAGAACCAGGGCTAGCAGGTAGCAGCAGAACCAGGGCCAGCAGGCAGCAGCAGAACCAGGGCCACCAGGTAGCAGCAGAACCAGGGCCCCCAGCTAGCAGCAGAACCAGGGCTAGCAGGTAGCAGCAGAACCAGGGCCCCTGGTAGCATCAGCACCAGGGCCTGCAGATAGCTCAAGAACCAGGGACATCAGTTGAGATACATCCTTTACAACGCAACTTTTACCACGCAGTGCCTTTACGACGCAACTTTTACAACGCAAACCATTACAACGCATTGCGCTGGGGGGCGCTCTAGGATAGGGAATAGGTTTAATTTACTGTCCAACACCTTCCCTACTATCCACGGGGACTGGAGTTGGAATAGTAAATTAAACTATTCACTATCCAGCGCCCCAAAGCACTATGTGTTGTAATGGTATGCGTTGTAAAAACCGCGTTGTAAAAGCATGCGACGTAAAAGCATGCGTTGTAATGTCATACATCCCATCAGTTCGCTACAGTAGTGAGGTAGAGGGGTAGACGGGATAGCATCAGCTAGTTTCTTGCGAGCACATGTAACACCCTGTTATATCTAATCTGCTCTTTTCTTGTATTTCACTGTACTGTACCATGAGTGTATGATTAGAATACTCTACTGTTTGTCTCTTCCATTGCTTAATGCCTTACATCTGCTAATGCTTTCAAAACATCCTGCTATTATTTGCCCAACTCTATTTTATCTTGTTATCTTGTCCACTTTGCACTTTCTCCCACTCAGTTTCTTCTTTTAATGCTATTAATCGATCCTTTCGTTTTTGTTCTATCTCAAAAAACTAATTGTGTTATTTTCTTCATTTGTTTTAGCAATGTGTGCCTCTAATTGGTTCTCTCTTGAGTCAGATCTTTTCATTTGTATTCTCTTTCCTGGACTGTAACATTGAGACCACGTGTGGACTCTAAAGGTCTCATTTAGATCTTGGCGGACAATTTACTGTGTCACAAAGTTTGTGGATAGCCCAACCAGCAAAATATCAATCCCGTAGGATATAATGGGATTTATATTATCCGTCACCGGTGTGACAGAGTAACCCGTCTACCGAGATCTAAACCGGGCGGTGCAGAGCAGTGAAAGAAGTAGTTTGCTCTACAGACCCTCAAGTCTTTCACCACCGCAGTGTGATGAGTATTTCACTATGAGAGTAACCTACTCATGGAACCGAAGGAAAGCCTGGGAGGTTCTTCTGTAAGGGAGCCGCCCTGAGCGATTGCCAGTGGTTAGGCTATTTGGAAGTCTTCCTTCCATCACTTTTTGTGTGTTTGATGTAATACCATAAGTGGCCATGGGTATGTCCAGACGTGGGTCCCTTGCTTGGTGTGCCATACGGTCTGAGCTATACCTCGCTGACGAGGCCTAGACAGGCCAAAACCAGCCTGGGGTTGCTGGTGTCCTCTTGTGGGGGAGACCTCGCTTGGCAGGTTGGGATGGACTGTTCCCATGAGGAGCCGGGTCCGTACTGATTTGCATAAGGTGGACCTCTGTCTAGAGTGGCAAAACATCATGGGTTGGAATGTGACCCAGAGCGGGAGGTGGACTAAGCTATTTGAAAGCCATCCTCACCTTTCCTTTTGGTTGGTTTGTGCAAAAGATATATCCACCCTTGTATGTCTCAGGTAAATTCAGTGATTATGGTGCGGATACAGATAATCTGTTCAGTATACAATTTAGATAGCCAAAAACATAATGTTCAAAAAAGATATAAAATTGAAAACATTAAGGGGTCCATTAGGATGAAGGGCGGATCGCCACTGACCGCATGGCGGTTGCAATCCGCCCTACATCCTTCCCCGCCTGCCACCCATTTACCCCCGCCATATTAATATGGCGGGTGGTACCGCGGCGGACGAGAAGACCGTCCGCTGCTTTTCAGCCCGGTTGGCAAGTCGAACGGGCGGAAAAGAGTTAAATATGGTGGCGGGTTTAATATGGTGGCGGGCTATGAGCACGGACCGCCACAATGCTGGGAATGGAGGATGCCACGGTGACAGTGGCATTCTAATCGCCGGTGCGGGTCCACTGCACCAATGGCAGCCGGTCCCAACACCGCTAGGGTGACGGGCGAACGTATTTAGTGCTTTTTGCTGACGTATGATGTACAAATTTAAAAAGAAAAAAAACACTGGGTGTAATCTAGGCTTTGGCGGACACTCGTACCCCTCACACCCAATGTTCAATCCCCATCTTTACTTTTTTTCAGAGTTTTATATAGAGCGAACTTGACCCGAGGATCAGAGCGCTTTACGTGAACAGCAGTTGCGTTACACACGGACACATTCATTTTGCCCAGAATCACAGGATGTTGAGCATCATTGCCGAGCACCATTCCCCAGATTTGAGATCGACCGCCCTAGCCGTTAGACCACATCCTCTCTCCATCAGTTAGAGGTGGTGAAATCGATAGTTTTTCAGTGGTAAGGCCTCAGATTGCTGTGCATTTGGAAACCGACAACACGGCATGAATGCATTGGAAGGACGGCCCTATTCATGGCAAGTGTTCCGATACCTACTTGTACGGTCCATGACCACTCGGTACCTACTTGTACTACCCATGACCACTCGGAAAAGGATGGTGGGACCTGGCAGGAAAAAAGATAAGTCCTTCATCAACACATCCATCGCCACTGCCACGTTCCCGGATGCCTGGAAACACACAAATGATGCTCCTCTCCTCAAGAAACCACCCGCAGTCCCGGGTGTCCCCAGCAACTATCGACCCAACTCTCTGCTCCCCTTCTCTGGAACAATCATGGAAAAAGCAATCAACACCCTGCTTTCTCACTACATCGAACAACACAAACTCCTTGATCACTCACAATTAAGATTTTATAGCAACCATAGCACCGAGAAGGGCCTCATCGCAGCATCGAACGACATTCACACTATCATGGACCGAGGACACGCCGCAGCCCTAACTCTACTCGACCTCTCCGCCGCATGTGACACAGTCGCCTCCACACACTCACCAGACTACACGATGCAGGAATTCAAGGACCAGCTGTTCCATGGGTCAAGCTGCCACCTTTCACCTCTGAAGCCAAAGACGTCAGCTGCGGAGTCCCACAGGGTTCATCCCTCAACCCCACCCTCTTCAACATTTATCTGTCGCCCCTGCAAAGATTTGCTCTAATTGTTGTAAATCCCATGCACCTGAACCTAAAAATGACTCAGAGTGGTATTTGAAAGCACACCGGTGGCACGGTCTGTTGTCTATTTACAGTGTGCTGTTTAATGGCGCGCGGATCACTGACAGAATATCGAGGAGCAAAATATCGACCTGCCGAAATACCCTGTACAAATACAGAATGCCAGAATATCGAATTCCTATCTACAAACAGGTACGTACAAAAATATTGAATCCAAAATATTGTTGTAAATAATATAGTTTGTTAAAATGTTGAATTTGTTAAATGTCTTCAATAGCAAATGGTAACGGTTTATAGGAGCGCACAGCAAAGTATAGGTATCAAGTCTATAACAATAGTAATCTGTACGGTTGGTGCTCAGGAAGAGAGTAGAGATTGGTTACCACAACCTCTGAAGAGACCAAAGTCAATGTAAAGATAATCCTCCGAGCACTCAGCAATCAATGTCTTTATCAGTAGTGATCATCAATCATCAGTATCATCAAATCTTCAATCCAAAATAGATAAATTGTCTTGAAAAGTTCTGAAAAGTTCCAATTTATTCAAATGCGCAGCCAACACGTGTTTCGTCTGTCTGTAAGACAATGACTTCCTCAGGGCTGCAACCCAAAACAGTTACAATTAATTCTAAGTACAGTATCATATACGTTGTCAACATTTGCTTCCACAAGAAGCAGTCAAAATAAATAAAGGGGAAACACCCTCAAACCAAAGGCAAATTCACAGCTATATCAATGTGAATGATAAAGAAGAAACAATCGCCAAATTCGTGATTCTGTATTCATAAAAAATATATATATGCATTAACTATTTAAATTAATTAAATCTAATGAATGGTTTGTGTTCACCACATGATGCATGGTTAGCCGGATATGGCATTGCATAATATCTATAAATGAGATAATACACTCACCCTTAACTCTGTGTAATCACACGTGATCCAATCAGAAACTGTCACAATTGATCCAATATTCCGCCTGCGTTAAGCAGTAATTTTCAATGCAGGTATAAATATATATCTAACCCTACAAAAAAGTCCATAGTAATAAGATAACTCCTCAACTAAGTATAAAAGTTGATAATGTCTCATACATGAGACAGAAAGTCAGTAGGAACTCACCAAAAAGTGTATATTGGCGTTCTCTGTCAGAGCAGATCAGCAACTGACCGGGTCATTATTATTTCATTCAGTCCAGGTTCAAATAATCATATTCTCCTCAAACGTAGTGAAGTACGAACATTTCTACAAAAATGCATTAAATAAATGAGTTGCATATCTAGCTCATGTATTGATAGATACATGGCACCTTATATCCCTTAATTGGATCATGGCCTCACCTAATGTACGATGTCAAGCCAAATCTCAATATCCAAGGTTCTCAATTCAGATTCAAAAAGTAGTCATATTCTCCACACATGTTTATGGGGTAAGAGCACATCTACAAAAAATATAATAAATTAAATGAGTCTCCTATCGAATATCAGAAAAACCAGCTTACATAAATAGGTTTGTATCTGGCACCTTATAGCCCGTTAAGTACTTAATCTCACCTAATGTACGTTGTCAATCCTTCTGAATATCTCTATATTCCTAGTTCTCAAACTCCAAAATTCTAAATCCATACGAGTACGTATCTGAAAGTCAAACCATACAATTATAAATATATCTATTGATGCTATCTCTCATAATAGTCCCACCAGTCTAAGACTTACCCTTCAGTATCTCCCGAGTCGCGTAGTTGGTGGCGTACTGCATGCGCGCCATCTTGTAATGGCTTAATATAGAAAAGTTAACCTCGTGTAAAGCATCATTACTACGGGCGCCATCTTGTAGTGGTGTTTACTGCCCTATATAATATATCGACTTCTCGTTACCTGACTGTACTCGGACCCTAATTTGGACATTTCACTAGTATAGTGATATATAATACTGATACGAAATTATCTTTGAGCCTTGGCGGCTAAATAAACTAATTGCGCCAACATATAAAGACTTCATGTAAGTAACCAAAAGCGCGTAAGACGCACCAGTGTTACGGGCGCCATCTACGAATGGTGAGGTCCTTATGAAAAAACACACAATCATTTGTCTACATTGCATTGGCCGGGGCACCATATCCAATAAATCGAAGTAATCAAGTTTATATTTACGTGCCATATTCTACCTATGAATTGTTAATTATGATGCATTTCAAATAAATGTGCTGGAAGTGCCAAATTCGATTAATTATATTCATATTCTCACAAATTCTCTAGCTGTTAGTCTAGATATCTAGAGCTATAATTGTAAAATTCCAGTTCAAATTATTAGTATGTCTATATCCCAATAGTATTCTAATGCACAAGTATTTACTGCAATGCGATAACCAAGCGGTCCACGATACATGTGAGTTACACGAACCATAATGTATCATATCAAAGTCACAAATTACCAACACAAGGTGAGAGGTAGCTGAAAGATAGGTGTCCTTAGCGCTATAAATTTTGGTCAAATTTACAATAGAGCATCTCAACAGTACTATGTAATATAATGTACACATCGGATATTGAGTATGTCTTTGAGGCGACACAACAACAACATGACATGTCTAAGGACATGTTCCAGCTCTTCATTCATATTGTGAAATGTACATAATACTAAAATTTAATTACCCAGGTAGAATTCAAATTCATGATCCACGTTGAGACCGCATTCTACAGCTTTCAATTTGATCAGCCATTGAACTTCACGTCTTCTCAACTGCAAAAGTCTGTTCCCACCACGTGGGTCTGCTTTAATGTGATCTATACCATGATATGTAAAACAATGCTGATCTTTATTTGCAAAATTCTGTACTAGATGGGATGCAATCGGATAGCGTGTATCACCATTTTTTAAAGCTCTAAAATGTTCTGCAATTCTGTCCCTAAGTCTTCTGATGGTGCTCCCTACATAAATCATCCCACAGGAGCACGATATCACATAAACCACAAATGTGGTGTCACAGTTCATAAACATCCCAATTGTGTATGTACCAGAATTGTTATATTCAAAGGTTAACACCTTCTTTTTGGCCCATCTACAGGACACACATCGGCCACATTTATAAAACCCTTTGAAACTATTGAGCCAATCAGTTTTGTTCAATTTGTTAGGGTAGCTTGGGCTTAATAAATTCCTCAAAGTGATACCTCTCCTAAAGGTTAGGCTTGGTCTGTCAAACAAATGTGGTTTTAAATCATTATCCATTGTAAGAAGGTGCCAGTGTTTCTGCAAAATTGTGAATAGTTTAGAGCTGTCTACGCCATAATTCGTAATTAGTCTCACTTTCTGATCACCAATTTTACCATCCTTATTGTGTCTCTTCAGGGTGGATTCTCTTTTAATTTTTCTAGCTTTAGATACAGCTAATCTGATTGTCTCCTCATTGTAACCTCTGTTACGAAATCTATTTGACATGTCCAACAGATTGCTCTCAAAATCATTGTCATTCACACAGTTGCGACGAGCCCTAATAAATTCACCATAGGGTATGGTTCTTTTCTGACAACTAGGATGACTGCTCTGTGCATGAAGAATTGCATTGCAGCTCGTCGGTTTCCTAAACATCCTACTCTTAATTCTGTCACCCTCAACGAATAACTCAACGTCCAAGAAAGTTATGCTCTTTTTATCATAGGACGTAGTAAATTTCAAATTATATACATTGTCATTAAGGTATTCAAAGAAACCCTTCAGCAAGTCAACCGAGCCTGTCCATATCAACAGGCAGTCGTCAATGAAGCGTCCCCAATAATGTATATATTGGGTCCACTCACTTCCCGCTGGGCCCCAGATTCGCTCCGCCTCGAACCAACCCATAAATAGGTTGGCGAAAGACGGAGCGAATCGTGAACCCATCGCGGTCCCAAGGAGCTGTCTGAACCACTTTCCGTCAAACATAAACACATTATTGTCTAAGACTAATTCTGTCATTCGCAGTAACATTTGAGTATGGTCATACATTTCAGCAGGTCGTTTCTGATATTCGATAGGAGACTCATTTAATTTATTATATTTTTTGTAGATGTGCTCTTACCCCATAAACATGTGTGGAGAATATGACTACTTTTTGAATCTGAATTGAGAACCTTGGATATTGAGATTTGGCTTGACATCGTACATTAGGTGAGGCCATGATCCAATTAAGGGATATAAGGTGCCATGTATCTATCAATACATGAGCTAGATATGCAACTCATTTATTTAATGCATTTTTGTAGAAATGTTCGTACTTCACTACGTTTGAGGAGAATATGATTATTTGAACCTGGACTGAATGAAATAATAATGACCCGGTCAGTTGCTGATCTGCTCTGACAGAGAACGCCAATATACACTTTTTGGTGAGTTCCTACTGACTTTCTGTCTCATGTATGAGACATTATCAACTTTTATACTTAGTTGAGGAGTTATCTTATTACTATGGACTTTTTTGTAGGGTTAGATATATATTTATACCTGCATTGAAAATTACTGCTTAACGCAGGCGGAATATTGGATCAATTGTGACAGTTTCTGATTGGATCACGTGTGATTACACAGAGTTAAGGGTGAGTGTATTATCTCATTTATAGATATTATGCAATGCCATATCCGGCTAACCATGCATCATGTGGTGAACACAAACCATTCATTAGATTTAATTAATTTAAATAGTTAATGCATATATATATTTTTTATGAATACAGAATCACGAATTTGGCGATTGTTTCTTCTTTATCATTCACATTGATATAGCTGTGAATTTGCCTTTGGTTTGAGGGTGTTTCCCCTTTATTTATTTTGACTGCTTCTTGTGGAAGCAAATGTTGACAACGTATATGATACTGTACTTAGAATTAATTGTAACTGTTTTGGGTTGCAGCCCTGAGGAAGTCATTGTCTTACAGACAGACGAAACACGTGTTGGCTGCGCATTTGAATAAATTGGAACTTTTCAGAACTTTTCAAGACAATTTATCTATTTTGGATTGAAGATTTGATGATACTGATGATTGATGATCACTACTGATAAAGACATTGATTGCTGAGTGCTCGGAGGATTATCTTTACATTGTTAAATGTCTTAAAAGTAATGTAAAATTAATGAAATAATAAACATAATTAACTAGCACATACTTAAAAATACCTAAATAACCTTAAAATTAATAAATAATTACTGTAATAAAAAAACATGCATTTTTATTTATTAACACCGATATATATTAACCTAATAGTAATAAAAAATATTCCATATTTTTAGCGTAGGATAGTGGGAGGGTAAAATTTACTATTCCCACTCCAGTGAGTGCAACAGTAGGGAAAGCGTTGGATAGCGTAGGCATAAAAATTACTATTCCCACTCCAGTGAGTGCAACAGTAGGGAAAGCGTTGGATAGCGTAGGCATAAAAATTACTATTCCCACTCCAGAGAGTGCAACAGTAGGGAAAGCGTTGGATAGCGTAGGGGTAAAAATTACTATTCCCACTCCAGAGAGTGCAACATTAGGGAAAGCGTTGAATAGCTTAGGGGTAAAAATTACTATTCCCACTCCAGAGAGTGCAACAGTAGGGAAAGCGTTGGATAGCGGGAGAGTAAAAATTACTATTCCCACTCCAGAGAGTGCAACAGTAGGGAAAGCGTTGGATAGCGGGAGGATAAAAATTACTATTCCCACTCCAGTGAGTGTAACAGTAGAGAAAGCGTTGGATAGCGGGAGGATAAAAATGACTATTCCCACTCCAGAGAGTGCAACAGTAGGGAAAGTGTTGGATAGCGGGAGGATAGAAATGACTATTCCCACTCCAGTGAGTGTAATAGTAGAGAAAGCATTGGATAGCGTAGGGGTAAAAAATACTATTCCCACTCCAGAGAGTGCAACAGTAGGGAAAGCGTTGGATAGCGTAGGGGTAAAAATTACTATTCCTAAATTACTAAAAAAAGGGGTAAAAATTACTATTCCCACTCCAGAAAGTGCAACAGTAGGGAACGCGTTGGATAGCCGGAGGATAAAAATGACTATTCCCACTCCAGAGAGTGCAACAGTAGGGAAAGCGTTGGATAGCGGGAGGATAAAAATGACTAGTCCCACTCCAGTGAGTGTAACAGTAGGGAAAGTAATGCTTTAATATTTAAATAAATAATATTTAAATAAGAAAACATGAATTATAAATACCTATAAAAAATAAGTAAAACTAATTACCAATTACTAAATATTTAATAATGAATTAAGTATATATAGCAATAAATATTATTTATTAAAAATGAATTGCCTGTTCATAATTAATCAACAATCAATTAATTTTCAATACCAAAAATGTAATAAGTAATAAACAATTTACCAATTAATAATTAATTAACAATAAATTAATTATCAATACACAAAAATAATTTCAATAATTACTTAATTTAAATTAATCTACTTCTCACCCTATTCCCCTATAAACCCATAACCCGCTCCAAATAATAAATTAATACAATTAACATAAGGACGCTCTGCGGTTTTATAAGCATTTCTTGCTGGGACTGACCTGCTTGCATTCCTACAGCTCGCGGAACCCGCTCCGCGGGTCCCGCATCGCGTTGGTGTAACTGCTGTTTCAAAGGTTTGGAGGGTCCTTGGAGGGAAATCCTTGACCGGGGCTGCGAGCGAGTGCGTGCGCTCACGGAGGGACTCCATATCCCAGGAGCGCACGCCAGCACAAAGGAGCAACACCTGGGCCGCTCTCCCCGACCCCTCCCACCCTTCCACCGATTATCATCAAAAAGGCATTTTCCAGTGCAGAAAGCGGGACGCTCTGCGGTTTTATAAGCATTTCTTGCTGGGACTGACCTGCTTGCATTCCTACAGCTCGCGGAACCCGCTCCGCGGGTCCCGCATCGCGTTGGTGTAACTGCTGTTTCAAAGGTTTGGAGGGTCCTTGGAGGGAAATCCTTGACCGGGGCTGCGAGCGAGTGCGTGCGCTCACGGAGGGACTCCATATCCCAGGAGCGCACGCCAGCACAAAGGAGCAACACCTGGGCCGCTCTCCCCGACCCCTCCCACCATTCCACCTCTTTGTTGCAGGTCCTATAACATCCATTAGTACTCCCGCAGCGCGGGAGAGCGCGCGGGAGAAGCCCGGGACAAGGGCGGGACCGTCTGTGGCCGTCCGGGGCCGAAGGAGGCCGGGCTGGGCCTCCCCTCTTGGCAGTGCCATATACCACCTACCTCAGTAAGTGATTTGGATTATTTTGCACAAACTTGCACTTTTTGTAACTGATATGGCGATGTCTGAAAACACAAGCCCTGTAATTGGCCACTTAACGATTCTACCAACGGAGCCTGGTCCTTCGGCCATTGGTCCCTTAGACAAATTCTTTTTTAATCGATCAATGACTATAGATAAGGAATTGACTTTGGCTGAGAAGCGTGCAGAGCGGAGGTTATCCATTGAAATTCTTAAGAACTCTATGGACAAGTCTTCAGTCGTTGGATACCCCACGTTGGTAACCCCTCTATCATCAGTGAACCTACCAGTTACACTTGAACACTCTGAGGTTCAGGGTGATAAAGCAAACAACAGTGTTGTGGCAGATTCTAACAATCCTTGTGGTGGTAACTTCCATTTATCTCCGCAGTCTGATCTAGGTTCCCGGGTTACATCGGCCAATTCGAAAATTGGGTCCAAAAGGAAACAACCAGCTTCCGTAAACAAATCTAAAAAGGCGGCAAGACCTCCTCAGAAATTCAGGAAGTTACACAAACTTGTGAACATTGGAAAGGCAGGCAATGAACAAGTCAAAAATTCTGGAAGTGTAATATCAACTATCTTTGTGACCCAGGATAATCAAGACATAGTGGACAATTCTAGCACTGTTCCCAATGTACCAAGTAAAGAAAATACTGTATTATTTGCAAATGTGCTCCCAGAATTTGAAAAAATGTTTAGACAATTACTTACCCCTATCGAGGATAGAATTGCTAAGCTCGTAGATAGGTTAAACCACTTCGAACAGACAACTTTAGACAATTTCTATTCTACAAAATCTTTAATTAAAGCAAATAGGGTGGAAGTAAACGCAAACTCCCAGGTCGCAAATAATCACCATGCACAGGACAAGGGTAGAATTCCCCAGAATGTCTCCCCTTTACCTCCGAAACAATATAAACCTCCAGCTAAAGGCGCTACAAAAATTTTAGATAGGGCTGACAGAGTGGCCGCTGGTTCTGACCTATTGCAGTCGACCTCAACACATCCTACACAGCCTATACCAACCCAGATACAAAATCCACCAGCTGTTGCAAACATTGAGGTTACTCCGTGCCAAAAAGTGGGTAAAGGGTTAGCCTCTGCAAACGTAAACAATAGCATACGTATACCTTCAAACACCTCGGGGGGAGGAAGCGGGGCTAATGTATGCCAGTTGACTGGTAAAACTATAGCAACGTCCCAAGGAAATAGCAAACCACAGGTGCAGAAACCAGCCCCTCAACCTGTCCCCCAAATTCCCAAATCTATTTCACTGCCCTTACAAAAGCCACCCTATAGAAAACCCCCAATAAACCTTACTCCAGACTCCTTCCCCTATGTGGCAGTTCTTATCAATGTACCACCCTTACCCCTAGGCCAGAGAGAACATTTCCAGATGCTTAAAAACAAGACCATGCACTGGTTAAAGGAAAATCGTCCTCTGCCGGGTGACATTGATGGACTAATAATAGGGGCTAGGAGAATTGACTGGATGGGTTATACACCAAAAACCCTGGGGGGGGACTGTATAGTGGTTAATTTTCAAGATCCTAGGGTAGCGGGATGGATAACAAGGCAGGGATGGGGAACAAACAAGGGAGGTATTGGTATTGTGGACCTCACCTTTTTCTACCCCCGACCCTCAAGTGTCACAACCAGCTTATTCAATGAGCCCTTAATTCCCCCTACTGTCCCATGGCCAGTTATTCCTTTACCACCTCCCCCTGGTGGTCATACCCACACCTCACATATACATTATAACCCTTATGTAGGATGGCAGGACCCGAGTTGGGGGTACTGACATACTGGTATTGATAGTATGGGTGGAATTATAAAAGAGGCAGGAGGCTTAGGTAAAGCTGGTAGTAACACCATTGCTATAAATTTATTGGTGAGTAACAGCAAGTCTGGGTGTGTGGCTGAAGAAGGTGATTTAAGACTGGGAACTCTAAACACAAATGTCTCATACCCTGTAACAGATGATTTAACTGTGGATCCAATAGTCGATCGAGAAAGCCAGCCTAGCTTAATGGAAAGTTCAATGTCAGCCCATGCATTTTCACTTGTTAAAGATCGGGATGGGACAAATACAGATATTGGTACCCTCTTATCTTGGAATGTTGCTGGGTTGGCTAGCAAGCTGGATTCCCAATTTTGGGTGGATTTCATAAGTGGTTTTGACATTTGTTGTTTCCAAGAAACCTGGGCTTGTGATCCACTCTTTTGCCTAGGTTACTTGAACTATTGTATACCAGCTTCAAAAGGAGGAAGAGGGCGGCCCAAGGGTGGCCTAACTGTTTGGGTTAGGCAGGATTTGCACATAAACATAAAAATCCTAGATGCGGGAAGTATTGATTTACAAGCATTAAGAATCCCTGTTGTTAAGGGTCAATCAATTGATTTATATAATGTTTATGTGAGAGGAGATAAAGTAACAAATCCATCCACTATTGAGTTGCTGTCTGATGCAATAGAGGCTATTTCCCAGGAAAATGCAAAAATAGTCGTTGGGGATTTAAATAGGACTTTTGAACCCTTGAACTGCACAAACGACCCTATGGATAGTGAAGTGGAAAATCTCTGGGGAGTACCATCTCTTAACTTAAAACCTGTGAAGCGATGGACCAAAGAGATTCTATTGCTAAATGGAATTTGTTTAGAGCATGGACTTAGAGCTCTTAACGGCAGAACACCTGGTGACATGGAGGGCAGCTATACCTTTGATAATGGTATTAATAGGAGTCGTATTGACTATATATTATGTAGCCTCCAGTTGTGGAGTGGGGTTGTTAACATGGCTGTTAGGCCTCGGGTTGAAAGTGACCACAACCCCCTATGTGTGTCCCACAGGTGGTGGAATACCAGCCCTGGAAACTTATCTGAGACACAAGACGAAACCCCATTTTTAAGTAACGATGAGCGTAGGTTAAAATGGCCCAGGGTACTAGCAAATGAGGCCACTATGATATATATCACCAATAGGGTTGATTGTGCAATTTCCGCGATTGAAGCAGACGTCCCAGTCGTTCCAGGGGATAACGGTACCACTGAAATTCATAATAAGCTATTCTCCCTTTTAAGACCATGCTTTTTCACTAAGAAAAGAAAAGGGAAGAAAATTAAGGAAGTGGGCAGGTGGTTTGATAACCACTGCAGAAAAGCACGCTTAAACCTGGGGCAAGCAATAAGGAACAGGGACCATGCCGCAGTGGTTAAGAATAGGAAATTGTACAAACTGGCCATTTATCGTGCCAAAAAGAAATGGGACGAAGACCATTGGGCCCAATTACAAGAAGCCTCCGATAACAAAGACTCAATGTTATTTTGGAAAATCATTAAGTGGGGTAGTGGTGCGGGCCCAGTAAAACCTGACAGCAATGTACCAGTGGAAGCCTGGGTTGATTATTTTGGGCCACAGTACGCGGAAAGTAACAAATCCGTGGTAGCTGATAATATAATACCGGTTTATGCAACTAAAGATCTATTTTCCCTTAGTGAAGCAGAAATTGCTATCTGTTCAGTGAAGTGTGGGAGGGCGCCAGGTCCAGACGGTATCCCACCCGACATTTTCAAACATGATGTGACTAGATGGGCTAGATACACCCATCTTGTAGTAAATGCATTAGCAAGGGGGGCAGTGGTCCCAGATATCTGGAAGGGTGCAACCATCATCCCCATTCACAAGAAAGGCGATCGCTCATTACCTGCTAATTACAGGCCTATAAGTTTAATAGCCACCATGCAGAAAATTGTTGGGAGAATGGTAGTAAACCAGCTAATGGACTGGGTAGAAGATAACAGCGCCCTCTCCCCATACCAAGCGGGATTTAGAAAAGCAACTAGTATCATTGACCAGGTCTTTCGCTTCACTATATTGCGGTGGAAGACCGTTGAGTTGGGAAAGGGTAGCCTGTACGTCGCGTTTGTCGACCTACGGGCGGCGTTTGATTTAGTCCCCCGGCATAAGCTATGGTCGGTCCTTCATAAGCTAGGTATTCCTGCTGAACTGTTAACACTAATCATGCGACTACATGAATCCAACTCTGCTAGAGTCCAATGGGGTGGAAGTGGGGAAACAACATTGGACTTCCCTGTGGAAAGGGGTGTTAGGCAAGGCTGTTCCATGGCCCCTCTACTTTTCTCGTTATTCATTAATGGGATAGTAGAGAGAATGTTGAAGGCTAGTGTAGATGCCCCATCGTTAGCGGACATCAGGGTTCCGATCCTGATGTTCGCTGACGACACTCTTATTTTGTCTAAGACCCCCATGGGATTGCAACGTGCATTAAGCATTTTCGATGCTTTCTGCTTGGAGCACGGACTAGAGGTGAATGTAGGAAAAACCAAATTAATGGTTTTCTCTGCAGGACATAAGAGTAAGCCAAACATAACCCTAAATAATAGCAGGCTTGATATAGTTAAGGAATTTACGTATCTGGGAGTGCAGATCGCGGGGGGGAATGGCTGGACGCATCACGTGAATAAAGTAGTCCTAAAGCACCAGCACCTATCAGGTGCCCTAAGGGGGGAACATCGTAAATCAAAAACAAAGCCAATAAAACCCGTAATGACAGTTTACGATGCGAAGGTCCTGGGTGCCACTTTATATGGCGCGGAACTCTGGGCTTGGAATAGTCTGGTGGCTCTCCAGACTTCCGAGAACAAATTCATGCGCGGGATTACTGGACTTCCACAGAGTACCCCCTTAATCCCATTGTTCTTGGAGTTAGGCAGACGTACGATTGTCGACAGAGCCCGACTGCGACCGGTTCTTTACTGGAGACGCCTCTGGACGACTCCAGAAATAAGACAGTACGCGGAGGGCTTTTTGTGGATAATTAAGGAAGATATTTTCCACAAGATAAAATGGTTAAAACACCTGAAGACCATGTTGGCAAATATGGGGTTTTCGAATTTGTGGAACAACCCCGAGGGAGAAACCTTCCCAAGTAAAGAAGCCATCAAGGAGCAATATTGGGATTGGGTGGGAGGTAAGATGCTGAATGACACCAGGGCAGATTCTATGTCTGGCCGCTTCCTGGAGATTAAAATTTCACCTGTCCTAGAAAAATACTGGGTCAATATTACTGTACCTATGGACAGGAAACTTGTCTTTCAGCTAAGGGCAGGATCTATCCCCCTTAAGAAATTGACATCAGGCTGGCACAGTCCTACTAATAACCTATGTCCCGTTTGTGAGAATGCAGAGGAGAGTATAGGCCATTTTCTTTTCGCATGTCAGGCTTATGCAAATCCGAGGAGAAAATGGCTCTCGCCGGTATGCAGAAACCTGGGGACACGAGATAGTGCAGTAGCCCTAAGAATCCTGTGCACAACAAACCAGGATTCGATAATTATGGGGGTAGCTAAATATATGGGTTGGGCGTGGGCGATACGACGACGATTTCTGGGGGGTAGCTGGTAACCAGGGATTCCCCTTTTTTACAGTTTTTTATGTAAAATGTACAAATTGTTTTATGTATAATTTTGTATGAGCTGAATTGTGTTTAATGACTTTTTACTTCGACTATGTATTTATGTGTATTGTTCTGATTTTATGTGCTTTTATGAGAATTTTCTCGAATAAAGCTTATACAACACAATAAGTATAAATTAATCAATTAATACAAATTAATTACTAATTAATACAAGTTAATTACCAATTAATAATTAATTAACAATAAATTAAACAAAACAAATAAAAAAAAATTAATATTTACTTAATTACAATTAAATTACTTCCCACCCTATTCACCTATAAACCCCCAATCTGCTACAGAACTAAAATGCTAAATGAAATTAAAAAATAATTAATAATTTCTAAAAATTTATATTTAATTCTCTATAATTAAATTACTTCCCACCCTATTCCCCTATAAACCCACAACCCACTATGGAATTTAATTACACAAAAATTAAATAACATAAAATTCATTACTTAAAAAAATGAAACATACATTAAAAAATAATGTACACTTTTAACACATATACTAACATACACAACAAAAACCAATAAATAAAAATAAATATTTACTTAATTACAATTAAATTACTTCCCACCCTAATCACCTATAAAACCCCAACCTGCTACAGAACTAAAATGCTAAATGAAATTAAAAAATAATTAATAATTTCTAAAAATTTATATTTAATTCTCTATAATTAAATTACTTCCCACCCTATTCCCTTATAAACCCACAACCCACTATGGAATTTAATTACGCAAAAATTAAATAACATAAAATTCATTACTTAAAAAAATGAAACATATATTAAAAAATAATGTACACTTTTAACACATATACTAACATACACAACACTAAAAAAATCTATATTATTGAAAATTCGATATATTTTAATGCCTATATTATGTACTTCAATATTTTGACAGTCGATATTACTTACCCGCATGTCGATATTATTAACCACTATATTATGGCCATTCAATATTATGTCAATTCTATATTTTGAATTTGATATTCTGTCCATTCTATATATTTTTTTCGATATTGTGTCTAGTTACCATTGATCCTACTTACACACGCCCACATGCAGCCTTTAACCTCACTAATGACCCAGTCAAGCCGTTTCTTTTTACAGTTGTATATAGTGCGAATTCGACCCAAAGCTCTTGGGGCACTTTACATGAGCCCCAGTTACATTACACAAAGGATACAAGCTTACCTTCCACAGCTTTACAAGTCCTTTCAGAAGGAAAGCAGGATACAGCATTTTCCTTGCTTGGAGCTAGATGAATGTTGGCGATTTCAGGGGTTATAAATAAACGTACTAAACAAAGGTAATATGAATTGCAAATTTTAAAAAAGCTTCCATTGGATGTGCGTGTTTTGGGCTAAATGCAAAAACAAGAATTACCGTATTAATGGTAACGTGGAGAACACACGATAAACACCTTAGGTAGTTATGGAGCAGGGTGCCGGGAGAACTGTCGGGCAGAGAGTGGCCAGTAAGATATGTGCTGGCCAGCTGGACCATAAACTAGATCTGGCACTCACCCAATCGCCCTGTAATCATGCAGCTCGGATACTTTAGTCCCGCAGATCGCCGTGTACGTTATGTTATGTTATTAAACATTTATATCGCGCATGGATACTCAAGAGTGTCCCGGCGCGGATGGTGAACCATAACAGCAGAGCAGCGTATTTAGCTGCATGGTCGGTGCAATCCTGTCTAGGCCGGGAGGAGCTGGGTCGTGTACCGCGGCGCCATGTTGGAAGGAGAGTCATTTGGGCTGCGGGGCAGTCTCAGACGTTTTGGTGATTGGGAGAATCATTAGGAATAAAAGCAGGATACAGCAGTTTCCTTGCATGGAGCTAGAAGAATGTTGGGGATTTCAGGGAAATGTGACAAGATACATGATTTACCGGCAACAGCAAACATGGGCAGGAAAAAAAGCACAAACTTGCCCTGAAGGTATTGGAGCGCTTTAGACAAGAAAACATACACATTTTTAGGCACACGAAGATGAACAATTCGTACAGGATCAAGCAGCAGTCATGGGAAGAGTAGGGTCGGGGAGGAAGGGATCTGTGGGAAAGGAGCGGCTCCATATACAGTAACAGGAGTCTAGCGTGGCAAGCAGTGACGGGTGAGAGGAGATGTATGACGGTACAACGCGTGGTATTACCACGCGTACCGTTACAACACAGGTTTTACAACGCAAGTCGTTACAACGACTTGCGTTGGGGGGTGCTGGATAGTGAATAGTTTAATTTACTATTCCAACTCCAGTCCCCGTGGATAGTAGGGAAGGTGTTGTCTAGTAAGTTAAACTATTCCCTATCCTAGAGCGCCCCCCAGCGAAAGTCGTTGTAACGACTTTCGTTGTAAAACCTGCGTTGTAATGGAACAGCGTTGTAATAGTTTCATTGTAAAGGATGTTCCCCGTGGGAGATAGTGGTGGGGGGACGGCACAGGGAGTTTAAGTGAACTATGGAAGCACCCACCGAAGACAGGCAGGAAACAAATAAAAAAATAGTCCCACTGAACGGATATATAAACCCAGAAGCATAAAGGTACCAGTACATGGGCGGTACTCCGTGGGAGGAAACAAAACACGAAAAGGAGGGACAAAGAGGAAGTATTCACTACTAGCAAGCTAGCATTTTTAAAGGACAATCGATGGAAGGAATATAAAGGCAATGGGCAGGCTGCAAGCCCACAGAGTGTATACAAAATGTCTCAGAGAGACGGTGCAAGCGCTGCCTTGGTCCTACATAAAAAACAAGCATAGGGAAAGCCTGTAAATCTGAATTTTAATTGCCAACGGATGATAACACATATTTTAAAATAAGCTGTTTATATGTGATGTATACAAAAATGTTGTTTATCTCATAAAGAATGCATATAGGGTATAAAGAACTGAGGGGCATATTACCAACAACTAGCGATAATTATCGCTATGTTGGCTTAGCGGCAATATTTTTATTGCCGTGCTGCGGCGATTTTTATCGCTTAGGAGCCTTGCTATTATCAAGGTTTATCTCCTAAGCGATAAAAATCGCCAATATGCATGAATATCGCTGAAAAGTCAGCGATATTCATGCATTACCGAGCTAATGCTCTTAGCCATGTTATCCACCTCCCATTGGATAACATGGCTAAGAACTGCTCAGGGCAGGTGTTAGCTTTTGGAGATATTCGCGCTTAGCGTGAATATCTCCAAAAGTTGGTAATAGGAGATAGCGATGTTAGTGACTGTTTCCAATCGCTAACATCTTGGCACGCCCACTTTGCATCTCATTAGTGATAAATTTCACTGACATGCAAAGCGGGGCCCAAGATGGTCGCTATCTCCTACTAGCTGTCGCTAACTGGTGTTAGCGACAGCTAGGTAATAGGGAGATCATTTTATCTCCGCTTTCTTGGCTTTTAAAGCCAAAAAAGCAGAGATAAACCCCCTTGATAATATGCCCCTGAATGCAGGAAATACTGTGATGATTAAGCGTATTTTTTACAGGTTTAATAGTACCTCAATAGAGCACTTCCTGGAAGCCAGAATGATAAAGCAAATATCCTATAGTGCAAGAAACACGAGTAACACTCTGCTGGGAGAAGCTATGACTCATTCTATGTATATTGTAAAGAATTGTAAACAGTAGGTCATGCAGACAGCTGCCCAGTCAAGCCAGACATAAAGAAAAACTAAGAAGGTGGATCTGAAGACAAAGGTGTCTAGATGGAAGTGTCACAAGAAAAGGAGGGAGCCTATAGGCTGCACCTGGGAAATAGATGGTCACCTCTCCATGCAAGAAGTACTCTCACACAGGCTCTGGTGGTCAGCCTGGACTATGGAAACGCCCTACTATTCGCAGCTATAGAAACACTACTATCAAAACTTCAGGGAGTCCAGAACACTGCTGCACGCGGTTGTATGACATCACAACGCATGCTTTTACCACGCATGCCATTACAACGCAATTTTTACAACGCAAGTCGTTACAACGACTTGCGTTGTGGGGCGCTGGGTAGTGGAATAGTTTAATTTTCTATTCCAACTCCAGTCCCCGTGGATAGTAGAGAAGGTGTTGGATAAACTATTCCCTATCCTACAGCGCCCCCCAGTGCAAGTCGTTGTAATGACTTGCGTTGTAATTGTTGCATTGTAATGGTAGTGCGTGGTAAAAGTTGCGTTGTAAAGGATGTTCCCCCTGCACGCCTAGTCTGCAAACTTTGCCCCAGCACTCCCTCAGAGCCTACTCTTAAATATCTTCATTGGCGTCCAATCCGGAAATGGCGACTTTTAAGCTGCTTTGTTTGGTATAGGAATCCCTGTCAGGAAAGGGCCCTTCTTATTTGCATCACAAACTACATCAATATCTACCCGCAAGAAACTTTAGATCGAAAGATCAGCATCTGCTCTGCCCCGGACGCATTCGCAAGGTCAAATATGGTAGCCGGTCCTTCTCCTTTCCTGGCCCTTACCTTTAGAACAAACAAATGCAACATATCTGGGACTGCTCTGACTTAACAAAACAATAAAGACCCACTCCACCGGCGTACGTTCAAATCAGTGACTAGAGGGGGGTGTTCCAAACGTCCTACTCCCTACAATTCTCTTACCAATTTTGTAAGAGACACTATGCACTGTTCTCCGCCAACATATAAAAAAACCTGTTCTCCCGGGCCACACACCAGAACCCACACGTTCGGTGTACCCGAATATCGAGGAACACCACTGCATCCACACCCAACGTTGGACACTGCTCCTACTAGAGCAAAAAATGTGAAAGACGCAAGTGACACCTCACGGAAACACCACCATCGGGGTAACTGGTATACAATTTCCAGACAGGCCCCTGTCTCATCATCGGTTATCACCTGCGTCTTAAAGAAAAATAAGATGAAAGGAAAGAAGTGTCCAAAACAACCAACATATAAAGTGACAAACTCGTGAAGGCGCAGAAATATCTGCTAGTGACCAACACATACAAACAAAGTGAAAATAACGTAACAAAGTGCATAAAAACACACACGACAATCCGTCCCTTACCCAATTTTATTCATAGGGCGGAGATTGTGTGCTTGCATAAAAAGGCTGGTAGTTAATCATGCCTACCACAACCTACTGCCAGTGCCGACATGTTTCACTGCTATGTTATATTAAAGCAGTTTCTTCAGGGCTGCACTCTGGGAATGTCACTTCACTGTTTTGGACACTAGTTCTGTAGTGTGCAGGGGTCAGCCAGGCCATTCATACCGGCCGCTCCTGTTTCTTCTAGGGCAACAAACACTTCTCATGTAAGTCTATTCCTTATTGCTCCAGTATAAAATCCTGCCGTGCTCGGAAGACGCCTTTCCTCAGCCGACGAAACATGTCGGCACTGGCAGTAGGTTGTGGTAGGCATGTGTTGGTCACTAGCAGATATTTCTGCGCCTTCACGAGTTTGTCACTTTATATTTTGGTTGTTTTGGACACTTCTTTCCTTTCATCTTATTTTTCTTTAAGACGCAGGTGATAACCGATGATGAGACAGGGGCCTGTCTGGAAATTGTATACCAGTTACCCCGATGGTGGTGTTTCCGTGAGGTGTCACTTGCGTCTTTCACATTTTTTGCTCTAGTAGGAGCAGTGTCCAACGTTGGGTGTGGATGCAGTGGTGTTCCGCGATATTCGGGTACACCGAACGTGTGGGTTCTGGTGTGTGGCCCGGGAGAACAGGTTTTTATATGTTGGCGGAGAACAGTGCATAGTGTCTCTTACAAAATTGGTAAGAGAATTGTAGGGAGTAGGACGTTTGGAACACCCCCCTCTAGTCACTGATTTGGACGTACGCCGGTGGAGTGGGTCTTTATTGTTTTGTTGATTTTGAGTGGAGGGCGACCCGCTCCAGTATCCCTCTTTGCTCCTATAATTGTTTGAACTGCTCTGACTTAGCCTGCTTCAAAAAACTCCTTAAAACCTTGCTATCTTAATCTCTCCACTCCCTCATTTCCCCCTTACCTGTTTTCCATTCCAGCACCGAGATACCTCTGCAGGGGTGATTTTCAGCGCTAAACCAAGCTGTTTTAACATAATATAACATAACAGAAGTAGGCCTGGGCGATAAATTCCGTTCCCCTCGCGGAATTTGGGTAATTTTGCGTTCTGCGGGAAAAGCGGAATTGCCAAAAACTCTGTGGCTTAGCGGACTATTTTGCTTGTTCGCATTTTCAAAATGTCTGTTCGCGAGATATTTCCCCCAAGCACGCAAATTGCATTTGCGAACAGGAGAAAAGCATCGCGAGCGGGCGGAACAAGCAATTCTGTGTGTTCGCGGAACTCTGCGTGCTCGTGGATATTTTTTACTGTTTCGCGGAGATTCGTGCAGCGCGACTACGCAAATTCCGCCCACCCCTAAACTGAAGGCAGGAGCTGCTCTGTAGCCATGGTGCCTCCTTGATGGTGGTTGCCAAGCCACTGACAAACACTGACATCTTGACCACTGAGTAGCAGGGGAAGGTGGGTATCTGATAGTTGCCAAGGTGCCCCGTTGTGGTGGAAGAGGGGGATCACGAGCATTGTGATATGGACTTCTGGTCAGACGTGCTGACTGTGCTAATGGCAGTAGTGCTGTAAGTAGAAGTCGACCCAGTAATACTGGGACTAGGCCAGGGCGGAATATGAATTAGACAAGCATTGGAGTCATTTGGGGAAATTATTATTTCTTTCGCAAAAATTTCCAAAATTAGATCATAGTGCCACATTGCATAGCTATGCACCATTCGTGATAAAATGTTTACAGCGAGCGTGCTGGAATAATGCGAAAGGCCAGCACGCGAGCAGCTAATGCTCATTACATGTATTTCTCGCAATTATTTGTACTTCAGAATGGGTACTTGTTTTAAAAATTGATGCAAGGATGCACGCCACACCAAAAGTAGTGGTAAATGCTCTACTTGCATAGTGCGTAAGATTACGCATACATTTGTATAATATTCCTAAAGGTAATTATAGGAAAGCTAATTCACAGATTTCACACTCGTTACTAACATCATTAGTTGATCCACCCTGGCACTAGTAAATAGATATACAGTAGAAGTAACAGAGGAATAGTAGTGCAGAGCAATGCCAGTCAGCAGTATGAGCAAGTGTAGTTGTAATATGTCCAGTAGGGGAAACAACCTTTACAACGCAACTTTTCCAATGCACTACCATTACAACGAAACTTTTACAACGCAACATCCATTACAACGCATGTCTTTACAACACCACCATTACAACGCATGACACTACAACGCATACCACTACAACGCATGTCATTACAACGCAGTCATTACAACGCATAACATTACCATCCAACACTTACCCTACTGTTGCACCCCCTGGAGTTAGAATAGTAATTTTTACCCCTGCACTATCCAACACTTACCCTACTGTTGCACCCCCTGGAGTTAGAATAGTAATTTTTACCCCTAAAATATCCAATACTTACCAAACATGCAATGTAATGTTATGCGTTGTAATGGTATGCGTTGTAAAGGTAGTATGCATTGTAATGGAATGCGTTGTAAAGGTAGTTTAAAAATATTCGTTGTAAAGGTATGCATTGTAAAAGTATGCGTTGTAACGTCATACAGCCGTCCAGTAGTAGTGCTGTAGGTGATAGTAGTAACTGGTAATCCATGTGTGCTACTAGTAGTAGACCTGGAAGAGTAGAACGAGTTGTAGTAATTTAAGAAGCTGCTATTACAACGTCATTATTGCTAGAAATCTTCCATATTGTTTCCATTTTCTTTCTCCCTCTAATTAGTAGATAACATGGACTTTATGAAACTGACTCTGGACATTTAATAACTTTTCTAGATGAAAAACAAGTGGTTGGAATTGACTCTGGGAAATAATATATAAAAACGTTGCAATATATTTATTTATCCCTATCATGATTTATAAAGCACGCACAAGCGCAACACTGATCATAGTGTCGAGTTAGACAGAACTGGCAAGTAGGGTAGGAAGCGTGTGCATAATAGAGGCGGGCGAGCATGGAAACTGCCCGAGTGGGAACAGTTGGGTAATGCTAGATGAGAGAAGGGATTCATGAATCAGGTGCTCCAAAGAGGTGAACAACACTTACAACGCAACTTTTACATCGCAGAGCCTTTACAACGCAACCATTACAACGCAAACTATTACAACGCATTGCTCTGGGGGGCGCTCTAGGATAGGGAATAGGTTAATTTACTATCCAATAACCCTCCCTAGTGTCCAAGGGGACTGGAGTTGGAATAGTAAATTAAACTATTCACTATCCAGCACCCCAAAGCACTATGCGTTGTAATGGACTGCATTGTAATACTTACGTTGTAAAGGCATGCGATGTAAATGCATGCGTTGTAATGTCATACATCCTTTAAATGCATATGAATGGGCAAGAACAACATATAGAGCTTCAGGAACTCAGGTATTTGTCTATGAGGATGTTTTTGGGTGTTTTTGTTTACATCAGGAAAAAGGAGCTTATTTTTACTATGCACAGAGTGTCCTGGAGACTTGAAACATTGTTTGAGAAAGATCTGGCAAGATTGAACTATGTACAGCATTAGGCAGTAAGCTTCAGCCATTGGCTGTCTGCTTTTTGAGTGACAGCATTTGATACTTATGACATGTGTGCATCCATTTAGAAGGTATTGTGTGGCCATGGTATGTTTTGGACATTCTCTCCTTTTCGTTCTTTTTTAGGTCTCGCTGAGCCAGCGCCTGCACTGCTCGGAGAGACATTTAGTAGGTGAGTTTTCAAAGTGCTACTGGCTGGCCTAGTGCTTGCGTTCACGCGAGCATGCACGTGCGCAGCCGCCATCTGTCTTTCGCGGGTCATTAGCACCAATCGGCGCATGTCTTTCGCTTTGATCGCGATCACTTTCGCTTTTACGGCCGCGCGGCCAATGCTTGTTTTTATTGTGACGCCATTTTACACTATTGTCAAGTCAGTAAACTTAAGTCAAAACCTATTTTTTTCAATTCCTATTTAGCTTCAGGATAAAGGATTTGGAACTGAATTCTGACTTCTCTACGTGCTCGCCTGTTTTCCCCTTGGGCTTCTAAATAAATAATTAAAGACATTTACATAGAATAATTGTCTCTACGTTCTTTAGCTGTCTTGGTTACCTAACTCGGTGTTAATCATTGTATCGCAATAAAGGATGAAGGGCTGTCTGCCCTGCCAGATCACGGGACTGTCATTGACTCTCTACTAAATTAGTTTACTGACACTACACGGGCTGATTCACAAAGGCACATAAGAGCAATCCTGTAGTTCTCTTTACGTATTCTACACACCGTTGTGATTCTGCCCCCCCAAACAATCTAAAATGAGAGTGAAATGGTAATATTTTGGGTCATATTCATATACAATTAAAAAATGGAAAGTGCTGTGTTCCCTTAGCACTCTTACTGTTCTGGACATCTCGGGCAGGCTCACAAAGGCACATAAATAAGTGAAAGTCTCCTGTAGCACTGCTTCCCTACTCGTAGTCGATTTTGGGAATTAGCTTCAGAGTAATCGTCTCCGGACCACATATTCAGTATTGATGCATTCATGCATAACGCATGCCTGCTGTCCTTAAACTGCAGCCGGTGGAGTAGTGCCTATTAGTTTAAGAATGTTTTCTATGCTACAGAACTTACACGATTCAAAATCTCCCAGTGTGATTGGAGTACAGGCTTTCAAAAATTGCACGATATATCTCATTGATTGATTGATTGTGGGTTTCTAAAGCGCTAGAATTGACTCCCGAAAGAGTATCTCTGCGCTGTAGACCGCTGGGGAACCCGTCCTGGCTTTCCCTGTGAGATGGTCCCTACTGGGTATCTCCAAGGTGAAACCAGGCATCCCCGGCGTATGTGGGGGGCCGTTGTGGAGATGAGGCAAGCTAATGCCAAGAGTTGCCGAGTGTGATCCCTAGTTAGAGTAGGCACTGAGGCGAGAATTATCAAGTCCGTTGACCCAGGTCCAGGACCCTGCCACGTCGGGAATTGAACCCTGGTCCCGGGCCGTCCTCTGCTCCCGGGTCTGCCGCCTCTAACCAGTGAGCCACACCACTCATTCATATAATATTTGTGCGTGAAGTGTGAATAGTGAAAGCTGCACCTTTACACTTTAACCGTTCTGCTCACTTCTCACTCGCCTGATGTGATTTGTAATCAATGAATATGCAAATATTAAAGTTCTTGGTATTGGTGACATCGAACCAGTCGGGTGTCTATTGCCCTTTGGTGTGGCAATGGTTTTTGTGGGAAGTCCAGCATTGTTCAGAACCTAGCTCTGAAATGGCACCTGCGGAGAGCAACATTGCATTGCATTTGCATGTATAAGTAGTGTTAACAATGTATTCTGTAAGCCCTAACTATGACAGAGCTGTGAGGTCTGGGTCCAAACAACTGAAGTATGAAGTAAATGCAAACTTAGTTAGTTGTTCATGTGAAATCTGCTCAAGTTCTATTTTTGAAAATTATTTTTAAAAAAAGATTAAAAATACGTTTTAAGTAAATGCATGATTGTGATGACGGAGATCTATATTATAGACCTGGCCAGTGGAAAAACAAAATTATGCGGCCGCTGCACTTCCAACATGAATATGAACTCCCTGAATTTGCCACACAATCTATTATGTATTTTGGTACATCTATCTATATAAAAACGAATGTATGTCTGTCTAACAGACAGTTTGTTTGTCTTTTATGCATTACTACACCATTCATCCAATCGCCATGAAACTTTGGGAAGTTGTTGAGTACACTCCCGCGAAGGTTTCTGGCATAAAGTTTTTTTGAATATCGCCACCCCCAGGGCCCTCATAATCTTTCGAATACTGATCTATGCACCAGACGGAAAAACAACAAATCGTGTATCCACAAGCACTCGAATAAATACATAGAATTAAAACACCATTCATCCGATCGCCATGACACTTTGGGAAGTCGTTAAGTACACTCCCGCGAAGGTTTCTGGCATAAATTTCTTTTAAATATCGGCCCCCCAGGGCCCTCATAATCTTTTGAATACTGATGTACGCACAAGACGGAAAACCAAAAAATCGCCATGAAACTTTGGGAAGTTGTTGAGTACACTCTCGCGAAGGTTTCTGGCGTAACATTTTTTAAAATATCGGCCCCCCAGGACCCTCATAATCTTTCGAATACTGATGTACACACCAGACGGAAAAACAAAAAATCGTGTATCCACAAGCACTCAAATGAATAAATAGAATTAAAACACCATTCATCCGATCGCCATGACACTTTGGGAAGTTGTTGAGTACACTCCCGCGAAGGTTTCTGGCATAAACAATTTTTAAATATCGGCCCCCCCAGGGACCTCATAATCTTTCGAATACTGATGTACGCACCAAACGGAAAAACAAAAAATTGTGTATCCACAGGCACTTGAATAAATAAATAGAATTAAAACGACACTTTAAAATGTTTTCCATATTAAAATGAATACGTTTCAATAAAAATGACACAATGTACATTAGGTATTACATGAAAGCCGCACCTTTACACTTTAACCGTTCTGCTCACTTCTCACTCGCCTGATGTGATTTGTAATCAATGAATATGCAAATATTAAAGTTCTCGGTATTGGTGACATCGAACCAGTCGGGTATCTATTGTCATTTGGGGTGGCAATGCTTTTTGTGGGAAGTCCAGCATTGTTCAGAACCTAGCTCTGAAATGGTACCTGCTGACAGCAACATTGTATTGCATCAGCATGTATAAGTAGTGTTAACAATGTACTCTGTAAGCCCTAACTATGACAGAGCTGTGAGGTCTGGGTCCAAACAACTGAATTTTGAAGTAAATGCAAACTAAGGGGCCTATTAGGATGGCGGACGGACCTGCGTCCGTCCGCCACCCCCGAGGTGGAGGGAACGTCCGCATGGGCTGCGGCGTTCCCTCCATGCAGATTAGGATGTGACCGCCACCCTGGCGGTCACATACCCTATGTTTAACATTGCGGCGGGTGCTGCTTGAAGCAGCGCCCGCCGCAAGGTTAAAAGTGCATGCATTCTTTGCATATGCATGCACAAAGCGGCAGGCACCGCGCGGTGCCTGCCGCTTTGTGCATGCATATGCAGGGGGGTACCATAGGTACCCCCCATGTGCACCCCCCACCCCCCAACACCCTGGGGGCTCGCAACGAGCCCCCAAAAACAAAAGACTACATGCTTTTCCACGGCGGAAGAGCCGCCGCGGAAAAGCATGTCTTCTGCCCCAACCTAATATGGCTGGCGGTGTCTGATAGACACCTCCACCATATCAGAGCTTTTCCGCCGCGGTCGAAATGCGACCGCGGCGGAAAAGCGGCGGACGGTCTTCCTGACCCACCAGTCATCCTAATCTGGCGGTGGGTCTTTGGAGCCTCCGCAGCGGTGAATCCGCATCCTCCGGGTCGGCGGTGGCTTCCGCCGGCCCGGAGGATGCGGATTCACCGCGATCCTAATCGGCCCCTTAGTTAGTTGTTCATGTCAAATCTGCTCAAGTTCTATTTTTGAAATTTTTTTTTTTAAAAGATTAAAAATAAGTTTTAAGTTAATGCACGATTGTGATGACGGAGACCTAGATTATAGACCTGGCCAATGGAAAAACAAAATTATGCGACCACTGCACTTCCAACATGAATATGAACTCGCTGAATTTGCCACACAATCTATTATGTATTTTGGTACATCTATCTATATAAAAACGAATGTCTGTCTGTCTGTCTGTTTGTTTGTCCTTTATGCATTACTACACCATTCATCCGATCGCCATGGAACTTTGGGAAGTTGTTGAGTACACTCCCGCAAAGGTTTCTGGCATAAAGTTTTTTTAAATATCGGCCCCCCAGGGCCCTCATAATCTTTCGAATACTAATATACACACCAGACGGAAAAAAAACAAATCGTGTATCCACAAGCACTCGAATAAATAAATAGAATAAAAACACCATTCATCCGATCCCCATGAAACTTTGGGAAGTCGTTAAGTACACTCCCGCGAAGGTTTCTGGCATACATTTTTTTTAAATATCGGCCCCCCAGGACCCTCATAATCTTTCGAATACTGATGTACGCACAAGACGGAAAAACAAAAAATCGCCATGAAACTTTGGGAAGTTGTTGAGTACACTCCCGCAAAGGTTTCTGGCATACATTTTTTTAAAATATCGGCCCCCCAGGGCCCTCATAATCTTTCGAATACTGATGTACGCACCAGACGGAAAAACAAAAAATCGTGTATCAACAAGCACTCGAATAAATAAATAAAATTAAAACACCAATCATCCGATCGCCATGACACTTTGGGAAGTTGTTGAGTACACTCCCACGAAGGTTTCTGGCATAACAATTTCTTAAATATCGTCCCCCTAGGGCCCTCATAATCTTTCAAATACTGATGTAAGCACCAAACGGAAAAACAAAAAATCGTGTATCCACAAGCACTCGAATAAATAAATAGAATTAAAACTACACTTTGAAATGTTTTCCATATTAAAATGAATACGTTTCAATAAAAAATTACACAATGTAAATTGAATGTTAGCATAACGAGTTTCCTTGAATTTCCTTTCTTCGGAGATCGCAGCAACGCGCGACGGGTAATCTAGTTTAAAATAAAAATAACAAGCATTGGCATAGCCAATAGGTCTCGCCTTTGGGACCTTATAAGTGTTGAGTTATCCAACACAATATCCTTGGTGCAAAAACATCAAGTGTTGCATGGCTAAACATTTATAAGGTCCCAAAGGCAAGACCTATTGGCTGTCCCAATGCTTGTTTATCTTACTATTCTTTTTAGGTCTCGCATAGACAGTGCATGTGCTGTCTCTTTGAGACATTTTGTTTACAGTTTAGTGGGCTATAACACGGCCATAGCTTGCCATCGGTTAGCGGCAGCATTTCTCTCATTTGCTTCATTTCTATTTATCACAGCATGCTTGCATCATGCCGTCTCTTGAGCTTGCCCCTTCCCTGGAGCAAGGACCAAATACTTGCATCCTTCCACTGCTCTCGTTTATGGAGCTACTATTTTTTTGTTTTCAAGCACTCCATACGAGTGCTTGTGTTTTCAGGTCTGTCCGTTACTTCTCCCCCCTCACCCACTGTCTCTGTCTCATCCCAACCTGTTCATGTTTCATTTGTCACAACCCACCCTCGACAAATTCATAACAGCTTGGGAGTGTGTTTACATTGTACCGGACCAGAGAACGAGTGCTGAGGCAAGAAATAGTAGGCTTTAGAAATGCACGGGGGGAACGCTGTTGAGGACAAAAAGGTGAGGGGGTTGCAATGCTGTCGTGAATCTATGCTTGTTTGTTTTCACATTCTGTTGCACCTTGAACGCAATTGTTTTGCAAGCAGTTGGTGATCAACGAAGAAGCAATTCTTTCCAAAAACAGCTGCATGTGTTGGGACTCTTTTTCTGTGCAAAACAATATGTGTTTTGAACGGTACGTTTGTACTACACTGGTAAAAAAACATGAAAGAAAACCCTGTACAAGTAAACATCTACACTACGGAGAACCAATAATTTCTATATACCAAAAAGAATATAACATTTTTGATATTTGACCAATCTGCTTCAAGTAAAAGAGAAAGAGTCTGAAGTTGCCTTGTCCAACAGAATGGCTCCCGGTTGTGGCACATGATTTAAATACACAAGCATGCTAGTTTGCTGTTCTTTCTATCAGTGTCGGCTCGACCGTCTTCAATGGCAATGCCTTAGCAAGTGCTGCTGCAGTTGCCGCAGCCCTTTTATGCTTCCCATGTCTCACACTTCCACTTCAATCCATCAACCAGGCATTTATTAAGCACGCTACTCACCCGTGAGGGTCTCAAGGCGCTGGGGGTGGGGGGCAGGTTCCGGTCCATCGGGGGGGGCGGGTTCGTCAAAAAGCCAGGTCTTGAGGTGTTTTGCAAAGATGGGAAGAGAAGTTGTCTGTCTAAGGTGGAGCGGAAGGGCGTTCCCGGCTTTGGCCGCGAGGAAGGAGAAGGAGCGGCCTCCTGATCTGCTTTTTCTGGTGCGTGGGTCCCTCTATGGCCTAGCTGGGCATGGAGCTGGGGGATACAGTGCCAGTGGTGGCAGCCTCAGAGGGCGTCCTGGTTCGGAGGGCTGTGTACTTACTCTGGCTGTGATGATGTTGCACTGGACCTCTGTCCTCAAAATCCTCAAATCCATGTTAGACACTGGTGGGCTGGTCTGTGGTGGCACCCTGTCATGTTGCTGCTGAAGCTTTTGCATTAGACCAGGAAGGGCATGTAAAAAAACCATACAGAACACTTGTCTATGGTGTCTATGCCAACGATTAGGAGACACTCTGTCGCTCTGCAAATTCAGCTTTAAGAGCCACTTTTCTATAGGTGTTGAAAAGGTCTTGCTTTTGGGACATATTGGCTTTGGGCAAAGTTTTTTGCTATGCTGTTTCAGCACCAAGATGTTTTACAGCATAGCCAAAAGCCGTTGACAAAGTCAATAGGTTGATGTTGCATTTGCCAATGCTTGTTAACTTGTAAGCAATTATTTCTATTGCACATGCTTGAAAGAAAATGCGCACTTGCTAAGGCCAGATTGATAGGCTGTGCCAATGCTTGTTCTAGTCAGATTGTTTTTTTGCTTTAAAGCATACACATAGCCAAGTCCCTCGGTATGAGTGATGGAGAAAATGGTGCAGGTTTCCCCCATCCTCGGAGTTACAGATACCGGGAGTATTGGTGACTCCTTGGGTTGGGAAAATCCTTGGGGAATATTACCAACAACTAGCGATATTTATCGCTAACGAGGCTTAGCAACGAATTTTTTAACGCTAAGCATCGCCGGAAATTATCGCAGAGATAACTTGCTATTTGCAAGGTTTATCTCAGAAGTGATAGAAATCCTCGCGCTAACTGCCAAATGAGAGATTATCGCTGGAAAACCAACGATAATCTCTCGAAGTTTGGGTTACCTTGATGATAGGGGCTCACACACTTAGCCATGATATCCACCTTCCATAGGATATCATGGCTAAGTCAGGAAAATAACAGGTGTAAAAAAAGCAGCGCTAACCGCGGTTAGCGCTGCTTTTTTTTAATCACTAACAGGGTTAGCGAAATCCTTGATAATAGGAGAAATGTCGCTTAACAACATTTCTCCTATTATTTTTTCTCTGGAACGCCCCCTTTGCATCTCATTAGAGATGCAAGGGGAAGCGTAGAGAAAAAGGGTGCTAACATGCAAATTTGCGTGTTAGCACCCTGTTGCTGATAGGGAGATAATTTTATCTCTGCTTTCTTGGCTTTTAAAGCCAAAAAAGCAGAGATAAATCCCTTGATAATATGCCCCCAGGTTCTTACACATGGAACCCCTAGGAGTGGGCTGGAAATAAGGAAGCAGGAATATTGGAGGGTCACAACATCTTGGAAATAATAGAGTGGGCCAAAGAATATAAAGGTAAGTAAGTATAGATTTTCTACACCTACCTCCACATATATATCTACCTTGGTGATGTTTGTATCTTCAAGGTACGTAGAGGTGGAGTTATAAATAGTTCATCCATGCCTTCCTCTGTGTACTTACCTCTTTGATAGTTTGTCCCTCAATATTCTGGTTACCGTATTGTGACCCCTTGATATTTTGGCTTCGATATTCCCTACCACAATCAGATCCTGAGGGCAGAGACGTTTTAAGGCTTGGGCAAAGTGGGCCCCGGCTTCAGGGCCCCAGCCATTCAGAGGGCCCCTGGTAGAGACTGCTAGCTCTGTACAGCAAAGACTCTTGTCCTGATAAGCTTAAATAATTCTTAAACAGATTGTTTCAAATATCGTTTTCATTTACTTTATTTTTAACGAGGGTGATGTGTGAGTCTATTACGGACATTGTGCAGAGAAATGTTTGTTTTTCAACGCCATGCAACAGCCATTAGAAAGGTTTCTTTTAGATCAAAACTAGACCTCACAGTTGAGAAAAGAGTGAACGAGCCACAAAGATTGTTGCAATAATATTGGTGAGCTGCTGCTGTATTCTAATATTGGAAACCCACATCACTATTCCTGAATATTAGATGTAAACACATTTAGGATTTGGACCAGTGTGCCTGTGGACTGTCAGTGACCTGGCCAAAGAGGGCATGAAAGAGCTGACACTGGATCATAGATTCAAAGCTGTTCCAAACAGGTGCCTCCAAAATACATTTGGCCCCGGGCCCCCAGAATCCTTAAGTTGGCCCTTCCTGAGGGACCCCTTAGAAGTGAGGAGTTAACAGTGTGACCTTCATTTCTGTGTCTGATTCCTCCAGTAAGTTCCCATTTGCCCCTAGATTTTAAGGGAAATATCCATTACCACGCGGGCATTGCAGTGCCTTTACATCGCGGGTAATACAACGCAAGTCGTTACAACGACTTGCGCTGGATGGCGCTCTAACTGTAGAAATAGTAGGATTTACTATTCCAACACCTTCCCTACTGTACGTAGACTGGTGTTAGAATAGTAAATCTTACTATTCCTAAGTCCAGCGCCCTCCAGCCCAAGTCGTTGTAATGACTTGCGTTGTAAAAACTGCAATGTAACGTTCCGCGATCATTTTGATCGCGTTGTAACGTCACACAATCCTTATAATTCCAATGGAGCCGGGGACTGCTGTTCCCAGCTCTTTGGAATGAAGAGTCCGGTCATCGTGAGGCCTTCGTGCTGAAGACTCTCTCCTTTTCTACTTGTTCTAGTAATGGACACACCGTACATTCTTGCCGTGACAGCCATCGCCCCTTGCCTCTACGCTTTAGCCCAATTTTTAATTCTGCGTTCTCTCTGTAAAGTCTCTCCACCCACTCTTCTTTCTCCAGCAGAGCACGCTCTGTTCCATGGCATTTAATAAAACCTGCTTGCACTGCTGGAAATAAATGTGTCATGAACCAACTTGAAAATAGAGAAATCAATATTACAAGATTAAATGATATGTGCTGTTCTATTACTAATTTATAATACTTGAAGGTGGTGTCTGGCTCGGAGGAGGCGGTGCACAGGGACTCAATAGAAGTGAGTTTCTCCTAAGTGGTGATAGGTCTCTTTCGATGTCTCTGTGGTATATGTTATCTTTGGTTCTGTCAATGTCTCCATCAAATTTGTGATCTTCGGTCTTTATTAATGTCTCTGTGGAGTTTGTCACCTTTGGTCTCAGCCAATGTCGCTGTAGTACATGTCATCTTTGGTTCTGTCGATATCTCTATGGTGTACGTTACTTTTGGTCTCTGTCGATGTCTTCATAGAGTTTGTTGCCTTAGGCTGCGTCGATGTCTCTCCGTAGTTTATTACCTTTGGTTCTGTCAATGCCTCTATTGCGTGCATTATCACTGGTCTCTGTCGATGTCTCTCCGTAGTTTATTACCTTTGGTTCTGTCAATGCCTCTATTGCGTGCATTATCACTGGTCTCTGTCGATGTCTCTATGGAGTTTGTTACCTTTGGTCAATGCCGTTGTCTCCATGGAATTTGTTATCTTTGGTCTTTGTTGAATTCTCTGTGGAGTTTGTTACCTTTGGTCTCAGCCAATGTCGCTGTAGTACATGTCATCTTTGGGTCTGTCGATATCTCTATGGTGTACGTTACTTTTGGTCTCTGTCGATGTCTTCATAGAGTTTGTTACCTTAGGTCGCGTCGATGTCTCTCCGTAGTTTATTACCTTTGGTTCTGTCAATGTCTCTATTGCGTGCATTATCACTGGTCTCTGTCGATGTCTCTATGGAGTTTGTTACCTTTGGTCAATGCCGTTGTCTCCATGGAATTTGTTATCTTTGGTCTTTGTTGAATTCTCTATGGAGTTTGTTATCTTTGGTCTTTGTTGATGTCTTCATGGAGTTTGGTACCTTTGGCCTCCGTTGATATCTCTATGAAATTTGTTTCCTTTGGTTCTGTTGATGTTTCTATGGTGTACGTTACCACTGCTCTCTGTAGATGTTTCTACGGGAATTTGATATCTTTGATTTCTATTGATGTATCTATGGAGTTTGTTACCTTTGGTCACTGTTGATGAGTCTATGGAGTTTGTTACCTTTGGTTCTGGCGATGTCTCAATTGTGTATATTACCATTAGTCTCTGTCAATGCCTCTAGGGAGCTTGTTACCTTTGCTCGCTCTCGATGCCTCTATTGAGGTTGTTAGGTCTCGTGACCTACAATGCGCGCAAGCGCATTGAGGGAGCGAGAATTCAAGTGCTCGAAATCCTCGTCAAACCAAGGGCTTCTTGCGCTGCGGTTTTCTTAGAGTTCACGTGAATCACGTGACAAAACAAGCACGCGCATTCACGGCCGCACATCACATCAAAGGGCTTCGCCCAGCGTGCGCTCTGCGGCTTCTCCTCCCCTAATTGAATCATGGCCGGCCACAGGCCGGCCGTACTTTCAGTTTCCCACACGTTCTATTTATTCTCTCACCCATCGTCTCACGTCCTCTCTTTGCTTCCCGTTGTCCCATCTATCATTTGTTCGTTCTATCACTTCCTCGCGTTTTCTTTTCTCTTTCTCATCTTTTCTCTACTCCTCCTTCATAGTCCCCTTATTCATTGTCTCACTGTCCTTTGTGTCTTTGCCTCCAGCTCCTGTGTTCCTTGGCCCCTCTTTTACATCAGCCCCTCAGTCCTTTGTCCTTAATTTACCCCACACGTTCTATTTATTCTCTCACCCATCGTCATTCTCTTCTCACAGTGAACCCGTGAGCCTTTCCTCCGGTTTGTTCTCGCGCCCGCGCCAAGAGACACCACGTTCAGAATACAGGAAGAGAGCAAACACCCCTGCCAGGTCCTAGTTGTTTATTCTCACTCTCATACCACAGCACTTCCCCCCACCCCCCCCCCGCCTCCGACACTGGTCCCAGCCACCATGAGCCAAATCTACGTGAATCACGTGACAAAACAAGCACGCGCATTCACGGCCGCACAGCACATCAAAGGGCTTCGCTCAGCGTGCGCTCTGCGGCTTCTCCTCCCCTAATTGAATCATGGCCGGCCGCAGGCCGGCCGTACTTTCAGTTTCCCACATGTTCTATTTATTCTCTCACCCATCGTCTCACGTCCTCTCTTTGCTTCCCGTTGTCCCATCTATCATTTGTTCGTTCTATCACTTCCTCACGTTTTCTTTTCTCTTTCTCATCTTTTCTCTACTCCTCCTTCATCGTCCCCTTATTCATTGTCTCACTGTCCTTTGTGTCTTTGCCTCCAGCTCCTGTGTTCCTTGGCCCCTCTTTTACATCAGCCCCTCAGTCCTTTCTCCTTAATTTACCCCTCACGTTCTATTTATTCTCTCACCCATCGTCATTCTCTTCTCACAGTGAACCCGTGAGCCTTTCCTCAGGTTTGTTCTCGCGCCCGTGCCAAGAGGCACCACGTTCAGAATACAGGAAGAGAGCAAACACCCCTGCCAGGTCCTAGTTGTTTATTCTCACTCTCATACCACAGCACTCCCCCCCACCCCCCCCCCGCCTCCGACACTGGTCCCCCACCGTGAGCCAAATCTGAGACTTACCACGCTGTGTCAGGCCTAGAGGAACAGAAGGCCCATGGGCTTCCGGGAAACTATGACGCAGCGGCGCCATCCGCCTCCTTTCTCCCTTCCCTCAATTCAATCATGGCTGGCCGCAGGCCGGCCGTACTTTCAGTTTCCCGGCCGGCCGCTCTTAACGCTAGTTTCTCTTCATACCCATTGTCCTCTCTTTTGCCTCCTCTGCCCGTTTATCCTTTCTCTCAGCTTCCCTTCGTGCGTCCTCTCTTTGCTTCCCGTTGTCCCATCTATCATTTGTTCGTTCTCTTGCTTATTGCTTTTCAGTCCTGTTTTCTCAATGTTTTACTTTTTTCCAGTTGTCTCTTTCTTCTGTCTCTCTTTACTGCTTCTACCTCTCTCAGTCCAGGTTAAAGACTGACGATTATAATAAAATATAGTAGCTCCTAATGCAGTGACTCAATATATTCAGACGGCACTGTCGTCAACGAGAGGATGGAACTGCTAGAAGACACTCTCTCTGTGTCCTAGTTATTTGATACTAGCATGGCACTGTTCGCCAGAGCCTCGCACTGCAGGGAAAAGTTGACCCTGGGCCCTGCGCAAAACCGAAATTGCTGGAATTGCCTGAGCAGTTGGCATATGTGACATTGCCAAAGTCTTAGCGATCTGAAAGGGCACTGCTAAAAGGAGTTAACGCTGCTGTAACCAGGCGCGGCATGGTGCACTGCCAGGGAAGCAGCTGACACGCCGGGGGAGGGTGATTAGAGAGGGGTTGTTGGGCCATAACACCCGGCTGCCATACACTCAACACTAGCAGAAGGTCACGACACTTCACAGTGAGTCACTGGCAGGGGCCTGCAGAAAAAGAGCGGAGAAGTGACGAGAATGCGCTGCGATGCACGAATCCAGTATGACTATTAAACAATGGAAATGATACTTGCAAAGTGTGCACCTCTCGACCTCCAAGTCGCTACTGATGGGCTGTGTCAGAAAATAGGCCTAGAGCAAAAGTTGCCCTCATTAGTTAATCAGAGAGCGGAAAAAGTGGCCCATGTTGGCAAATTGTGACAGTTTCAACTTTTAAAGAAACCGAGTATAATAGTTTTGCAAGGTATGAGAACGCATTAATTTGGGCTGGCTCCAGACAATGCTAGCTGAAATATCAGGGAAACCAAGAGTAACAAGCACTGGCGTTGCCAATAGGTCTCGCAGTAGGAAAGTTGGAGCTATTACAATTGCAAATAACAATGCCTTTTATTTTTGTTTTCTTTTTTAAAAATTAAAGGGCTTTGTCATTTACAAAACCAACAGCTCCAACTTTCCTACTGCGAGACCTATTGGCAACGCCAGTGCTTGTTATTATTGGTCTCTATCAAAATCTCTTCATTCTCTACTGCCCTCTAAATTAAGCCCCTAGTCTTTAACAGAGTCATAGATTTGACAGTACTATTTTGGGCTGCATCTGAGCCACTAGCCCTCTTTCGCACCCTCGGGTGTGCCTTCTCTGCTTGCTATCGCTACCTTTGGCGAGTCAAGTGTACAAAGGAAGTAATTAACTATTGAATTGGAATGAAATAGAATCTTAGACCTCACAATCTACTTATGCCTTTAGTCTCTTATTTATAAACATTAGGAGGGCTTAGCTGCTTCGTAAATACCGATTCGGTAATTACCGAAACTTACCGATTCTGCAATTTTTTAAGAAAAATTACCTACATCCCATTTGCCTGTTCTTAAATACCGAATCGGTATGATTCGGTATTTAAGAATCTGTAATCTGGGATTACCTACATCTGGCCCATAGAGTGTTGTAGTGTAGTTCCTATATTCCCAATAGGCTCTGCGCATTGGAATAATATATCCTGCAGCTTATACGTAGGACTTAAGTCGACTAGGTCTCTGCCGAATATATTAGACTTAATTGTGAGTGCCAGCTAGCTCAGAGGTCACTAGAAACTTTCTCGAAAATACAAGAAGGGATTAGTCTCTGACAACCATATAACATGACAACTTTGTTTCCCCAGAATGAAACGTATCTCTAGAGTCGCTGAAACAATAGACGGCTATTTCACTCAGTCAGATGTGCATGCTTCGTTTCACTAGAGTTGCTTAGAAATAGAGAGACGGGCGTTTTCAATAAAAGTATTTATTGAACAGTCTTATTTCTTAAGCATAAGAAATGCACTGCTACAATTGAAATGCTAGTTAAGAAGTACAATGCATATAATACCAATAGTATTATAAAGTAGTACTGTAAGAGCATGATATGGTTTATAAGCCATAAACATAGAATACATAAAATGCATAAAATACATACAGTGATAAAATAGTGGCTAAAAGTACTCAACTGGTGCTTCTAAAATATGCCTACCCCGGTGTACCTAACCTAAGTCTAGTACGAGGGAGGAGTAAGTGTGGTATAGCTTAAGTCTAGTAATTTTCTGCCAAGAATCTGTTCCAAGAATTCTCTAAGGGTCTAATCAGCTCCGTACCTTGGTTTTAGAATGATAGAGGTCTTGTATCTTCCTCTCAGGACTCGATCTCCCAGCAACCCGCAAGGGTAGCCTGGAAACACCGGAACTGGATTTCTCGGCAAGAGAAAAGACAGCATGTATTCAGTGCGTCAGTTGGAGGGTAGGCTTCCTTCAGCACTTGCAGCAGCAGGGCGTCGGGCAAGTAGTTAGTCGATCTGCTCCTAAACCACCGTGTGTTTGACTGGGCAAATGTAGGCATATTTATACTTTGAAGGTGCCGAGTTTGACGTAAGATTGGACATAATATCGTCACTAGTGCCTCAATTCCTTGAAAACACCAGGAGTTCTTGGATAAATTAGTATTCAAGCAGGGGGAAGTCCCTGACTGCTGAAGGCTGGTTTTTCCAAGAAATCAATGTGGATTCTCGGAGTTTAGTGGAAGTAGCCATGCCGTATTTGGGCTGTACAGGCTAAGACTAAATAAGGCAATGATTCCTATGCCTATATAAGGATTGGGTGAATTATACCTATATATCGGCATGAATCGGGAACATTACACTAGGGTCCTAGATTCCCACATAACAGTGTGATTTGACTGCAGAGGTCGAGGCTTCGGTGAGTGTGGCTTCACGGAGGTGTTCTGTGATTTGGCTTTGGAGCCCTTGTCTTCGGGTATTGTGAACTCAAGGATGTGGTGTGTGATTTGGCTTTGGAGCTCTTGTCTTCAGGGAGTGTAGATTCAAGGACATAGTCTGTGGATTGTCTTCTCAGGTCCTGCCTTTGGCGAGTGTTGCTTCAAAGCTATGGTGTGCAATTTAGCTGCAGAGGTCTACTGCTTGTGGAGTCTAGATTCAATGACATAGAGTGTAGAGTGTCGCCTGAGGTCTAGTCATTGTCGAGAGTGGATCCTAGGACGTGGAGTGTAGAGTGTCTTCTGAGATCTATTCTTCGTGGAGTGTGGATCCAAGGACATAGAGTGTAGAATGTTTTTTGAGGTCTAGTCCTTGTGGAGTGAGGATCTGAGGACACAGAGTGTAAACTGTCTTCTGAGGTCTGGTCTTCGTGGAGTGTGGATCGAGGACATAGAGTGTAAAGTATCTTCTGAGGTATAGTGTTCGTGGAGTGTGGATCCAAGGACATAGAGCAAAGACTGTCTTCTGAGGTCTAGTATTTATGGAGTGTGGATCAAAGGACATAGGGCCCGATTCACAGAATGAACTTAAGACTCAATCCTAAACTTACTACTATTTTGGTATTCACAGAATACACTTACTACTTTTGGCATTCACAGAATGAACTTACTACTTTTGGTATTCACAGAAGTTAGGATTTTGTCTTAAGTCTGTCTTAAGTTTGTCTTAAGACAAACTTAAGACAAAATCCTAACTTCTGTGAATGCCAAAAGTAGTAAGTGCATTCTGTGAATACCAAAATAGTAGTAAGTTTAGGATTGAGTCTTAAGTTCATTCTTTGAATCGGGCCCATAGAGTGTAAAGTGTCTTCTGAGGTCTAGTCCTTGAGGAGTGTGGATCCGAGGACACAGAGTGTAAAGTGTCTTCTGAGGTCTGGTCTTCGTGGAGTGTAGATTCAAGGACATGGAGTGTAAAGTGTCTTCTGAGGTCTAGTGTTTGTGGAGTGTGGATTTGAGGACGTAGAGTTTAAACTGTCTACTGAGGTCTAGTCTTTTGGAGTGTGGTTTCAAGGACACAGAGTGTAAAGTGTCTTCTGAGGTCTAGGTTTTGGGAGTGTGGATTGAAGGCCATATTGTGTTATTTGGCTACGGCGCTCTTGTCTTCGGGAAGTGTAGATTCAAGGACATAGAGTGTAGACTGTCTTCTGAGGTCTGGTTTTTGTGGAGTGTGGATCGAGGACACAAGAGTGTAAAGTGCCTTCTGAGGTCTAGTGTTCGTGGAGTGTGGATCTAAGCACACAGAGTGTAGAGTGTCTACTGAGGTCGAGTCTTTGTGGTGTGTGGATCCAAGGACATAGAGTATAGACTGTCTTCTGAGATCTACTCTTCATGTAGTGTGGATTCAAGGATACAGAGTGTAAAGTGTCTTCTGAGGTCTAGTCCTTGAGGAGTGTGGATCGAGGACACAGAGTGTAAAGTGCCTTCTGAGGTCTAGTCTTTGGGGAGTGTGGATCGAGGACACAGAGTGTAAAGTGCCTTCTGAGGTCTAGTCTTTGGGGAGTGCGGATCCAAGGACATAGACTGTCTTCTGAGGTATGGTCTTCGTGGAGTGTAGATTCTCCAGTATTAGGGGTGTCTTTCATAGATTCACATGCCTGAATCATTCCCCGTCGTCGGAGTGGGAGTCCCACGGTACATAAAAAAGCAATAAAATGCTATAAATATATAGTAATACCAATAGAAATGAACCAGGAAGTAAAACAGCCAATGGTACAGTAGGCAAAAACTTCCCATCTATGACTATCACAGTCATTTTGTATAGTCCAAACTACAGCCAATCAGGCGCCAGCACCCACCAGAATGTTCTCCCCAGAGGCTCAGGCTCTCAGATTTTCTACCGCACGTCGTGTGAAGGGAGTCTCCCTGAGCTCTGCTCAGTTTTTCAAACTTCTAACTTCATCTGTGTCTTTTCTTCAGGATGTCTTCAAAGAAATCTCTCTTCAGAGCCTGTGACTGCTGTGGTAAGCCTCGGCTTTTTGAGAAGGATCCACACAAAAAGTGTATCTATTGTCTCTACCCAGACCACCAGGCCTCTGATTGTAAGATCTGCAGAACCATGCCTCAGAAGACTCTCAGAGATAGAGAGGGTCGTTTACTGCTGTGGTTGAAGAGGCTAAAGGATTCTTCTAATCCTGTTTCTGAAGTAGGCAGTGTCACCTCTGCTTCCACTTCAGCCTCCAGGAAGAGATCTGCGCCTGAGGGAATGTCATCTCCCAAGGCTAAACTGCCTAAAAAACAACCACCTGCTAAAGGACTGGATCAACCTTCCACTTCTCAGGCTGTCCCCACCTCCAGGGGCATGGAAGGCGCTTCTGCTTCCTCAAAGGGGAAAAAACTCAAGCTTCCCCTATCTTCTGACAGGATGTTACCACAGAATTCATCTCCGCCTCCGGTGAAGTCTTCTTCAGCTTCCTCGTCGACGAGAACGACGACTTCAGTGACATCTACGGTAACATTTTCATCTCCTAAACCTAGTATGGTTATGTCCTCGTCTACGGCATCTCCAACGATGGTTTTTGTTTCTGTGAGGCCTATTTCGTCGACGTCCGTCGTCGACGCCTCGTCGTCGACGCCTTTAAAGGCTTTACCGCCGACGAAAAAGACTCCGTCGACGAGCTCGTCGTCAGGCTCTACGCCGTCGACGAAAATAACACCGTCGACGAGGAGTGACTCGTCCACGAAGACGGTCCCGTCGACGAGGAGTGTCCCGTCGACGAAGAGTGTCCCGTCGATGAAGAGTGTCCCGTCGACGAAGAGTGTCCCGTCGACGAAGAGTGTCCCGTCGACGAAGAGTGTCCCGTCGACGAAGAGTGTCCCGTCGACGAAGAGTGTCCCGTCGACGATGGGTGTCCCGTCGACGAAAACTGTCCCGTCGACGACGAGTGTTCCGTCGACGAAAGGTCTTCCGTCGACGACGAGTGTCCCGTCGACGACGTCTATTTCGTTGCCGAAAAGTGTCCCGTCGACGAGAGGTGATCCGTCGACGACAAATCCATCGGAAGTTAACCCTCCGACGACGCCGCAGTTATCCTCATGCACGGCACTACAGGTGTGGTCTCCGTCGACGGTGTTTTTAACACCACGCCAAGCAGCAGAACAACTGCGCAACACTGTAATGAGGCTTTCACCCCTGCGTGTTTCACCTCACAAGGTGTCCTCTGAAGTCCCTGACCAACTACTGGATTCTGACAGTGACAATGAGATGGTCCAGAATACTTTTGGACAAGCCACTAGTCCATCGGAGTTACATATTAAACTTCAAGATGATGAATATGAGGATCCTCACTCTCCTGCTGAAGTATCGATGCCTGTCACTACCCCTGTTGCTCAAGTGCCTTTGGATTTAATATCCAACTTACAATTTATGCTGGACGATTACTATCGGAGGTTTCCACCTTCGGAATCGGCAGGTTCTGGACAAGCAACTCCAATTTCGGAAACGCCTCCACCCGTGCTCCCATCGGTGTGCCCACCTTCACACCCACAACCTGCTCACGAAGAGGACCCGCAATCCTCGGAAGATGACGACCAACGGGAAGAAGGAGAAGTGGATGATTTATCGGAGTGGGAGGACTATCAGGTCCAATCTCCTTCAACATCTCCTCAGACTGCGTCGGCCTCCCCTCCTGTTGATGTAGCAAATTTTCACTTGCTGATGGAGCGTGCAACCGCACGTTTTCATATGAAAATGGAGCATACTCAACAAGAATGTTTCCTTTACGATTTTAAAGATCAGCCCAGACGACAAATTAGGACAATACCCATTGTGGAATTCATCTGGAAGGAAGGTGTTAAGGTGATGTCAACGCCGGCTTCCATTCCTCCAGTCTTGCCAAGAATTGATAAAAAATATAAAGCAGACGCCTGCCTGTCTCATTGGACAAGCAAAACTTGACTCGGTAATTGTCCAGGCGGCTCAGAAAAGGGCCAGAAATCCGTCCTCTGCAGTTACGGCGCCGCCGGATAGAGATGGCAGACGCCTAGACTCAATAGGAAAACGAGTTTCCACCGTGGCTGCAACGACTGTCCGTGCTGCCAACGCATTAGCCATCTTAGGTCGTTACGACCGTCAAATGTGGTCTGACATTTCACCATTTATCGATCTGCTCCCTGAGCCATCCAAGGCGGAGGCACTCCAGATTCTCAATGAAGGTCAAAGGACCTCTGAAGAGATAATTGATTCAGCTGTTGATGTGGCATCTACAGGTTTTCGCCAATTAGCAGGGGCTGCGGTTCTCCGTAGACAGGGGTGGTTACGTTCCACTGCCTTCAGACAGGAAGTACAAAACCGAGTTCTAGACATGCCATTTGATGGCGAATATTTATTCGGCCCCAAGGTAGAGGAGGCCTTACAGACTATCAAGAAGGATACCGAAACGGCCAAATCCTTGGGCACTCTACAATTTCACAAGCCGCCCTTTCGAGGAGCGAGAGGACGAGGAACGTCCTTCAATAGAGGTGGATACCAGCAACAACATCAACAATCCTCATACCGTCAGGGTAATCAGCGCTACCAAAATCAGCGCTACCAGTCTTATGGGCAGAAAAGATCCCAATACACCCCAAACAGGGGTAAGGCTACCTACCGCGGCAAGGACAAGCGACAATGATATTTTTCACCTGCCACCACCGTCTTTCCACCCTCTCAAAAGACTTGGCGGAAGAATCTCCAAATTTTACTCCAATTGGCAGTCGATAACAACGGACAAATGGGTCCTGGATATTGTCGCCAGGGGCCATGCCCTAGAATTCGAAAAATTTCCCCCAAATGTACCGCCAAAGGGCCCGCCTCCAGCTCACCTGAAGGAGCTGCTTACCCAAATCAAAATGATGATACAAAAAGGAGCTATCGAGACCGTTCCTCAGAGGATGAGAGGACTAGGATTTTACTCCAGGTTCTTCCTGATCAGAAAGAAGAACGGGGAGTGGCGCCCGATCCTCGATCTTCGTGCATTAAACAAATATCTAAGGAAATTGACGTTCCGGATGCTCTCTCTTCAAGAAATTTTGCATCTTCTAACAGCAGGAGATTGCATGGTCACCCTAGACCTCCAAGATGCATATTTCCACATCCCCATCCTACCTCGCCACAGGAAATTCCTTCGCTTCAGGGTGGCTGGCAGGGACTACCAATTCAAAGTCCTTCCTTTTGGACTACGGTCAGCTCCAAGAGTTTTTACGAAGGTTTTAGCTCCAGTAGCTGCGCACCTCCGGCTGGAGGGAATACAAATTTTCCCATATCTGGACGATTGCCTTATAAAGGCCAATTCTCATGGCACCGTTCAACGTCACCTTCACCAGTGTCTCCACCTGTTTCAGTCTCTAGGCCTGACAATAAATTTCTCCAAATCCCAAATGCAATCGTCTCAAAGAATAGCATTCTTATGAGCAATGTTGGACACTCACAAATGCAAAGCTTTCGTCTCCAAGGAGAGACAAATGAAAATAAGTCGGCTAGCACAAGATCTCATGCAAAGAAAGTCAGTTTCTGTCCGACTATACAAATCCTTTCTGGGGATGGCATCGGCTTGTATTCCATTACTTCCAAATTGCCGGCTTCAAATGAGGCCGCTGCAGGAGGAACTAGCCCTGCAGTGGCAACAGGTTTCAGGCACTTTCGAGGACCTCATTCAAATCACACCACTCATGAAGGAGTCTCTTCTGTGGTGGACACAGAGGTGTCATCTCAGTCAGGGTCATGCGTTCCTTCAAGAACCACCAAGTCTCACCATCACTACAGATGCATCCCTCGAGGGCTGGGGGGCTCATCTGCAAGGCCTCACGATCAGTGGCAAATGGACTGTGCAACAGAAACTGTGGCACATCAATCGTTTGGAACTGAGAGCCATTTTTCTTGCCCTCAAGGCGTTTTGTGCCATCATTCAGAACACCAATGTGTTGATAAGAACAGACAACACAACAAGTATGCACTACATCAACAAACAGGGAGGAACTCGATCTCTTCTCCTGTCTCAAGAGGCGCAGGAATTATGGACATGGGCTCTTCACCACAATGTACAGTTGCATGCGGTGCATGTTCCGGGAACGGAAAACGTCCTTGCGGATGCACTCAGCAGGACAACAATCACCAACCACGAATGGGAGCTTCACCAGAACACAGTGGACCACATCTTTCATCAGTGGGGTTGGCCAGACCTGGACCTATTTGCGACAAGTACCAACAGCAAATGCCTGAGCTTCGCCAGCTGGCACCCCCACAAGAATTCTCTGGGGAATGCATTCTCCCTCGATTGGTCCCTGAGGTTTGCGTACGCTTTCCCACCGATTCCGTTAGTCCCCAAGGTTCTGCGGAAGATGAGGAAGGAACCTTGCCGACTGATCCTGATCGCGCCCAGATGGCCGCGCCAGTATTGGTTTACGGAGCTCCTCCTACTATCAGAGAGCAAACCAATTCAGTTACATCCAATCCCGAACTTGCTCAGTGTTCAGGAAGGTCAAGTCTTCCATCCGGACCCAGCATCGCTGAGATTAGCGGCTTGGCTCCTGAACACCATGAGTTTGCACACTTGAACATCCCTGCAGACTGTAAAGAGGTGTTGGCCAAAGCTAGAGCACCCGCAACCATCAAGACTTACAGTCTCAAATGGAAACGCTTCTGTATCTGGTGCCGTTCAGCAGGTGTTCACCCCTTTTTGGCAAAGCCTGAGGAAATTCTTCCTTTTTTCTTGCAGTTGGCACGAACAGGTCTGTCCCATGCTACTTTGAAGGTATTTCTGGCTGCAATATCCAGATATCGACAGGATGGGTCCAATTCTCTGTATTCATCTAGAATTATCCAACAGTTCTTTAAAGGCCTCTTTAGAATGTTCCCTCCAGTACGTCGTCCACCTCCTTTGTGGCATCTGAATGTGGTCCTGGGTCAACTCATGCGTCACCCATTTGAGCCCATCCATCGAGCTGACTTGAAGTATCTTTCGTGGAAGGTATCACTGCTTTTAGCCTTAACATCCGCCAAGAGAGTTAGTGATATCCAAGCTTTCACTGTTCATCATCCTTTCCTCCAATTCACTAGCGATTCTGTCATACTTTGCACAAATCCCAAATACATTCCTAAAGTACCTTCGGATTTTCATCTGAACGAACCTGTTGTTCTTAAATCATTTTTTCCAGACCCGCAAACTCCTGCGGAAAGAGCTTTACACTCGCTTGACATTAGAAGATGTCTTAAATTCTATCTACAAAGAACTTCTGCTGTACGCACCTCTGACCAGTTGTTCATTACCTACGGTGTGATTCGTAAAGGGCAGGCAGTATCAAAACAGACTATTGCAAGATGGATATCTGCTGCCATTGCCTTTTGCCATGCACAGGCTGGGAGACCTTTACCATCTGCGCCCAGAGCGCACTCTACAAGAGCAGTCTCCTCATCTACGGCCTTATTCGCTGGAGTCCCACTTCAGCAGATCTGCAAGGCGGCGACTTGGGCGAGTCGCCATACCTTTACCAGACATTACTGTCTAGAGTCCATCAGCGAGGCTGATACTTCTGTGGGTCGAGCTGTTCTACGGAATCTGTTTCATTAAGGTGAGCCTCTGTTTCCCACCTCCTTGTTTTCTGCTGTCAGACGCTTCTTATGTTATGTTTTCACATATTTTCTTGATTGCATTATGTTATGCTTTATATGATATGTGTTTATTCACTTTGCATTGTTATTTGCATTACTAGCTGACAAGCTGGGTGTTATGAGCGTCTGTTCAGCAAAGATATGTACTGCTAGCTACTCTGATTCAGGCATGTGAATCTATGAAAGACACCCCTAATACTAGAGAAGAACAATAGTTACTTACCTGTAATCTGTGGTTCTCCAGTATTGGTGTCTTTCATAGATTCACATGCAACCCGCCCACCTCCCCTCAGAGGCTTTCTAGGCTATTATGGTTTACCTTCACTCCTTGCGAGAAAATCTGAGAGCCTGAGCCTCTGGGGAGAACATTCTGGTGGGTGCTGGCGCCTGATTGGCTGTAGTTTGGACTATACAAAATGACTGTGATAGTCATAGATGGGAAGTTTTTGCCTACTGTACCATTGGCTGTTTTACTTCCTGGTTCATTTCTATTGGTATTACTATATATTTATAGCATTTTATTGCTTTTTTATGTACCGTGGGACTCCCACTCCGACGACGGGGAATGATTCAGGCATGTGAATCTATGAAAGACACCAATACTGGAGAACCACAGATTACAGGTAAGTAACTATTGTTCTTCAAGGACATGGAGTGTAAAGTGTCTTCTGAGGTCTAGTGTTTGTGGAGTGTGGATTCGAGGACGTAGAGTGTAAACTGTCTACTGAGGTCTAGTCTTTTGGAGTGTGGTTTCAAGGACACAGAGTGTAAAGTGTCTTCTGAGGTCTAGGTTTTGGGAGTGTGGATTGAAGGCCATATTGTGTTATTTGGCTACGGCGCTCTTGTCTTCGGGAAGTGTAGATTCAAGGACATAGAGTGTAGACTGTCTTCTGAGGTCTGGTTTTTGTGGAGTGTGGATCGAGGACACAAGAGTGTAAAGTGCCTTCTGAGGTCTAGTGTTCGTGGAGTGTGGATCTAAGGACACAGAGTGTAGAGTGTCTACTGAGGTCGAGTCTTTGTGGTGTGTGGATCCAAGGACATAGAGTATAGACTGTCTTCTGAGGTCTACTCTTCATGTAGTGTGGATTCAAGGATACAGAGTGTAAAGTGTCTTCTGAGGTCTAGTCCTTGAGGAGTGTGGATCGAGGACACAGAGTGTAAAGTGCCTTCTGAGGTCTAGTCTTTGGGGAGTGTGGATCGAGGACACAGAGTGTAAAGTGCCTTCTGAGGTCTAGTCTTTGGGGAGTGCGGATCCAAGGACATTGAGTATAGACTGTCTTCTGAGGTATGGTCTTCGTGGAGTGTAGATTCAAGGACATGGAGTGTAAAGTGTCTTCTGAGGTCTAGTGTTTGTGGAGTGTGGATTCGAGGACGTAGAGTGTAAACTGTCTACTGAGGTCTAGTCTTTTGGAGTGTGGTTTCAAGGACACAGAGTGTAGATTTTCTACTGAGGTTGAGTCTTTATGAAGTGTGGATCCAAGGACATAAAGTGTTGAGTATCTTCTAGGGTCTGGTCCTTGTGGAGTGTGGATTCGAGGACATACAGGTACATGCATCAATGCAGGCTTTTGCGATTCCTTAATTGCGATTATTAAGGAATCGCAATGAAGGAATTGCAAAAGCCTGTGCATGTAGGAATTGCTATGAAATTAACGATTCCCAGACATTCCCTAATTGCGACTTGCAAATTGCAAATTGCAAGTCACAATTAAGGAATGCCTTCCCCATCATTCCCATGGGCCTGCAGGCCCATAGGAATGAATGGGAGATAGCATGCACAATTTGCGAGTACCAATAGGTACTCGCAAATCACTCATGCAATTTCAAGGGTGCAAGGGTGTCAAAAGGACACCGTGTTGCACCCCTGATTTTGCTTTGTGCACACATGTTGTGCACGTGTGTGTGTACCCTACATCTTTGAAAAATGCACATTAGTGCATTTTTCAAAGTTTTTGCAAATAACCATTAAGTTCAACTTGATGGTAATTTGCGCCCCCTAGTAAGCGAAATCACTATTCTATAGTGGTTCTTGCATTGCATTTAAGGAATTGCAAATTGCGATTCCTTAAATGCGATCGCAATTTGAGAAATCACAATTAATTGCGAATTCTCAAATTGCGAGTGCCTTGAACCTTGATGCATCGCAAATGCCCTTTTTGCGGGCGCAAACAGCCAATTTTTGTGATGAGCACCGTTTGCGCTCGCAAAAATAGTTGATGCATGTGCCTGATAGAGTATAAACTGTGTACTAATGTCTCGTCTTTTTGATGTGGATTCAAGGACATGGAGTGTAAAGTGTCTACTGAGGTCCAGTCTTTGGGAATGTGGGTTGAAGGCCACATTGTGTTATGTGGCTACGGCGCTCTTGTCTTCCGGAAGTGTACATTCAAGAACATGGAGTGTGCTTTGGCTGAAGAGTTCATCTTTTCTAAGACTGTTGATTCAGACCATGGTGTCTGATTGGTCTTCAGAGGTTTTGTGGGGTCTGTCCCATGGGAAACATCTTTAGAAGAATCTCGGGGTTCTGACGATGGCGTGACGCTCATAGAGATGGACCCCGTAGACTTATTTTGGACTATTACTGTGGTTACAGCCATGCGGAATCTGATGTTCGGGCAGGCCAGGGAAGCCCGAGCTTCTGTGTGAAGGAAGGGATGTCTGGTGATACTTCTGCCCGGTGGGCCTCTGCTGAGACGAACTAGAGGATACAGATGAGCAGACAAAATTACCAGTGCTGGGATGTTTTGACTGCTTCGAGGAGAGAGAGCTCTGGCTTTGCAGTGGAAAGGCAGCAGCTCAAGGAGCAGTATGTTCCCGAAAAGGTTTCCAAAATCAAAATCCAGCTGCAGGTAATGTGCTAATAATAATCTCATGGAAAGATCGGAAAGTAGCTAGCCCTTGGTTTGCTTCGCGAAGTGGTGAATCATCCTGCGGGGTGTGGGTGGCTGTGAAATTTACAAGCTGACTTGTTTGGCAAAATGTTAATCAATCTCAACACAGTGATTAGCCTAATGACACATCTTGTGTCGACTAATAGATAAGTGAGCCTCTTCGTCTGCAGCACCCTGTGGGCTCCGCGCGTACCTGTCGCGCGACAGTCTTCGCGGAACGTGACTCGAGCGGATGGCATTACTGTGGCACTCAGTGTTGCTGAGGGCAAAGCCGTCCAGCAGGGCATCGCAAACATCTGTATGACTCATCCTCAGCAGGTACAATTCCAGTCTGATGAGATGTTGTTTCGCTCCTCTGTAGCCTGATTGCAAGACTTAGGGGAAGGGAAAGGAATTCATCATCTTACAGGGCACAGCCCGGTTGTTCCCGATGGGTGAGGTACGCTGACCCCAATAGATAAAACCCCTCCGTCCCCTGTGATGGGGACTCTTTTCCCTTCACCTGAAGGACAGGTTAGGGTCCTACACCTGAGAATTAGATTATGCACTTCAGAACAGAGCGCGGAATACGAGCCCGCAGCACAAGGGGGCGACAGTCATCGCTTCTTACTCCCATCAGTCCTTGGATGATACCCAGATGCTTCCATAGAGGCGACTCTCAAGAGTCAGAAACTGGAAATCTGCCCTGAAGCAGGGACTCGTGGTGGCAGCGGTGGCGTAGCAGTGGTGCCAAGGACCCTTGGGCACCTCCATGAACAGGGGTTTACCCCAGCACCCCCATGAAAAGGGCTCTAATGGGGACCCCAGCACCCCCATGAACAGGGCTCTCATGGGGACCCCAGCACCCCCATGAACAGGGCTCTCATGGGGACCCCAGCACCCCCATGAACAGGGCTCTCATGGGGACCCCAGCACCCCCATGAACAGGGGTTCACCCCGGGGACCCCAGCACCTGCACGAACAGGGGTTCACCCCGGGGACCCCAGCACCTGCATGAACAGGGGTTCTCCCTGGAGACACCAGCACCACCATGAACAGGGGTTCACCCCTAGGACCCCAGCACCTCCATGAACAGGGGTTCTCCCTGGAGACCCCAGCAACTGCATGAACAGGGGTTCTCCCTGGAGACCCCAGCACCTGCATGAGCAGGGGTTCACCCTGGGGACCCCAGCACCTCCATGAACAGGGGTTCACCCTAGGGACCCCAGCACCACCATGAACAGGGCTCTCTCCCCGGGGCCCCGGCACCTCCATGAACAGGGGTTCACCCCAGGGACCCCAGCACCACCATGAACAGGGGTTCACCCTAGGGACCCCAGCACCACCATGAACAGGGCTCTCTCCCCGGGGCCCCGGCACCTCCATGAACAGGGGTTCACCCCAGGGACCCCAGCACCACCATGAACAGGGGTTCACCCCGGGGACCCCAGCACCTCCATGAACAGGGGTTCTCCCCTAGGACCCCAGCACCCCCATGAACAGGGGTTCACCCCGGGGACCCCAGCACCTCCATGAACAGGGGTTCACCCCAGGGACCCCAGCACCTCCATGAACAGGGGTTCTCCCTGGACACCCCAGCACCTCCATGAACAGGGGTTCACCCCGGGGACCCCAGCACCACCATGAACAGGGCTCTCTCCCCGGGGCCCCGGCACCTCCATGAACAGGGGTTCACCCCAGGGACCCCAGCACCACCATGAACAGGGGTTCACCCCGGGGACCCCAGCACCTCCATGAACAGGGGTTCTCCCCTAGGACCCCAGCACCCCCATGAACAGGGGTTCACCCCGGGGACCCCAGCACCTCCATGAACAGGGGTTCACCCCGGGGACCCCAGCACCTCCACGAACAGGGGTTCTCCCTGGACACCCCAGCACCTCCATGAACAGGGGTTCACCCCGGGGACCCCAGCACCTCCATGAACAGGGGTTCACCCCGGGGACCCCAGCAGCTCCATGAACAGGGGTTCTCTCTAGGGACCCCAGCACCTGCATGAACAGGGGTGCTCTGGGGACCCCAGCACCTCCACAAACAGGGGTTCACCCCTAGGACCCCAGCACCTCCATGAACAGTGGTTCACCCGGGGGGCCCCAGCACCTCCATGAACAGGGGTTCTCCCCTAGGACCCCAGCACCTCCACGAACAGGGGTTCTCCCTGGAGACCCCAGCACCTGCATGAGCAGGGGTTCACCCTGGGGACCCCAGCACCTCCATGAACAGGGGTTCACCCTAGGGACCCCAGCACCACCATGAACAGGGGTTCACCCCGGAGACCCCAGCACCTCCATGAACAGGGGTTCACCCCAGGGACCCCAGCACCACCATGAACAGGGGTTCACCCCGGGGACCCCAGCACCTCCATGAACAGGGGTTCTCCCCTATGACCCCAGCACCCCCATGAACAGGGGTTCACCCCAGGGACCCCAGCACCTCCATGAACAGGGGTTCACCCCAGGGACCCCAGCACCTCCATGAACAGGGGCTCACCCCAGGGACCCCAGCACCACCATGAACAGGGACTCTCCCCAGGGACCCCAGCACCTCCATAAACAGGGGTTCACCCCAAGGGCCCCAGCACCACCATGAATAGGGGTTCTCACCGGGGACCCCAGCACCTCCATGAACAGGGGTTCCCCCTGGGGACCCCAGCACCACCATGAACAGGGGCGCTCTGGGGACCCCGGCACCACCATGAACAGGGGCGCTCTGGGGACCCCGGCACCTCCATGAACAGGGGCGCTCTGGGGACCCCAGCACCACCATGAACAGGGGCGCTCTGGGGACCCCAGCACCACCATGAACAGGGGCGCTCTGGGGACCCCGGCACCTCCATGAACAGGGGTTCTCCCTGGGGACCCCAGCACCTCCATGAACAGGGGCTCACCCCAAGGGACCCCAGCACCTCCACAAACAGGGGTTCACCCCGGGGGCCCCAGCACCTCCATTAACAGGGGTTCTCTCTAGGGACCCCAGCACCTGCATGAACAGGGGTGCTCTGGGGACCCCAGCACCTCCACAAACAGGGGTTCACCCCTAGGACCCCAGCACCTCCATGAACAGGGGTTCTCCCTGGAGACACCAGCACCACCATGAACAGGGGTTCACCCCTAGGACCCCAGCACCTCCATGAACAGGGGTTCTCCCTGGAGACCCCAGCAACTGCATGAACAGGGGTTCTTCCTGGAGACCCCAGCACCTGCATGAGCAGGGGTTCACCCTGGGGACCCCAGCACCTCCATGAACAGGGGTTCACCCTAGGGACCCCAGCACCTCCATGAACAGGGCTCTCTCCCCGGGGCCCCGGCACCTCCATGAACAGGGGTTCACCCCAGGGACCCCAGCACCACCATGAACAGGGGTTCACCCTAGGGACCCCAGCACCACCATGAACAGGGCTCTCTCCCCGGGGCCCCGGCACCTCCATGAACAGGGGTTCACCCCAGGGACCCCAGCACCACCATGAACAGGGGTTCACCCCGGGGACCCCAGCACCTCCATGAACAGGGGTTCTCCCCTAGGACCCCAGCACCCCCATGAACAGGGGTTCACCCCGGGGACCCCAGCACCTCCATGAACAGGGGTTCACCCCGGGGACCCCAGCACCTCCACGAACAGGGGTTCTCCCTGGACACCCCAGCACCTCCATGAACAGGGGTTCACCCCGGGGACCCCAGCACCTCCATGAACAGGGGTTCACCCCGGGGACCCCAGCACCTCCATGAACAGGGATTCTCCCTTGCTACTGACTCATGGTGATGGGGGTGTCTCTTTTTTACAATCTTTTTTTGTCCTCATCTCCCCATAGACACAGCAGTTTTGACAAGCCGCTTCGTACTAACTGTGCTCCCTCCGACTTACTGCATCCGTCTAGCCATCCACGGCCTTCCTCTTTATCCCGAGGACTGGGCGTAATCATTGGACACATATTCCGCTCTCCAAATATCACCCATTTATCATATGCAGACGTCTTCCCCATGATATCAGAGGGGACCAGATGTACGTTAGTGATTCTTCATATTCTAGGCTCGCCATACGAAGAGCGGCTTTAATCCAACTTTCTCTTGTTGGAGAGGCGGGGTCTTTCTATCTTATGCATATCTCTCTTCTAGCCAAAACCACCAGATTAAGAAGCCAGCCCTTTTGTGGCTGTAACAGTGTTGTGTTCTCCTGCTTATTCACACCAAAAAGGACCAAAGGTAGATCTACCGCTATATGCATTTGAAAAATATCCGACAAGGATTCACCCACCTCTTTCCAATATATGCCCAGTTCTGCACATTCAAAAAACATATGTACATCAGCCACTTTGTTGATGTGACACCTCGGACATGATGGTACTAAGGTAGAGGGTCCAGAAAATGTGGCTATCTTCGCTGGAGTGTAGTATAGCCTGTTTAAGTGTGGTAGGCTTAATAAATAAATTAAATTAATAAATTTTTACATTAATTTTATGGAGAACTTGAACATAATTTCGGCTTCTTGATGAAGTGGGGTGTTGTTCCAGACAGCTACCTGCGGAGGAACTTCCTGATCTACTGCATCCAAGAGGCTATTATACCAAAATGATACCTCTTTTTTCCTTGGTAAAACACTCTCAAATAGCCGCTAGCTCCCAATTACCTTCTGTCTCTCCTGCCTCCGCCTCAAACCAAGATCTTAACTGAAGGTACTTAAATCGGGAGAATGTAAACCCTATCTTATCAGAAAGTACTTCCCAAGGGAGAACCCCATCCGAGTCTACCAAATCTGACCACTTCTCTAACCCAGCTCTTCTTATCGGGATTGCTAAAGAGTCTTTCAAACAGGCTGGGGTACCCGGTGAGTCCCAAATCGGTGCGGATGGAGAAAAATAGCCTACACCCCAGATACGTCGTAGTTTAAACCATATCTGAAGTGCTGCCTTTAACACCTCAAGGCTTACCTTCTTGAAAAATCTTGGGGCCTCAAACTTATATAGGAACCCCGCCTGCCCATTGCCACCCTCTGTTAAGACAAGTTCTCCTTATAATCTACCCCATGAAGTTTCTGATGGATTGGATAGGAGCATCCTAAGCCCCTTAAATTGAAAGGCCAGTAAGTATAGATTTAAATCCGGAAGCGCCAGCCCCCCTTTTAACAATTTTCTTCGTAGTTTTTTCCAAGATAGCGTAGCACTTTTTTGGCCCTAGATAAAACTACCTATTTTCCCTTGGATTTTATTTATACTATCTTGGGGAAAAATAAGGGGGAGCGCGCTAAAAAGGAAGGTAGGTAACCCACGCGGACTCCAGATGAGTCAAGGCTCCTTCAACTGAGGCGCCCCGCGATCCTCCTGCCCACGTTGAAGCACCTCACATCCATGAGGGAGGTCCTTTACTTTTTGACTACACATACTTAGATAGGTAGTCCCCTCTGAATGGTAGCTCCTTAATTAGCAGCACCGTTTAGTGTAGATATTCAACACCAACCCCCTTTTTTTACACTGATTATACATATATAGGTCCTGAAGAATTGCCACGGTACTAATAGACCAAGAGGGCAAGAAACATGTCGACCCAGAGAGAAGAGCACACTAGTGAATGAACACCCCCCGACAGGGCCGGTGCCTCTCTTCTTCTTTGTATATTTCTTCTTTTTAGTAAGGTGGATTACCAACCAGAATAATACGTATCGTCTTGGAATATCCAACCTTTTTTAACTCACCCCCACAGCACTACTCACTATCTACACACACACGGGCCACATAACCCCACTTCATCATACGGCAAAGGAACAAAAGATCTCCGACAAAGAGCCCCTTTGCGGGTGCCCGTTGAGCATTGCAGCGCCGGCTCAACGAGGAGCAGGTCCATATGATGAAGCATGACACCTAGCTTGCTGGGTGTGTGAGGATCCTAGTTCCGCAAAAGCGGAATCCCAGATCCCACTACCTCCTTTCTCTCCCCCCCCCTTTTTTAACTCACCACCACTAATTAGTTGGTAGGCGATTTTTTAGCTCAGAGGAACAGCTTCCTTTTTTCTTTGTAGTACAGGACTAAGGAGGGCATGAAGCCTGGACCTCTTTAATAAGCCCCCATTGATTCCCCCTCTTCTTGTAAAAAAAAAGCATCCATGGCGTTGTAACCTATTTTGACGCAGGCTCAAGTAATACTGACGCATTGCTGCTTTACCGTGGCAATGCAGCCGTTCTTGTGAATGTGGCCCTGTTTGTAGGAACTGCTGACTCTGCAAAGGCAAAACTGATTGACAGGGACATAAAAGCTTCCTTTGCTTGGGTCAATCCCTGGATCTGATCCTGCAGCTTCCTCCGAGGGGTCCACTCTAGGCCTCTGCCATTGGTCCTGTCACCAGAGCTAGGCCCACATGTGTGAGTCCCAAGAAGCTTGTGCACGTGAAGAGCTCTGCAGGACAGCCACATGGGCTCTGTTCATGCTTTGTGAAGGCACCGTTCTTAGACCACAGTTCCAGCGTGGGTTTGTGTTGGCTAAGCCACCTTTTTATCCACATCCTATCACCGGCCTGCGCTGTCCCTGCTTCTTTATTGTTTAGCAACTTTAGAAAAACTTTTGGGCAGATTTACAAGCCCCTTGCACCACTTTTGCGTCACTTTTCCCATGTTAAAAGTGACGCAAATGTGCGCCTTTGGATATATGAATGCGCCATTGGTGTAAGGGCGGTGTACTTTCATTAGAGACGCCTGGCGCTCCTCTTATCTGAGGCCTTGCTAAGGCAAGCACAGCAGCTGGCAGCTGTGACTCAGCGGCAGGTGTGAGGTTCAGTCTATTTATGTCCAGACAGCTAGATTGTGAGAAGTGAAGCTATGATCAAAGCAGAGGCGGTGAGGAAGGCGTGCGCACGAGCCATTTACAACTTCCGGGACACTGCTGCTGGCCTCCTCCTGGTTGCGACCAAGGATCCAAAAACTTAGCAATGTGGAGCAGTCTGTGGTTTAAAATCACTAAAGTTACCATGGTTACTTGTGACCCTTAAGCAGACAATAGTTGAAATTAGTGAGAGCCGGAGCATTGCAGTTTAAAGTAATATCTGGTGTCTTATTCCGCTAAGCTGAAAGAGACCTCTGTGTGTGCGTTAATTGTGATCAAAGGTGGAGAACTCGAGGCTCTTTCTGCCACCACTCTACACTTCCCGTCTCTTTATCTCATGAACACCGAGGCTGCCTGGTCTTGATTCCACCTCAAGCCTCTTTCTTCCAGCGTCCTACACTTCCTGTCTCTTTATATAATGAATACCGAGGCTGCCTGGTCTTGATTCCACCTCACGCCTCTTTCTTCCTCCCCCTACACTGCCTGTCTCTTTATCTCATGAATACCGAGGCTGCCTGGTCTTGATTCCACCTCATGCCTCTTTCTTCCTCCCCCTACACTGCCTGTCTCTTTATCTCATGAATACCGATGCTGCCTGGTCTTGATTCCACCTCACGCCTCTTTCTTCCACCCCCTACACTTCCTGTCTCTTTATCTCATGAATACAGATGCTGCCTAGTCTTGATTCCACCTCATGCCTCTTTCTTCCACCACCCTACACTTCCTGTCTCTTTATCTCATGAATACCGAGGCTGCCTGGTCTTGATTCCACCTCATGCCTCTTTCTTCCACCCTACACTTCCTGTCTCTTTATCTCATGAACACCGAGGCTGCCTGGTCTTGATTCCAGCTCATGCCTCTTTCTTCCACCACCCTACACTTCCTGTCTCTTCATCTCATGAATACCGAGGCTGCCTGGTCTTTATTCCACCTCATGCCTCTTTCTTCCACCACCCTACACTTCCTGTCTCTTTATCTCATGAATACCGAGGCTGCCTGGTCTTGATTCCACCTCATGCCTCTTTCTTCCACCCCCTACACTCCCTGTCTCTTTATCTCATGAATGCCGAGGCTGCCTGGTCTTGATTCCACCTCACGCCTCTTTCTTTCACCCCCTTACGCTTGCTGTCTCTTTATCTCATGAATACCGAGGCTGCCTGGTCTTGATTCCACCTCATGCCTCTTTCTTCCACCCCCTACACTTCCTGTCTCTTTATCTCATGAATACCGAGGCTGCCGGGCCTTGATTCCACCTCATGCCTCTTTCTTCCTCCCCCTACACTTCATGTCTCTTTATCTCATGAATACCGAGGCTGCCTGGTCTTGATTCCACCTCATGCCTCTTTCTTCCACCACCCTACACTTCTTGTCTCTTTACCTCATGAATACCGAGGCCGCCTGGCCTGGATTCCATCTCATGCCTCTTTCTTCCACCACCCTACACTTCCTGTCTCTTTATCTCATGAACACCGAGGCAGCCTGGTCTTGATTCCACCTCATGCCTCTTTCTTCCACCCCCTACACTTCCTGTTCTCTTTATCTCATGAATACCGAGGCTACCTGGCCTTGATTCCACCTCACGCCTCTTTCTTCCACCCATGCACTTCCTGTCTCTTTACCTCATGAATACCGAGGCCGCCTGGCCTGGATTCCACCTCATGCCTCTTTCTTCCACCACCCTACACTTCCTGTCTCTTTATCTCATGAATACCGAGGCTGCCGGGTCTTGATTCCACCTCATGCCTCTTTCTTCCTTCCCCCTTCACTTCCTGTCTCTTTATCTCATGAATACCGAGGCTGCCGGGTCTTGATTCCACCTCATGCCTCTTTCTACCACCGCACTACACTTCATGTCTCTTTATCTCATGAATACCGAGGCTGCCTTGTCTTGATTCCACCTCATGCCTCTTTCTTCCTTCCCCCTACACTTCCTGTCTCTTTATCTCATGAATACCGAGGCTGCCTGGTCTTGATTCCACCTCATGCCTCTTTCTTCCACCCCCTACACTCCCTGTCTCTTTATCTCATGAATGCCGAGGCTGCCTGGTCTTGATTCCACCTCACGCCTCTTTCTTTCACCCCCTTACGCTTGCTGTCTCTTTATCTCATGAATACCGAGGCTGCCTGGTCTTGATTCCACCTCATGCCTCTTTCTTTCACCACCCTTCACTTCCTGTCTCTTTATCTCATGAATACCGAGGCTGCCTGGTCTTGATTCCACCTCATGCCTCTTTCTTCCTCCCCCTACACTTCATGTCTCTTTATCTCATGAATACCGAGGCTGCCTGGTCTTGATTCCACCTCATGCCTCTTTCTTCCACCACCCTACACTTCCGGTCTCTTTATCTCATGAATACCGAGGCTGCCTGGTCTTGATTCCACCTCATGCCTCTTTCTTCCACCACCCTACACTTCTTGTCTCTTTACCTCATGAATACCGAGGCCGCCTGGCCTGGATTCCATCTCATGCCTCTTTCTTCCACCACCCTACACTTCCTGTCTCTTTATCTCATGAACACCGAGGCTGCCTGGTCTTGATTCCACCTCATGCCTCTTTCTTCCACCCCCTACACTTCCTGTTCTCTTTATCTCATGAATACCGAGGCTACCTGGCCTTGATTCCACCTCACGCCTCTTTCTTCCACCCCTGCACTTCTTGTCTCTTTACCTCATGTATACCGAGGCCGCCCGGCCTGGATTCCACCTCATGCCTCTTTCTTCCTCCCCCTACACTTCCTGTCTCTTTATCTCAAGAATACAGAGGCTGCCTGGTCTTGATTCCACCTCACGCCTCTTTCTTTCACCACCCTTCACTTCCTGTCTCTTTATCTCATGAATACCGAGGCTGCCTGGCCTTGATTCCACCTCATGCCTCTTTCTTCCTCCCCCTACACTTCCTGTCTCTTTATCTCATGAATACCGAGGCTGCCTGGTCTTGATTCCACCTCATGCCTCTTTCTTTCACCACCCTTCACTTCCTGTCTCTTTATGTCATGAATACCGAGGCTGCCTGGCCTTGATTCCACCTCATGCCTCTTTCTTTCACCACCCTTCACTTCCTGTCTCTTTATCTCATGAATACCGAGGCTGCCTGGCCTTGATTCCACCTCATGCCTCTTTCTTCCTCCCCCTACACTTCCTGTCTCTTTATCTCATGAATACCGAGGCTGCCTGGCCTTGATTCCACCTCATGCCTCTTTCTTTCACCACCCTTCACTTCCTGTCTCTTTATCTCATGAATACCGAGGCTGCCTGGCCTTGATTCCACCTCATGCCTCTTTCTTCCTCCCCCTACACTTCCTGTCTCTTTATCTCATGAATACCGAGGCTGCCTGGTCTTGATTCCACCTCATGCCTCTTTCTTTCACCACCCTTCACTTCCTGTCTCTTTATCTCATGAATACCGAGGCTGCCTGGTCTTGATTCCACCTCATGCCTCTTTCTTCCACCACCCTACACTTCCTGTTCTCTTTATCTCATGAATACCGAGGCTACCTGGCCTTGATTCCACCTCACGCCTCTTTCTTCCACCCCTGCACTTCTTGTCTCTTTACCTCATGAATACCGAGGCCGCCCGGCCTGGATTCCACCTCATGCCTCTTTCTTCCACCACCCTACACTTCCTGTCTCTTTATCTCATGAATACCGAGGCTGCCGGGTCTTGATTCCACCTCATGCCTCTTTCTTCCTTCCCCCTTCACTTCCTGTCTCTTTATCTCATGAATACCGAGGCTGCCGGGTCTTGATTCCACCTCATGCCTCTTTCTACCACCGCACTACACTTCTTGTCTCTTTATCTCATGAATACCGAGGCTGCCTGGTCTTGATTCCACCTCATGCCTCTTTCTTCCTTCCCCCTACACTTCCTGTCTCTTTATCTCATGAATACCGAGGCTGCCTGTTCTTGATTCTACCTTGTGCCTCTTTCTTTCCTCCACTTTTTATCTCTTCACCTCATCTTGTAGATTTGATTCCATTGGCAATTTCCCTCTTTGTCACTTTTTCCCTATCTTCTTATTCCTTCTCTCCTTTCTCTCTTAAGAGAGAAATTTCGGATGAGGAAAAATGAATCCTAGTCTCCAAAAATGAATGCTGGTGCCAACCTCAGGCAACTAAAAGCGCCAATTCGGCAAGCGAGGCACCCTGTGAGATTTGGTATCTATTCCACAGACTGACTGATCTCTTCCTTGAAACTGACGGGCTTGGAATTAGTTTTGATTGCAGCTGTTTTTGTACTCCATAAATGCTTTGGGCCTCATTTATGAAAAGTGACGCATCGCTGCTTGAAAACAGCAATGCGTCACTTTTCATTGCGCCCTCCTTGCAACACCAATGATGCGTCACAATTACATTATAACGCATCATGTCGCAAGGAGTTACAGATTCGTCAGTATTTCTGACGTATCTGTAAGCGTAAAAGTCACACATTGCTGGAATGTGTCACAAAAGTGACGCAACTCCAGCAATGCGTCCTTTCACATGGGGAAAGCCCCATGTGAAAGGGCCTGCGTCAGTCTTACGCCTGCTGTGAGGCAGGCGCAAGATTTTGACGCAACGGCGTCCTAAAAGTGACGCAGTGAAATCTCATAGATTTCACTGCGTCACTTCTACGAAGCTTTTTGTTGGGGAACGCCCCCTCTGCATACATTATACCTGACGCAGGTATAATGTAGCGCAGAGGTTTACAAAGTGACGCATCTGCTTAGATGCGTCACTTTGTAAATAGTGCGCAACAGGAGGCATGTTTTTACGCCCCAGATGCGTCACAAAAAGTGACGCATCAGAAGCGCAAAACTGATGCAAGGCCTCATAAATGAGGCAATTTACACTAAGCCACGAGTTAAGGAGTTAAGCCTGTGTGCTGTCGCTATCAGTGGGTTGACCTTAGGTTAATGTAGTGACTTTGGGGGTTGTGCTTGTTCCTTATAGTGTCAAGTCACCCACATCAAATAACAATCCAATATCATACAATAACCTTTACTCACTTTTTATACATAATAAATAAATATACATATTTTACTTCAGTTGGGCTTATTGTTTATATATGTTTAACAATCCTTTTTAATACACTTAAATGTTTTAAAATTGTAATTTACAATTTTGTTAATAGTGCATCAACATTTTAGAAACATATTGTACATTTAAAAAATGTTTTAACATTAAGATTTAACATCATTTTCTTAAACTTGTATAAACTCCCTATACTTTACCATTAAGAGATCCCTGCCCAGTTGCTGAGGACTCCTCCAAGTCTGCAGAACATGAAATATGGTTGTAATGTTACTTCTTGAAGTACCTTAACAGTCAAAATTGATGTGTTTACTGACTGCATGTCCTAATTCAGGTGATTAGGACATTATATTTCCCTTTGGGGGCTCCCTAGTCTCCTCTGCGGATGTCTCTAAACTGGTTTTCTCTCTTACCCCAGACTCGGGTCCCTTAACATCCTCCCTTGGACCTTGCCTAGAGCAGGTCGCCAGCTAAATGAACGTAATGACATGTTTAAAATATGCAAAAATGTGTATATTTTATTGGCTAAAATGTTTATATTATGTACTACTATTTACAGCCCTGAAGAAGCCCGTGTTGGGCGAAACGCATTAATTTTTTTTTTTGGCTGAGGATGCACTGAAATGAAATAAAATATTTATGATCTTCAGAAAATCTGCGTGAACGTCCATCACTCCTGTCTTCTCCATTGTGAAATTGCATGGCATTTTTAGCCAGAAATTGTGAATTGAACGTTGCCTCTCCAAATGTGTGTTTAAAGGCTAAATGAACGAGTCTTGTCTTAAGCTCTACGGAGCTAAAACAGAATGAATGATTCTTGGGAACAGCTCCTCTATCCAACAAGGCTTACTGGTCTCCCCCCCCCCCTTCCCCACCTAAGGCTGTTATAAAAAGCTTGGGGATGTAGCTCAAAGATAACTTGACAATGGAAGCCCAGGGCACTATAATCTCAGCCAGTTCTTTTGGATTGTTGTGGATGTTACACAAGATTGTGCTCTTGCTCCCCAAGACCTCGAGACGAGAGGTGCTTCAGGCTCTCGTTCTCTCACGCTTGGATTATAGTGAATTACTTTACCTGGGGTTCCCCATAGGAGTTACCCAGAAACTACAAGTTGTGTAAAATGCGGCCCGTGCACGTTACTCGGAATCCCTAGAGGTCTGTCGGCCAGGCAGGTATTGAAAGACCTTCACTAGATACCCATTTATTTATTTTGAAAGTTTTATATAGCGCGAACATGACCACCGAGAGTACCAGAGCGCGTCACAAATTATGCATCTTAAGGGGACACCCCCGCGCCGCACGGCCACCAGCTGCTGCGTGTGCCCCCAGTGCCTGCCTCTGTCTCAGCGCCGGCCTCGCTGCCGCCCTGAGCGCTCTCCTTGGTTTTCCCCCCGTTTTTTGCCTGCATTTGTGCTTGTTTTCTTCGTGTTTTCACTGCCTTTTTCCCCGTTTTTGCCCGAATTTGTGCTTGTTTTCTTCGTGTTTTCACTGCCTTTTTCCCCGTTTTTGCCCGAATTTGTGCTTGTTTTCTTCGTGTTTTCACTGCCTTTTTCCCCGTTTTTGCCCGAATTGGTGCTTGTTCTCTTCGTGTTTCACTGCCTTTGTTCCCGTTTTTTGCCTGAATTTGTGCTTGTCTTTGCATCTGCCCATCTCGCCGCCCCCCGCTCCCGCTTCCCGCCACCGCCTTAGCCCCGCCCCTTTTTTCTTCTGTTTCCCTCCCCGCTCCCGCCTCCCAGCTGCTCCGCCCACCCGCGCACTTGGCCTTAAATGGCGACCGTGCGACGCAGGTGAGTGTGACCCACTTGTGGGACACCCCCGCGCCGCACGGCCACCAGCTGCTGCGTGTGCCCCCAGTGCCTGCCTCTGTCTCAGCGCCGGCCTCGCTGCCGCCCTGAGCGCTCTCCTTGGTTTTCCCCCCGTTTTTTGCCTGCATTTGTGCTTGTTTTCTTCGTGTTTTCACTGCCTTTTTCCCCGTTTTTGCCCGAATTTGTGCTTGTTTTCTTCGTGTTTTCACTGCCTTTTCCCCGTTTTTGCCCGAATTTGTGCTTGTTTTCTTCGTGTTTTCACTGCCTTTTTCCCCGTTTTTGCCCGAATTGGTGCTTGTTCTCTTCGTGTTTCACTGCCTTTGTTCCCGTTTTTTGCCTGAATTTGTGCTTGTCTTTGCATCTGCCCATCTCGCCGCCCCCCGCTCCCGCTTCCCGCCACCGCCTTAGCCCCGCCCCTTTTTTCTTCTGTTTCCCTCCCCGCTCCCGCCTCCCAGCTGCTCCGCCCACCCGCGCACTTGGCCTTAAATGGCGACCGTGCGATGCAGGTGAGTGTGACCCACTTGTGGGACACCCCCGCGCCGCACGGCCACCAGCTGCTGCGTGTGCCCCCAGTGCCTGCCTCTGTCTCAGCGCCGGCCTCGCTGCCGCCCTGAGCGCTCTCCTTGGTTTTCCCCCCGTTTTTTGCCTGCATTTGTGCTTGTTTTCTTCGTGTTTTCACTGCCTTTTTCCCCGTTTTTGCCCGAATTTGTGCTTGTTTTCTTCGTGTTTTCACTGCCTTTTTCCCCGTTTTTGCCCGAATTTGTGCTTGTTTTCTTCGTGTTTTCACTGCCTTTTTCCCCGTTTTTGCCCGAATTGGTGCTTGTTCTCTTCGTGTTTCACTGCCTTTGTTCCCGTTTTTTGCCTGAATTTGTGCTTGTCTTTGCATCTGCCCATCTCGCCGCCCCCCGCTCCCGCTTCCCGCCACCGCCTTAGCCCCGCCCCTTTTTTCTTCTGTTTCCCTCCCCGCTCCCGCCTCCCAGCTGCTCCGCCCACCCGCGCACTTGGCCTTAAATGGCGACCGTGCGACGCAGGTGAGTGTGACCCACTTGTGGGACACCCCCGCGCCGCACGGCCACCAGCTGCTGCGTGTGCCCCCAGTGCCTGCCTCTGTCTCAGCGCCGGCCTCGCTGCCGCCCTGAGCGCTCTCCTTGGTTTTCCCCCCGTTTTTTGCCTGCATTTGTGCTTGTTTTCTTCGTGTTTTCACTGCCTTTTTCCCCGTTTTTGCCCGAATTTGTGCTTGTTTTCTTCGTGTTTTCACTGCCTTTTTCCCCGTTTTTGCCCGAATTTGTGCTTGTTTTCTTCGTGTTTTCACTGCCTTTTTCCCCGTTTTTGCCCGAATTGGTGCTTGTTCTCTTCGTGTTTCACTGCCTTTGTTCCCGTTTTTTGCCTGAATTTGTGCTTGTCTTTGCATCTGCCCATCTCGCCGCCTCCCGCTTCCCGCCACCGCCTTAGCCCCGCCCCTTTTTTCTTCTGTTTCCCTCCCCGCTCCCGCCTCCCAGCTGCTCCGCCCACCCGCGCACTTGGCCTTAAATGGCGACCGTGCGACGCAGGTGAGTGTGACCCACTTGTGGGACACCCCCGCGCCGCACGGCCACCAGCTGCTGCGTGTGCCCCCAGTGCCTGCCTCTGTCTCAGCGCCGGCCTCGCTGCCGCCCTGAGCGCTCTCCTTGGTTTTCCCCCCGTTTTTTGCCTGCATTTGTGCTTGTTTTCTTCGTGTTTTCACTGCCTTTTTCCCCGTTTTTGCCCGAATTTGTGCTTGTTTTCTTCGTGTTTTCACTGCCTTTTTCCCCGTTTTTGCCCGAATTTGTGCTTGTTTTCTTCGTGTTTTCACTGCCTTTTTCCCCGTTTTTGCCCGAATTGGTGCTTGTTCTCTTCGTGTTTCACTGCCTTTGTTCCCGTTTTTTGCCTGAATTTGTGCTTGTCTTTGCATCTGCCCATCTCGCCGCCCCCCGCTCCCGCTTCCCGCCACCGCCTTAGCCCCGCCCCTTTTTTCTTCTGTTTCCCTCCCCGCTCCCGCCTCCCAGCTGCTCCGCCCACCCGCGCACTTGGCCTTAAATGGCGACCGTGCGACGCAGGTGAGTGTGACCCACTTGTGGGACACCCCCGCGCCGCACGGCCACCAGCTGCTGCGTGTGCCCCCAGTGCCTGCCTCTGTCTCAGCGCCGGCCTCGCTGCCGCCCTGAGCGCTCTCCTTGGTTTTCCCCCCGTTTTTTGCCTGCATTTGTGCTTGTTTTCTTCGTGTTTTCACTGCCTTTTTCCCCGTTTTTGCCCGAATTTGTGCTTGTTTTCTTCGTGTTTTCACTGCCTTTTTCCCCGTTTTTGCCCGAATTTGTGCTTGTTTTCTTCGTGTTTTCACTGCCTTTTTCCCCGTTTTTGCCCGAATTGGTGCTTGTTCTCTTCGTGTTTCACTGCCTTTGTTCCCGTTTTTTGCCTGAATTTGTGCTTGTCTTTGCATCTGCCCATCTCGCCGCCCCCCGCTCCCGCTTCCCGCCACCGCCTTAGCCCCGCCCCTTTTTTCTTCTGTTTCCCTCCCCGCTCCCGCCTCCCAGCTGCTCCGCCCACCCGCGCACTTGGCCTTAAATGGCGACCGTGCGACGCAGGTGAGTGTGACCCACTTGTGGGACACCCCCGCGCCGCACGGCCACCAGCTGCTGCGTGTGCCCCCAGTGCCTGCCTCTGTCTCAGCGCCGGCCTCGCTGCCGCCCTGAGCGCTCTCCTTGGTTTTCCCCCCGTTTTTTGCCTGCATTTGTGCTTGTTTTCTTCGTGTTTTCACTGCCTTTTTCCCCGTTTTTGCCCGAATTTGTGCTTGTTTTCTTCGTGTTTTCACTGCCTTTTTCCCCGTTTTTGCCCGAATTTGTGCTTGTTTTCTTCGTGTTTTCACTGCCTTTTTCCCCGTTTTTGCCCGAATTGGTGCTTGTTCTCTTCGTGTTTCACTGCCTTTGTTCCCGTTTTTTGCCTGAATTTGTGCTTGTCTTTGCATCTGCCCATCTCGCCGCCCCCCGCTCCCGCTTCCCGCCACCGCCTTAGCCCCGCCCCTTTTTTCTTCTGTTTCCCTCCCCGCTCCCGCCTCCCAGCTGCTCCGCCCACCCGCGCACTTCGCCTTAAATGGCGACCGTGCGAACGCGCAGCGTTGACGCGCAGCGGGCGCGCCGATTGTGCGCCGAAGGCGCGCCAAAGGTAAGCCCGTCTGCGCCCGTCCGCGACCGGACCGCGACCAGCGCCAGGACCCCTGGCCCCCACCGACGGAAGCCGACCCGACGAACCTACAGCGCCGCCGACCTCATCGCACTCAACACCGGCCACATCCCAGGATGTCACCGAGCCGCCCCGAAGCACACCCACGGACCCTTCAGCTGCCTCGCCTGCAAGTTCACCTGCACCCGGACCTTCCCTGCACCCGCCAAGCCGACCTCCAGCAGCACCCACCTCAAGTGCATCCTGCTCAACGCCCGCTCCGTCCACAGACACGCCGTAGAACTCTGGGACCTGCTCGACACCACCGCCCCCGACGTTGCCTTCATCACCGAGACCTGGATGAACGCCTCCTCAGCCCCAGACATCGCCATCGCCATCCCAGAGGGCTACAAGATCACCCGGAGGGACCGCGACAACCAGACCGGAGGAGGCATCGCCATCATCCACAGAGACACCATCCGCATCACGACCAACACCGACGACACCCTCACCACCGCTGAACACCTGCACTTCCAGATACACACCAACCCGAAGACCACCCTCAGAGGCACCCTGATCTACCGACCCCCGGGACCGCGCACACGATTCAGCGAGGACATCGCCGACTTCGTCAGCCCGCACGCTCTCCCCTCCGCCGACTACATCCTCCTGGGGGACCTCAACTTCCACCTGGAGAACAACAACGACCGCAACACCATCACCCTGCTCGACAACCTCGACAACCTCGGACTCAAGCAGCTAGTGACCACCCCCACCCACCTCGCCGGACACACACTCGACGCCGTCTTCTCATCCAGCAAAGACGTCACCTTCAGCCACGCAACAGGACTCCACTGGACGGACCACAGCTGCGTCCACTTCACCTTCAGAAGAACGACGATCCACCACCTCCAGCAACAGGTTGCTCGAAGAAGCTGGAACAAGATCACAGCCGACCAGCTCACCGCCTCCCTGAGCCAGCACCCCCCCGCCAGCTCAGCGAACCCCAGCCAGGCCGCCGACAACCTCACGAAGTGGATCAGCAACTGCGCGGACGAACTCGCCCCTCTGAGGACCCCGCCCAGCAGATCCTGCAGCAGAAAAACACCATGGTTCACCGACGAACTCAAGTGCTCCAAGAAGAACTGTCGAGCCCTCGAGAAAGCCTGGAGAAGGGAACCAACGACGGACAACATGACCACCCTCAAGCTCGCCACCCGGAAACACCACCAACTGATCCGCGCCACCAAGAAAAATGCATACAAGGACCGGCTGGACAACAACGCACACAACTGCAAGGAACTCTTCAACATCGTGAAAGAGCTCTCCAACCCCAACGCCGGAAACAACGACATCACCCCGTCGCAAGACCTCTGCAACTCCCTCGCGTCCTACTTCCACAACAAAATCACGGACATACACAACAGCTTCAACAACCAACCAACGCAAGCCACAACCGCAACGACGCCACCATCCACCACCCTCCGCACCTGGACCCCGATCAGCACCGAAGACACCATCCGCACCATGAACTCCATCCACTCCGGATCTCCGACTGACCCCTGCCCTCACCACGTCTTCAACAAGGCCGACGCTGTCCTCGCACCCCACCTGCGGGACATCATCAACACCTCCTTCGACTCCGCCACCTTCCCTGAGAGCTGGAAGCACGCCGAACTCAGCGCTCTCCTCAAGAAACCCACAGCAGACCCCACCGACCTCAAGAACTACCGTCCCATCTCGCTCCTCCCGTTCCCGGCCAAAGTCATCGAGAAGACCGTCAACAAACAGCTGGCCGCCTTCCTCGAGACGAATGGATCCCTCGACCCCTCACAGTCCGGCTTCCGAGCGAACCACAGCACCGAGACCGCCCTCATCGCCGCCACCGACGACCTTCGAACTCTGATGGACAACGGAGAAACAGCGGCCCTCATCCTCCTGGACCTCTCCGCGGCTTTCGACACTGTCTGCCACCGCACCCTAGTACAGCGCCTCAGCAACATCGGAATCCAGGAGAAGGCGCTGGAATGGATCACCTCCTTCCTCGACGGAAGAACACAAAGAGTCCGCCTACCACCGTACAAGTCAGAGGCCACCAAAGTCATCTGCGGCGTACCCCAAGGATCCTCGCTGAGCCCAACCCTCTTCAACGTCTACATGAGCCCCCTCGCGGCCATCGCACGCCAACACAACCTGAACATCATCTCCTACGCCGACGACACCCAGCTGATCCTCTCCCTGACCAACGACCCCGCCACCGCCAGAGCCAACCTGCACGAAGGGATGAGAGACGTAGCCGAATGGATGACGACCAGCCGCCTGAAACTGAACTCAGACAAGACGGAGGTCCTCATCCTGGGCTCCACGCCCTCCGCCTGGGACGACTCCTGGTGGCCCCCCGCCCTGGGCACCGCACCCAAACCGACGGACCACGCACGCAACCTGGGCTTCATCCTGGACTCCTCCCTCTCCATGACCAGACAAGTCAACGCCGTCTCCTCGTCATGCTTCAACATCCTGCGCATGCTACGTAAGATCTTCCGGTGGATCCCCACCGAGACGAGGAAGACGGTCACCCAAGCCCTCGTCACCAGCCGACTGGACTACGGCAACGCCCTCTACGCCGGAACCACTGCCAAACTCCAGAAGAGACTCCAGCGGATCCAGAACGCCTCGGCGAGACTCATCCTCGACATCCCCCGACGCAGCCACATCTCCGGACACCTGAGAGATCTGCACTGGCTCCCGGTCAACAAGAGAATCACCTTCCGGCTCCTCACCCACGCGCACAAAGCCCTACACGACCAAGGCCCGAGCTACCTCAACAACCGGATCAACTTCTACACTCCCAAGCGCCTCCTCAGATCAACCAACCACGCCCTCGCCACCGTCCCCCGCATCCGAAGAGCGACAACAGGAGGAAGATCCTTCTCCCACCTGGCCGCCAAGACCTGGAACTCACTTCCGACCAATCTGCGCCTGACCCAAGACCACCTCTCCTTCAGGAAGAAGCTCAAGACCTGGCTGTTCGAGCAGTAGCGGCACCCCCCCCCTCCCAGCGCCTTGAGACCCTACTGGAACACTCTCCCATTCCATATCAAATCTGCCCCTACGCTTCTTAAATTATGGAACACTCTCCCATTCCATATCAAATCTGCCCCTACGCTTCTTAAATTTCGAAAAAGCCTTAAAACATGGCTTTTCTCTACTTCCTAACCCTTCGTCTTCAGTAGCGAGTTCTTAGTTCTGCAGCGCCGAGACACCCGTATGGGTATTTGATGCGCTTTAAAAATTGCAAAATAAATAAATAAATACGGGTGAGTAGTGCGCTATACAAATGACCTGATTGATTGATTGATTATAATACAGATTATGCTTCAGAGGGTGTAAACATACAAAGCAGAATACACGGGCGACAAAAACAAAGTCTAAAATAGTCAAAGAGCCAGAAACAACATGTATGGACCCGAATCCTATGCAGGTGTCATGCTCAGGCAGAACTTTCTTCATCATGAGCCCTTTGACCTCTTTTTTAACCGCATGCGCGATGCGGCGATTTTCGCGCTACGTGGCTTTTTTTAAAAATCCGCGTTACATGACGAGCTGAGCTCGTCATCAGCGTGCGAGCGGTGCAACTCATGACGAGCTCAGCTCGTCATGAGCGCCGAAGGGGTTAAAGAGGACAGTAGAGGGGTTCACCCTGACTTCAGGGGGAAGGGAGTTCCAGATCCTCTGAGCCAACCCTGAGAAGGCTCGGTTATAGGTCTTTTTTTTCTTGAATAACTGAGGTATAAGCTAAAGGGTGCTGGCGCTTCTGGAAGCTCTAGACCCACAAGAGAGTTCCAATTTCTGCGCTAGGTACAGCGAGGTCTTGAAGTGGATGGCTTTGTGTGCCATACATGCAATTTTTAACTGAATCCGAGCTTCATATGGGAGCCAATTCAGTTCCCGCAAGTCAGGAGAGATGTGGTGGTATTTTTTAGAAGCAGTTAAAAGCCAAGCACCGGAATTGAGGGTAGCCCTCAGAGGAGCCATCCTCACTCTAGGCAGGCCGCAAAGTGTTGCGCTACCATAGCCCAGCTTTGCGATCACCAATGCTTGAACTGCAGTCTTTAGGCCATGAGCTGAGAGGAAGGGTTTGAGTTTCGTAGGTAAGGGGAGTTGAAAGTTCGCTCCTTTGGTGAGGGAGCTGATGTACTTCTGCATGGTCAGGCTTTTGTCTAGAATGACGTCCAGAGATGATGCCGAGTCCACGAGGTGTGGTCTGCAGTTAAGAGCCGTCAGCTGATTCAACCAGTGTTCCATGACGAGGGATTGGTTGTGGGGTGAGATCCGTAGGAATTCCGTTTTAAGATGATTGTGTGTCAGCCAGCTTTGTGTTTCCAAAAGGGGGTGGTAATGGACGGAGCATCTGAACCAATCAAACACTCACCCCCAGTCAAAAGATCTGGGTTTGATCCATCACCGTTCTTTAGCCCACTCCGCCACCCCAGCCCAGACATGGCTATATGCAAATCAGTCTGACCCTGTGTCTCATGGGAACAGTCCAGTCCACCCCCTTTTGTACCGCTTTTGGCCGCCATAAGTGTGGCAGGGTATGCTCAGACGTGAGTCCCTTGCTCACTTTGCCACTGGAGTCAAGCAAGCCTGGCTGAAGACGGCTGATAGCCAGAAACAGGTCCTTGGATGCTTGATTCCAGTCTGGGAAAGACATGGCTTGGCAGTTCGGACTGGACTGTTCCCATGGGTCACAGGGTTAAGGCTGATTTGCAAATGGCTGGGTCTAAACTGGAAAGGCATGGTGAGCAAAAAAACGATGGATTTAGGCCCAGATCTCTGTACTGGGGTGAATGTATGACATTGTTCTGCATTCTGTCCATCAACGTTTGTTTTGCCTCCTCACGGGTTGGCAGGTGTTTGTGGGCCCTGGAGGAGCAGGCTGTCTGGGGTCTGAGGGCCCCGTCTCGGGGCTCAGGGGGAGGGCCTGGCCTTCCTTCCTTCCCCCTCGGCTGGCAGGTGTCCGAGGGTCCGTTCCGCCTGATTAGCCCCCGCCAGCTCCATCCGCTGCTGGTATTTACCGCGCATCTCTCCGAGACGTAAGTAAATTGGAGTAGGAGTGAGAGCGCGCGGCGTCTAATGAAGCCGGCCCGAGAGGCAGCAGCCCCTGACAGCCTGATGGGTTTCCATGGCGACCAGGGGTCTCTGCGCTCCGCCAGCACTCGCCTCCTGCTTGGACTGGGGAGGAAAGGATGCCCGGAGGGGGCAGGCTCCCCCCGCCACCCTGCTGACCAGCTTACCTGTCAGGGAAGCCCCATGGAGAGGGCGGGACCACCGGGACCGGTCTCTTCAGATAAGTTAACCCAGCCAGGCCCCATCCAACCCTGCGCGCAGGGACCACCTGCAAGAGGAGAGCGGGGGATGCTGCATCTCACTGCAAGCGCGGCCGCCCATTGGTCCGTCAGAAGACGCCTGATTGGATGAACCGATCAATCAAAAATACTTTTATTTGATTTCATTAAAATCTTAGGGCCTCATTTATGAGGCCTTGCGTCAGTTTTGCGCTTTGATGCGTCACTTTTTGTGACGCATCGGCGGCGTAAAACATGCCTCCTGTTGCGCACTATTTACAAAGTGACGCATCTAAGCATATGCGTCACTTTGTAAACCCCTGCGCTACATTATACCTGCGTCAGGTATAATGTATGCAGAGGGGGCGTTCCCCCGCAAAAAGCCTCGTAAAAGTGACGCAGTGAAATCTATGAGATTTCACTGCGTCACTTTTAGGACGCCATTGCGTCAAAATCTTGCGCCTGCCTCACAGCAGGCGTAAGACTGACGCAGGCCCTTTCACATGGGGCTGTCCCCATGTGAAAGGACGCATTGCTGGAGTTGCGTCACTTTTGTGACACACTCCAGCAATGCGTCACTTTTGCACCATACAGATACGTCAGAAATACTGACGTATCTGTAACTCCTTGCGACATGATGCGTCATGCATTAAATATGACGCATCATTGGTGTCGCAAGGAGGACGCAGTGAAGAGTGACGCATCGCTGTTTTCACGCAGCGATGCGTCACTTTTCATAAATGAGGCCCTTAAAAGGGTGGACGTACCACCATGTTTCATAAAACCAAAAATCCACATTTTACAGCTGGAAGTTAAACAGAGACAAGAGTTGTAGGAGGGTGAAACACAAAAGAAGTTTGAAGCTAAATCGTGTCAACAGGCGGTAAATTAAGAAATTAAAACATTTTTATGCTCCCTTTGTCCAAGAGTTTGTAACATGATGAAGCCCCCCTGGACAGTGAGCTGCTAATACATTACAAAATTACATGATCAGAGCAAATAAATAGCTGTGTAAAATTATTTTCACGCTGCTTATGTTAAATCGCGTGATTGGATGAGCGACCTATGACATCCAGGAGGGAAGAAAAGCAATCTGTACCAAGGAGCCAGGGGGTGCCCTTTGACCCCAGGTGGACACCTCTACGGAGAAGTTGTGAAGTGCTTTCTCACCCCACAAGTGGAAGTCTCTGTCAAGAGGTCACAAAGTGCTGCGTGACCCCCCAGGGGTGGTCCCTACCAAGAGGTTTAAGTGCTCTCTCACCTTCTAAGTGGAAGTCTTTCTCAATAGGCCAGGAAGTGATCTTTCACCACCCCTGTGTGGAGGTCTCAACCAAGAGGCCAGGAACCCCGAAGGGGCAATCTATACCGAAAGGCCATTTATTAAGATGAACTCCTTGACTCATCCACCTTCGCCCTCTGATGGGGCAGTTAGACAGTGCTCCTTCCTCGCTCTCGGGGGGGGGGGGGGGCCCAGTGAGGCATCAGGTGACTGAGGGTCTATGAGGTTGGGCTTGCTGTCTGCGAGTGCTTAATTTGTCTAATAATAAGTGTCCGGGCCCTTGCCCAGAAGCCCTGCCAGCGCTGCCAACGACAGTAGAAACACAAGTACTAACCATCACTTGAGATTATTCCAGATCCCCAAAGCTCTAAGTGTGGCCAGTGTGCAGCGCCGGTAACCACCGGCTCAAATTAACCACTGCTCTCCGCTCCCCAAAAATGGGTGGGGAGGGGGTTTGGTCCACTGAGCGATCAAAGATTTGACGAACAGTGTAACTGGGTTCTTGAGTCAGATCACTCCAATGAGAGGCCACAAAGCGGATGGGTATAGATGTTGGGGTTTCCCTCTCACTGCACCCACTAATTACGAAAGGGGATCCCTCCAGAGAGAGGCGAAGGGTTTAGTGGGTCGGGTCCTGAGTGTCCCGGCATCGCCACAGTTGATCCAGGCAGCCCTGTTTCAAGACTGAGGTCCCCTCACCTACTTGATGCCACCTTTGCTACAAACGGGTGTGTTTTTCTCTCCTTCCCCGTGGAATATTAGAGTTGATCTTAAATAGCCATATAGAAAGAAAAGAGAAAGGCTGGACCCATACTTTCAATATGGAGCATTGGTAGCATCCTTCAAGAGGTGCTGTGTGTTCGGGCGAGCCCACCATGGAAAGGACCATCCGTCCATCCGGGTTATGTTCACGCAATCATGGTCACAACGTTTCGACCCCCTAACACCGAGGGTCTTCATCAGGATTCACAGAGGTTCAGTGATGAAAGAGCAAGGGTAGAAATAGTTCATATGCAAATAAATGAATAAGGAAATCGAGTCAATTTATAGACGTCGCAAAACACTGCTGTGACGCTGACACGCTGAAACGCCGCCCGAATGAGTGCTGACGCATAGGTTTTGAACATTCAATATACAGCATCATTAATACTGTTGGGCCTGATTACAGATGATGGCATTATATATATATGATGTATCCGAATTTTTGATCGTTCTGAGGTCACTTCTGGATGCCATTTCAAATTCTCTTTGGTATCTGTTACATCTAGAGACCTTCTAGGACCTGTTACATGAATATACTGGCCCTGAAGAAGTCCGTAAGGACGAAACGCGTTGGCTACTTCGTGTTTTTGTGTGTCCTATTAGAAAAAAGAAAGAAGAATTATGAATAAAGAAATCATACTATGACCTGCTTCTTCGGTTCTTGAGAATTTATCTCTGTATATATTTCTTACACTGCTAAATGGAGGCTGGACCATTATGTTTTGAATTATTGTTGTGTGGTTTGTTCCACAGGGGACGGAAAGGTATTGCGTCCCAGGTCCTGTGCACCCAAGATAAGCACTATACCGAATTTAGGGATAGGTGCAGTCATCTTTTCCTCATACCCTGTGCGTGTATCTTTTCAATTTATAGACATGAGTGGGTGTAAAATGCGGGGTCCTATATCAGTTGAGAAAAGAAGGCGCCTCTGCGATCCTTGGGGCAGTATCGGGCGCGGGGCGCTGAGCACCCCCATGCTGGCGTGCTGACGTCCCGTCTTCATGATCCTTTCCATTGGGGGGTGGGAGAGGGCCGACGCCCTGGCAGTGAGCACAGAGCCCCCCTTGAGAGACCCTACCGACGCACCGTCTGCGGTATCTTGGCACCATGGGCCCAGACTGGCTCTTTTTTTCCATATTGGTATATATTATTAACTCTAGTATTTGATTGATTGGCTCACCCCAACACATCTCACTGTTTCACGTGGCACCTTTGTCCTCGGTGTGTTTGTGTGCCCCTCGTTGCGGGCGGGTGTGTGTGCTGCCCCTTGGTCCTAAGAGCCCTCCTTCTCGTCTTCCCACCGGTGTGACGTCATCCTTGTGAAACCAGCGCGAAGGATGAATAGCTACTCAGCCTGGCACCGCGTGAGGCAAGACCTCCGCGCCTCGACACCCTCACGGGGGACAAGCAGCGCTATGTAAATACCCTTCTGATCTGTAGACCCCCATTCCCCTCCGACCCCCAGATGTGTCACGCAAACTGAGGGTGCAGAAGGAGTGCACACCCAGGGTAAGTGGTGGGGGGCGGGGGATCAAGAGGCTGGTGACAGGGGCGGCTCTAGGCTCATGGTGGCCCTGGGCAGGGAACGAAGGTAGGGGGCCCCCGGAAGAGGGGGTCCGGGCGGGGCGGAGCGCGGAGGCCAATGAAGAGGGGGGCGTCAGGGTGTTTGGAAGTGGAACAGACGCGGAGGCCGCCAAATCCCGGCCAGGGGCCGCCACACAAATATGTATCCATCCACAGAGGATTATTATATTAAGGATGTATATTGGCTTGGTGACCCCTGGGGTTTGGTGGCCCTGTGCAGGTGCACAGCTTGCACATGTCTAAGGCCGCCCCTGCTGGTGCTCACATGGGGGGGGCACACAAGCAGTCCGGGGGCAGGTGCTCGCGCCCTCCCCCCGTGCCTTCTTCTGCTCGCGCACTGCGTCACGTCGGATTATGAGCCCCCGGGGCAATGAGTCAAGCCTCCATTTTCTCCTTCACTGCATTTGACGTAATCCCAACCCTTGCGCCCCCCAACCACCCTGCAAGCACCTCGCTCAGGTGGGAGGGATCGGCCGAGGGCGCCAAAGTGGGTCCGTGGAGCCAGGAGCCCCAGTTTCAAGGCGCATCGATGGTGGATCGGTGCTCCTGGCGGGATCTGGGCTCGGATGCTCCGGCCGTGGACGCACCGTCCTCCCAGGAGGAGGCCTCTTGGTACTGGACACGTGTGTGCGAGAGTGAGCGCTGTGGGCACCCCCACTTCCTCAGCTTATGAAGACCACCCTTCCTGGGCCGGGTAACGCCTGCCCCCCCAGGGTCCAGTCAGCGGTCTGCTGCCTCCGGGCCGTACCCTCCACGCAGATGATTGACAGACAGATGTGTATGGGCCAGAGGTTCCCTCTCTCCAAATCCAGGACAATCATGGGGCGTCACAGCCTGGGGGCAGCTCAGAGTGGACGTCCTGTGGTCTTGGACCCTACCGATCATAGGGGCTGATGGGCATACCCGCCTTAAGTTGGCAGGGTATGCCCAGACGTGGGTCCCGTGCTCACTAAGCCACTGGAGGCAAGCAAGCCGGGCAGAAGACGGCTGTAATGCCAGAAACCGGTCCTAGGATGCTTGATTCCGGTCCAGGGAGGACCTGGCTTGGCAGTTCGGGCTGGACTGTTCCCATGAGGCACAGGGTCAGAGCTGATTTGCATATAGCTGTGTCTAAACTAGGGTGGTGGAGGGAGCTAAAGAATGAAGATGGATTAGCACCATCGCCGCAGGGCTAATTCCCCTGTGGCGCGGCGCGGAGCACCGCGGTGCTGATGACGAGCTCAACTCGTCATGCAGGTGGCGCTGTGCTGATGACGAGCTGAGCTCGTCATGGCCACGCCCGCTCAATGTAACGCCCAGCACAGCGGGGAAATTATCCCCGCGTGGGCGTTCCGCGGAGGTCATGACGAGCTCAGCTCATCATCAGCACAGCGCCACCGTGCTGCATGACGAGCTGAGCTCGTCATGCAGCACGCAAGACCCAGATCAGTTGACTGGGGGTGAGTCCTTGCAATGTTCAACACTCCGATACCATCCCCTTTAGTTTTGCTTTGATCGCCCTAAGTTGGCAGGGTATGCCTAGACGTGGGTCCCTTGTTCACTTTGCCACTGGATTCAAGCAAGCCTGGCTGATGACGGCTAATTAGCCAGAAACCGGTCCCAGGATGCTTGTTTCCGGTCCAGGGAAGGCATGGCTTGGCAGTTCGGGCTGGACTGTTCCCATGAGGCACAGGGTCAGACTGATTTGCATATGGCCATGTCTGAACTGGGGTGGTGGAGTGAGCTAAAGAATGGTGATGGATTAAACCCAGATCAGTTGACTGGGGACGAGTGTTTGATTTGCTCAAACGCTCCGTCCATCATCTCCTTTGGTATCCCTTTGATCAAGTAGAGAGTCAAGCGCTTTCAGGGTTTGCAGTGTACAACAATCATTTTCAATTTCAAGTCCTGCATTTGACCAAGCGACTTCTCGGATCTTTGCGAAGTTATTGGCTCTTCTTATTGCTTTCATACAATTAACAGGTTGTGTTCTATTTCCTTACTTACATGATTGTTTATTGACAGCCCCTTCTCTTTTCAAAGTACGAGATGTGGGTCAGGTTCTACAGTCCCTAAGGGACTTTGGTCTTTTGGTAACTCTATAGAAATCACACCCGACTCCTTCTCAGTAGAAGAACTTTATCGGGGCTCGATTGGATACTCAAGCAGTAGCAACGTTTCTTCCTGTCGACATGATGCATTCTCTCTCTACTCCGGGGTACGGGGCTTGACACATTCACAGAGTTCTGCAAGATCCCGGTTAAGAGTGCATGGTCTGCCGGCAGCCTCAACAGCTGTGGTCCAGTGGGCACGGTTTCATTTGAAACCAGTGGAGAGTCACATTCTCAAACATTGGGACCCCAGTTCACAACATTACAAGCTGATGATACATCTTCCTGCTCAAATCTATCAGGATCTCTCCTGGTGGTTGGTGGAGGAACATCTGTTGATGAGGGTCCCATTCCAGCTGCCGCCTCCAGATCTCCTGACCACCGATGCCAGTGTGATGGGCTGGGGAGCAGTGTCGGCAGGAAACATTTACAACGGAACCGCTAAAACACGGTACCGTTACGACGCAGTTTTAACAACGAAAGTCGTTACAACGACTTTCACTGGAGGGCGCTTTAGGATAGGGGATAGTTTAATTTACTATCCAACACCTTCCCTACTATCCACCGGGACTGGTTTTGGAATAGTAAATTAAACTATTCACTATCAGCGCCCCCCCCAACGCAAGTCGTTGTAACGACCTGCGTTGTTAAAACTGCGTCGTGAAGGGACACGTTGTAACAGTATGCGTTGTACCGTCATACATCCAGTGTCGGCTCAACAAGAGAGGGGGGCTCCTTGGTCTGGTTGGGAGACTCGCCAGTCCTCAGATTGGAGGGATGGCAATCAGGCTAGCTTTGGTAGCTTTTGAGGAACCCTTGAAAGGAAAGAATGTGGTGGTGATGGTGGGCAACCAGGTGGCGGGAGTATATTTGAACAGACGGGGGTGCAAGGACCATGTCCCTCAATCAGATTGAATCCCTGATTTTTACTTGGGCGGACCTTCATGTTCTAGGTCTCAGTTCAGTTTACATTCAGGGAGAGATGAACTTCTGGGCAGACAGTCGGGAAACAACGTTTACAACGCAACTTTTACAATGGACTACCATTACAACCAAACTTTTACAACGCAACATCCATTACAACTCATGTCATTACAACGCAACCATTACAACGCATGACACTACAACGCACACCACTACAACGCATGTCTTTACAACGCAGTCATTACAACGCATACCATTACAACGCATAACATTACCATCCAACACTTACCCTACTGTTGCAACCTCCTGGAGTTAGAATAGTAATTTTTACCCCTACACTATCCAACACTTACCCTACTGTTGCACCCCCTGGAGTTAGAATAGTAATTTTTACCCCTATACTATCCAACACTTACCCTACTGTTGCACCCCCTGGAGTTAGAATAGTAATTTTTACCCCTACACTATCCAACACTTACCCTACTGTTGCACCCCCTGGAGTTAGAATAGTAAATTTTACCCCTACACTATCCAATACTTACCAAACATGCAATGTAATGTTATGCGTTGTAATGGTATGAGTTGTAAAGGTATTATGCATTGTAATGGAATGCGTTGTAAATGCAGTTTTTTAATTTTCGTGGTAAAGGCATGCGTTGTAATGGCATGCGTTGTAATGGATGTTGCGTTGTAAAAAATGCGCTGTAAAGGTTTGCATTGTAAAAGTATGCGTTGTAGTGACATACATCCAGGCAGTCTCAGCAGCAGCATACCCTCTTCAGTAAGTCTGTCAGAAAGTCAGGATCATGTGATTGGATCTGTTTGTTTCCCCGGACAATGTAGTGTCCTTTTTTTTGCACGGAGACACCATCTCGTCTAGCATGGGCGGTTGATGCACGAGCAATCCCTTGGCCTCCAGGGTTGCGGTTTTCTCTCCCTCCAGTTCTTCTCCTTCCAAACCTTAATACCATGATCTCCAGAAGCTCAGAATGGAATAGACCCTTGTGGTCCTGATTGCGCCTTATTGGCCCAGACGTCATTGGTCTCCTCTCCTCTCTCCATCCAGGCGTCAGTTCTCTCATATCCTTCATGGCCAGTCTCCTCTACTGTCCCCAAAATTGTCTCCCTGAGCTGTCAAACGGTTGTGTCTGATGGCTTGGCTGTTGGCTGTTGAACGAGTCGGTTTACAGAATTTGGGCTACGCTGCCTTTGCCGCTATTGAGATTCAGCCTTCTCGTAAACGATCTACAGTGAGATTAGAAACACTGAACTCCTTTTCCAAATGATGCTGCTCTGTATCAGAGGATCCAACTATGAATGATTCCTTTAAAATACTTTGGGGCATATTATCAAGGACAGGCGATACATTATCGCCGCTTTTATCGGCAGGAAACTGCAGATAAAGCGGCGATAATGGGCTTGATAATATGTTCTATGGAATTCCTATCGAAGCCCATGTTGGATGTCTTCGCATCTAGGGAAACATCCTTTACAACGCAACTTTTACCACGCAGTGCCTTTACGACGCAACTTTTACAACGCAAACCATTACAACGCATTGCGCTGGGGGGCGCTCTAGGATAAGGAATAGGTTTAATTTACTATCCAACACCTTCCCTACTATCCACGGGGACTGGAGTTGGAATAGTAAATTAAAGTTCGAGGTATGTGGGCTGCTGAATTCATATCTATTGCATAGATTGCCGCCTAGTTTTGGGTCCGGATGATTGCACATTGTTGTCCTGGAAGAGTCTTCGAAGTAGCACGAGATAGGTGGCTCCTCCCCTGGACTACAGTGCGCATGGGCATTGACTCCATCCCCAGATTGTTTTTTTCCGCCATTGGGTTCGGATGCATATTTGATCACTCAAGTTCGGAATCACTAGAAACTTTCTTTTTGGCCCGAAGGCCTTTCCTATATCGTCGGTATTGTCTTGCGATCGGTCCCCAGTTCTGTTCCAGCTCAGTTCCCGAGTCGGACATCCAGAGGAGTCGCGTGGCTCTTCAGTGCTCGAGGCCCGGTCGACGCTACAAGCCTTATTCGACGATCAATCATGGAACGGAGCCCGTTCAAGAGGTGCCCCGTGTGCAACTCGAAGTATCCTCACATCGACGTCCACCCGGTGTGCAACAAGTGCCTGTCGCCGGATCACGATGAAGCCAACTGTATGGCTTGTTCTCGTTTCCGCTCCAAGAAGACGATTCGACTTCGGCGCGCTGCGCGCCAGGAGGCCCAGCAGACGGCACCTGACCTGGTGAACATTTTCAATACCGAGGGAGAAGAGGCAGACGAGCAGGAAGATCAAGAGCCGATTTCCAATCCAGCGGCAGAGATCGACTACAACTATGACGCTGACGTACAAATGCTCGATGCTGAAGAAATCGTCAACGAGGTAGGAGACGGCGATGAGGCCTATGGGGCCATGGAAGATAGCTCGAGCGAGGAGCTATGCTCCGTTGACACAATATATACGGCTCAGGTCGAGGGATCGCCACACGGCCTTACCCAAGATCTTCCACTGAGTTCCAGAGTCTCGCCTCCGGGCCCGGCTACGGACACTTCTAAAGAGCCACAACTGGTGAAATCGAAACCGAAAGAGAAAGCTTCGGTGTCTACACAACCGAAAGGGCTAGAGGCGCCGTCGACACCGAAAGTGCGTGTTGCCTTGGTCGGCTCAAAGTCTTCAGACCTATCGGTGCCGACAATGCCCAAAAAAGTTATCGACCCGGTGAAGTCGCTCAAGGGTGTCGAGCCGAAGACTGGGACACCAAAAGCACTTGTCAAGGTCGTCGACTCGAAGCATTCGGCGCCGAGGACCGTCGACACAAACAAAGGACTCGAAGCTACAAAAGTTGTCGATCCTGCACGTCGGCCGGACAAGGCCAAAAGTACTACAACCCTCGAGTCCGCACTAGGTGGTGGCTCAAAGGAACCTGTTGAGTCGACAAAACCGTCCGCCTCCTTCTCGAAGCAGGTGTCGGACTCGTTAAAACGCATTAAGGACAAAGCTTCCGCTGTCGATCCTAAGGATGCTTCCACGCCAAAGCCTGCCACCAAACTGCAAAAGTCGACTGCGCCTATTCAGTTTACGCTGCCGCCGAAAATGGCGCCGAAGGCATTCGCGCCGAAGACGGTCGTCGAGGCGTTCATGAAGGTGTCCACGGGGCAGAAGCCTACACCTGCGGTTGTGGGCACAAAGCATCGACAACCCCTGCTTGAGGAGCAGTCGGAACGATTCATCGACGCCGACACCGGTAAACTTACGATTTACAAACGAAAGATCACCCCGGCACAGCCTATGGAGTCCTACACAATTCCTTTGAAGAAAAAGAAGGATTCCGCGGATTCACCTGTTCTTGTAGAACGGATAGCTCCACGTGGACAGGACACTGCTCCAATCTCGCCCACTTACTCAGAGGTGGAGGCTGGGGAAAGTGACTATGATGAGTATAACTACCCTGCCGACACTGATCATGAAGATCCACATGACACATGGGCAGATGCTGCTGACCCAGGGGATCCACAAACTGCCCCAGACACTCAGGTGTATTCTATGAAAACGTCGCCTACTGAGGACTCAGCGGCATTTAATGCGCTTATTGAGAGGGCAGCCAAAAATCATGATGTCCAGCTCCATGCTGACCCTATTGAGGTGGATTTTTTGTTTGACACCTTTTCCTCCTCTGAGAAGACCGTAAAGACTCTGCCAATGCTGAAGGGTGTCTTAAAACATGCTGCAGACATTTTTAAGGAACCCACACGTGCCAGGGTTATAAACCCCAGAATTGAGAAGAAGTACAAGCCGGCGCCTGGGGACCCTACCTACATCAAGGGCCAGTTGCCGTTGGACTCTTTAGTTGTTTCAAATGCCCAGAAGAGGGCAAACTCACAAACTACTGGTGATGCTCCTCCCCCTGACAAGGAATCTAAAGTGCTAGAAGCATCGGGCAAGAGGGTGGCGGCTCAAGCGGCCAATATCTGGCGCATTTCAAACACTCAGGCACTCTTAGCCAGATATGACAGGGCACACTACGATACACTTGAGACCCTGTTACAACACTTGCCAGATGAATATAAAGAAGCAGCAGAGATGCTCATACAGGAAGGGAAACTCATCTCAAATGCTTCTATTAAGTGTGCACTGGACGCAGCAGACACCGCGGCCAGGGCCATTGACACCAGTGTAATGTTGCGGCGACAGGCCTGGCTCAGAATCTCCGGGTTCAAGCCGGAGATACAAACCACCATCCTAAATCAGCCTGTAAACCCTGATCACTTATTTGGACCTGAGGTGGACACCACCTTGGAAAAAATCAAAAAGGACACTGAAACTGCGAAGTCTATGGGGGCTCTCCAGTCGCAGCAGTTCAGGGGTGGTTCTTTTCGTCGCTCAGGAAATAGAGGTGTTTCCAGAGGCCAGCTGTCCCAGCAAACACAGTACAATGAAAGTGGCGCGCAAACCACGTACAACAAACAAAGTAGAGGTGGCTATCGCGGAAACAGCGCCAAAGGCAGAGGTCGTGGAAACAACAGCTCCCGATCCTTCGCCGCCAACAAACAGTGACGCCTTGTCACTGCCCTCCGACCATACAACACCGGTCGGGGGGAGACTCCAGCAGTTCCTGCCAGTCTGGAAATCCATCACCACAGACAGGTGGGTCAGAAAGCTTATCCAGTACGGTTATTATCTGGAGTTAACATCCACTCCACCCAACATGCCCCCAAAACACCGTCCTATGACCACAGAGCATTTGCACTTAATGCAGCAGGAAGTACTCGTCATGCTGCAAAAAGGGGCAATCGAGCTCGTGCCGGTGGAGGAAGAAGGCACAGGAGTGTACTCCCTGTACTTCTTAATCCCGAAAAAGGACGGGTCTCTCAGACCCATACTGGACCTCAGACCCCTAAACCAGTACATTCTTTCAGAACACTTTCACATGCTAACACTGCAGCAGGTTCTTCCGTTGCTCAATCAGGGGGATTTCCTCGCAACATTAGATCTAAAGGATGCATATTTTTACATTCCGCTACATCCGTCACACAGAAAATACCTCAGATTTACCATTCAGAATCAGCATTACCAATTCAAGGTCCTCCCTTTCGGAGTGACTACGGCGCCCAGGGTGTTCACAAAGTGCCTGGCGACGGTGGCTGCACACCTCAGGAGACAAAACGTTCACGTCTACCCTTATCTGGACGACTGGCTTGTCCAAGGAAAGTCGGCCCAGCAGTGCGCCGCCAGCATGTCCCACACCATTCACCTTCTTCACGATCTGGGATTCTCACTGAATTACCCAAAATCACACCTTCAGCCCGCCCATGTACGGCAGTATCTGGGCGCAACAATAAACACTCTGGCAGCCACAGCACAGCCAAATTCAGTGAGGATCAACAGCATTCAATTGCTGATACAGAAATTCAGACCACAACACTCGCTTCCAGCACGAGTGTTCATGCAGTTGATAGGCATGATGGCCTCCTGCATCTTCATAGTCCCGCACGCGAGACTACATATGCGTCCGCTTCAGGAGTGCTTAGCACGTCAGTGGAACCAGGCTCACGGACAGTTGAGAGACCTAGTGTTGGTGACCGGTCGGGCATACAACTCTCTGCATTGGTGGAATCCACACAACCTTTGCAAGGGACGACCGTTCCAGGAGCCTGTGCCACAAATCATCCTACCAACGGACGCATCTCTCCAGGGATGGGGAGCTCATGTACTCCACTACACGGTGCAGGGACTATGGACAACGCAGCAAAAGAAGATGCACATCAACCTCCTAGAGCTGATGGCAATCTTCATGGCAATGAAGGCATTCAAGCCAAGTGGAGAAGTGTGGCTCACTGGTTAGAGGAGGCAGATCCGGACGATGAGATCAGACCCGGGACCAGGGTTCAATTCCCGACGCGGCAGGGTCTTGAGCCCAAAATGTCCACGGACTCGGTAATTCTCTCGCTTCGGTGCCTACTCGAATCACAGGTTCACACTCTGCAACTCTGGGCAATAGCTTGCTTAATCTCCACTACGGCCCCCCGCGGCGGGATGCCTGGCTTTCACCTTGCGGATACCCAGTAGGGGCTATCTCACAGGGAAAAAAACCAGGACGGGTTCCCAATGCAAAGCGCTTTGAGACCTGGCGGTGATATTGCGCTATATAAAAACCCATCCATCCATCCATCCACCCAAGGTACATCTATGCAACAAGGTCGTGTTGATCCGAACGGACAACATGACGGCAATGTACTACATTCAGAAGCAGGGAGGTACACACTCTCCACAGTTGTCTCATCTGGCTCAGAGCATGTGGAAGTGGGCCATTCAAAGGAACATCTTCCTCATGGCGGAACACCTCCCAGGCAAGGACAATCAAATGGCGGATCTGCTAAGCAGGTACAGCCACCAAATGCACGAGTGGGAGCTACATCCATCAGTACTCCACTCGTACTTCCACCAGTGGGGTCATCCAGAGATAGACCTGTTCGCCACCAGGGAAAACGCCAAATGCCAAAGCTTTGCCGCCAGGTTCCCGCACCCACAGTCTCAGGGCAATGCGATATGGATGAACTGGTCAGGCAGATTTGCGTACGCTTTCCCCCCCAGCACCTCTAATACCGCTGGTGGCACGCAAGCTGAAGCAACACTTAATGACGCTCATCCTGGTTGCTCCAGCGTGGGCACGCAAACCATGGTACACCACGTTTCTATAACTTTCCGTGGTACCGCCTCAAAGGCTGCACCTTACACCCAGACTTTTGACGCAGAGCCATGGCGACATTCAGCACCCAGATCCGCAACAGCTCAACCTGGCGAGCTGGCTCCTGAGGTCTTAGAGTTTGGCTACCTCAAATTGCCTCCGGACTGCATGGATTTCATACGAGAGGCAAGAAAGCCCACCACCAGAGCATGCTATGTGGCAAAATGGAAGCGGTTTGTCATTTATTGCGTAGAACACAACATACACCCGCTTGGCGCGTCTACGCACAACATCATTTGTTATCTTTTACATCTTTACAAATGCAATCTAGCATATGCTACCATTCGGATACATTTATCCGCCATAGCGGCTTATCTCCAAAACAGGCAGCATCTCTCACTTTTCAGAGTGCCTGCTATTAAAGCCTTTCTGGAAGGACTCAAACGAGTCATTCCTCCCAGGACCCCACCAGCTCCTGAATGGAACCTTAATGTGGTCCTCACCCGACTGATGGGTCCACCTTTTGAGCCTCTACATTCATGCGAGATTCAGTTCTTAACATGGAAAGTGGCTTTCCTGATAGCGATCACGTCACTACGACGTGTTAGTGAACTCCAGGCACTGACTATCCAAGAGCCATTCATACAAATACATTCCAACCGGGTGGTGCTGCGCACTAACCCTACATTTCTTCCAAAGGTGATTTCACAGTTCCATATCAATCAGACTATTAAACTGCCTGTGTTCTTCCAAAATCCTGAAACGGTGGCGGAGAGAATGCTCCACACCCTTGACGTCAAAAGAGCTTTAATGTATTACATTGATAGAACCAAAGATTTTAGGAAGTCAAAACAACTCTTTGTTGCCTTTTCAGCACAACACAAAGGCAACCCCATTTCCAAAGCAGGTATAGCCAGGTGGATCGTTAAGTGTATTCAAATTTGCTATCAAAAAGCAAAGCGTACTTTAACAATCCCCCCAAGGGCGCACTCCACCCGCAAGTTGGGGGCCTCCATGGCTTTCCTTGGAAATATTCCTTTAGAAGACATTTGTAGAGCAGCCACATGGTCTACACCACACACATTTACAAAACACTACTGTGTAGATGTGCACTCCAAACAGCAGGCAGCTGTAGGGCAGGCTGTTCTAAAAACACTTTTTCAAACTGCTGCAGCTGGCACAGGCGGCCGCCGCTAATGGAGGGACTGCTATGTATTCTATGCAATAGATATGAATTCAGCAGCCCACATGCCTCGAACCGAATATGCTACTTACCAGTATGCATCTGTTCTTGGCATGTAGGGCTGCTGACATTCATATCGCCCGCCCTCCTCCCCGGCGCCTGTAGCGGCTGCAGCACTTACACTTACTCTTAGCATGGTCATCACTCACGGTGTTACACTCCATCTTTGCCACAATGGCTAAAAACAATCTGGGGATGGAGTCGATGCCCATGCGCACTGTAGTCCAGGGGAGGAGCCACCTATCTCGTGATACTTCGAAGACTCTTCCAGGACAACAATGTGCAATCATCCGGACCCAACACTAGGCGGCGATCTATGCACAGATATGAATGTCAGCAGCCCTACATGCCAAGAACAGATGCATACTGGTAAGTAGCATATTCGCTATTCACTATCTAGCGCCCCAAAGCACTATGCGTTGTAAAGGCATGCGTTGTGAAAACAACGTTGTAAAGGCATGCGTGGTAAAAGCATGCGTTGTAATGTCATACATCCCTTCACATCTAACATGGGCTTCGATAGGAATTCATAGAGCATATTATCAAGCCCATTATCGCCGCTTTTTCGGCAGTTTCCTGCCGATAAAAGCGGCGATAATGTATCGCCCGTCCTTGATAATATGCCCCTAGGTTTTTTAAAGGATGGTTTTCTAATGTGAAAGGACTGACACCTCATACTCTTTCCACTCAATGAGCCGCAATAAAGGCTTTTTGAACCTTTTCTGATGATTTCTGCACACTTTCTCCCTTGGTATTCAGGTTACTCAAGAGTTTCCGGTTGCAGAGACCAATTTGAAAAGAGAGCCCTTTTTGGAGTGTGTCTGTTTGTTTTGCAGGGGTGAGAAGGTGCTCCCTTTGAACCTCTTACAGAGACAGAGTTGGTCTTGTTGTCAGCTTAGGGGGTGTTCTTGGGGGCCATAACTTCGGGGTTTGGGGGAGTTGGGGCGCGCGTGGCAGTTTTTCCCTATTTGAAGTTCTTTCCTGATGATGGGCTGCTTAGGCTGGACACCAAGTTTATTTGATTTCGAGAGCCAACCACGAAGGAAAATTACATTAATAATTAATGTACCCTCGTGGTCGTCTCTCAAAATCCCCTCCACACCAGGCCACACAGCTCTTCCCTGCAGTGGCCGTGGCTGACCAGGGCGCTCTCCACCTCTTGACCAGGGCGCTCTCCACCTCTTGACCAGGGCGCTCTCCACCTCTTTTCTTTGATTTCAAAGTATTTTATTAAATTTTATACATACCGTTTATCATCGCTTTACCATTACAGGGTAACAGCCCAAACTGGCTGTCCTTTTCAAGGATGCAGGTTAGTGGTAGATATGTTTGTCTGTCCCCCTTTCCACTGTCTTGCTAGAAGAATACCAGTGGATGAAAGGGGTGAGAAAGAGAATAAAAGAGAGAAAGGAGGAGATAGTATAAAAGAAGATTACTTCCGTCGTGGGTCTGTTCTGGGCCTGTGGGGATGTGCTTTGTGGGCAGGCGCCCATCTACCGCTGAGTTCATTGGGGTTCGTAAGGGTCCAGGTACTCGTCCAGTGATGCCCACATTCCCCTGGTTGCTGGTCTCCAGGGTGAGTTCCGCAGGGCGGTACTGTCCCCGCCTCTGAGGTACGTCACCCAATTGAGCCATCCTTTGAATGTCTCCTTAGCTGTATACCAGTGTGGCTCAATGGTTAGAGTGGCAGACCCTGATGCAGAAGTCTGGCCTGGGACCAGGGTTCAATTCCTGCCTCGGCGGGTCTTGGGCTCAATGTCCGCGGACTCAATAATTCTCGCCTCCGTGCCTACTCTAATCATGGGTCCCACTCTGCAACTCTGGGCATTAGCTTGCTTAATCTCCACACCGGCCCTAACAACGCTAGGATGCCTGGCCTCACCCTGGGGGTGCCCAGGAGTGGACACTTCACAGGGAAAAGCCAGGAAGGGTTCCACAGCGGTATTCGTACAAGCGCTGAGATACCCCAGCTGGGGTCGATTCGTGCGCTATTCAAGTACACTACATTTACATTTACTTCCATTTGAAAAGTACCATTGTCACTGCCGAGGTCAGAAGGAGATCTAACAGGTCCCTGCCGTGCCGTGAATCTAGCTCTGCGGTCATAAACACTGTGGTAAGGGTAGAGAACTCTGGTTTTAGTGTGCACCCCATCGCTTTTTTTATGAAAGTGATTTGTGAGACAGACTTTCATTAAACATCCCCGTCCTTCCGTCTCTGGTGGTTTAGGTGGCTATTTTGGTTCCAAAGTTCGAACTACAGCAATGTAGCAATTGTAGTTCATGTAATAAACATATATTGCATCTGTATTGTGCAACATTTGCTGTTGCTTGGATGCATCCTCATGTGTAAGGACTGGGACGAGGAGGATCCTAATCGGAGTAGTGAAGATTACCTTTAAGTAACGGGGTCGATGTTTCAATTGCGGGGGGAGGGGAGGTGGCAGGCATGACGTTTTGGAAGGGCAGTAGAGAAGAGAAAGGAGATTCCTGGAGGGATATGGGCAGCGGTTTAACCCCTTGCGTGCTCGTGACGGAACCGTTCCGTCACGAGCCTTGGGTGGGCTGTTCTGATGACGGAACGGTTCCGTCACGGCCAGCTCGCCGCGCCTGCGCGGCGCGAATTCCGCGCGGGCGGGGCCGTGATGGAACCGTTCCATCATAAGCACAGCTCGCCCGAGGGCCATGACGGAGCGGTTCCATCACGAGTACGCGAGCGCCGCGCGGCTCCCCCGCCCCCTTAGCACTGCGGCGGAATAGCCGCCGCGGCTAAGGGGTTAAACCGGCTGCTGTTTACCAAGAAACAAACGAGCCCGACTGCCCGGCAGGAAGAGGAAACCCCTGGTGAAAGGACGGCACGCGCCTCTGAGAGGAGAATAAAAAGAGACAGAACCACCTCAAAATCTGAAACAAGCACATCCTTCTAGGAGGAGGCGGACGGTGCGACCATTGGTCCAAACCGATCGCGTTGAGTAAGAGTGTCAGAGCCCGTGGGACATATGTGTTTATGTAAAAATACCTGGAGACGCGTGTGGCCTATGAGACGGTGTACACTGGAAACAGGGTGGGAGCGAGGCCCCCGCATCTGTATGAAATCTGAACTATCCAATGAAAGGTGCTAACTATAGCACCCACTGTCCAGGGGCAGAATCCGCAGAAGAAAATAAGGAGCACTTGAGCTTAAGAGTACCGTCCTCCGAAGTGTGCTGAGCTCTCTCAAGAGCCATAGAGTACAAGGACGCGGTGGGTAGTGCTCTCAAGAGCCCTAGAGTACAAGGACACCATGTGTAGCGCTCTCAAGAACCATAGAGTACAAGGACCCGGTGCGTAGTGCACTCAAGATCCATAGAGTTCAAGGACACGGTGTGTAGAGCTCTCAAGAACCATAGAGTACAAGGACACGGTGCTTAGTGCACTCAAGAGCCACAGAGTTCAAGGACATGGTGTGTAGTGCACTCAAGAGCCCTAGAGTACAAGGACACCGTGTGTAGCGCACTCAAGAGCCCTAGAGTACAAGGACACAGTAGTCGTAGTGCTCTTAAGAGCCCTAGAGTACAAGGACACAGTGTGTAGACCTCTCAAGAACCATAGAGTACAAGGACGCGGTCCGTAGTGCACTCAAGAGCCATAGAGTTCAAGGACACGGTGTGTTGTGCACTCAAGAGCCATAGAGTTCAAGGACACGGTGTGTAGTGCACTCAAGAGCCATAGAGTACAAGGACACGGTGTGTAGAGCTTTCAAGAACCATAGAGTACAAGGACACGGTGCGTAGTGCTCTCAAGAGCCCCAGAGTACAAGGACACGGTGCGTAGTGCACTCAAGATCCATAGAGTTCAAGGACACAGTGTGTAGTGCACTCAAGAGCCATAGAGTACAAGGACACGGTGCGTAGTGCACTCAAGATCCACAGAGTTCAAGGACACGGTGCGTAGAGCTCTCAAGAGCCCTAGAGTACAAGGACACAGTGCGTAGAGCACTCAAGAGCCATAGAGTTCAAGGACACGGTGCATAGTGCACTCAAGAGCCATAGAGTACAAGGACACGGTGCATAGTGCACTCAAGAGCCATAGAGTTCAAGGACACGGTGTGTAGTGCACTCAAGAGCCATAGAGTACAAGGACACGGTGCGTAGTGCACTCAAGAGCCATAGAGTTCAAGGACACGGTGCGTAGTGCACTCAAGAGCCACAGAGTTCAAGAACACGGTGTGTAGTGCATTCAAGAGCCATAGAGTACAAGGACACGGTGTGTAGTGCACTCAAGAGCCATAGAGTACACGGACACGGTGCGTAGTGCACTCAAGAGCCATAGAGTTCAAGGACACGGTGTGTAGAGCTCTCAAGAGCCCTAGAGTACAAGGACACGGTGCGTAGTGCTCTCAAGAGCCCTCGAGTACAAGGACACGGTGCGTAGTGCACTCAAGATCCATAGAGTTCAAGGACACAGTGCGTAGTGCACTCAAGAGCCATAGAGTACAAGGATGCGGTCCGTAGTGTACTCAAGAGCCATAGAGTACAAGGACGTGATCCATAGTGCACTCAAGATCCATAGAGTTCAAGGACGCGTTGCGTAGTGCACTCAAGATCCATAGAGTTCAAGGACACGGTGTGTAGTGCACTCAAGATCCATAGAGTTCAAGGACACGGTGTGTAGTGCACTCAAGATCCATAGAGTTCAAGGACACGGTGTGTAGTGCACTCAAGAACCATAGAGTACAAGGACACAGTGCTTAGTGCACTCAAGAGCCACAGAGTTCAAGGACATGGTGTGTAGTGCACTCAAGAGCCCTAGAGTACAAGGACACGGTGCGTAGTGCTCTCAAGAGCCCTCGAGTACAAGGACACGGTGCGTAGTGCACTCAAGATCCATAGAGTTCAAGGACACAGTGCGTAGTGCACTCAAGAGCCATAGAGTACAAGGATGCGGTCCGTAGTGTACTCAAGAGCCATAGAGTACAAGGACGTGATCCATAGTGCACTCAAGATCCATAGAGTTCAAGGACGCGTTGCGTAGTGCACTCAAGATCCATAGAGTTCAAGGACACGGTGTGTAGTGCACTCAAGATCCATAGAGTTCAAGGACACGGTGTGTAGTGCACTCAAGATCCATAGAGTTCAAGGACACGGTGTGTAGTGCACTCAAGAACCATAGAGTACAAGGACACAGTGCTTAGTGCACTCAAGAGCCACAGAGTTCAAGGACATGGTGTGTAGTGCACTCAAGAGCCCTAGAGTACAAGGACACAGTAGTGCGTAGTGCACTCAAGAGCCCTAGAGTACAAGGACACCGTGTGTAGCGCACTCAAGAGCCCTAGAGTACAAGGACACGGTGCGTAGTGCTCTTAAGAGCCCTAGAGTACAAGGACACGGTGCGTAGCGCTCTCAAGAGCCATAGAGTACAAGGACACGGTGTGTAGTGCACTCAAGAGCCCTAGAGTTCAAGGACACGGTGTGCAGTGCACTCAAGAGCCATAGAGTTCAAGGACACGGTGTGTAGAGCTCTCAAGAACCATAGAGTACAAGGACACGGTGCGTAGTGCTCTCAAGAGCCCCAGAGTACAAGGACACGGTGCGTAGTGCACTCAAGATCCATAGAGTTTAAGGACACGGTGTGTAGTGCACTCAAGAGCCATAGAGTTCAAGGACACAGTGTGTAGAGCTCTCAAGAGCCCTAGAGTACAAGGACACGGTGCGTAGTGCACTCAAGAGCCACAGAGTTCAAGAACACTGTGCGTAGTGCTCTCAAGAGCCCTCGAGTACAAGGACACTGTGCGTAGAGCACTCAAGAGCCACAGAGTTCAAGGACATGGTGTGTAGCACACTCAAGAGCCGTTGGGCCCGATTCACAGAACTAACTTAAGACAAAATCCTAAACTTACTAATTTTGGTATTCACAGAAGTTAGGATTTTGTCTTAAGATTGTCTTAAGACAGACTTAAGACAGACTTAAGACAAAATCCTAACTTAAGTCTGGCTGTGTACTGAGAAGGGGAGGAGGCTAGCTGAGGCACCACAGCTGTGTACTGAGAAGGGGAGGAGCCTAGCTGAGGCACCACAGATGTGTACTGAGAAGGGGAGGAGCCTAGCTGAGGCACCACAGCTGTGTACTGAGGAGCGGAGGAGCCTAGCTGAGGCACCACAGCTGTGTACTGAGAAGGGGAGGAGTCTAGCTGAGGCACCACAGCTGTGTACTGAGAAGGGGAGGAGCATAGCTGAGGCACCACAGATGTGTACTAAGAAGGGGAGGAGCCTAGCTGAGGCAACATCCAGCTGTGTACTGAGAAGGGGAGGAGCCTAGGTGGCAGCCTAGCTGAGGCACCACAGCTGTGTATTGAGAAGGGGAGGAGCCTAGCTGAGGCACCACAGCTGTGTATTGAGAAGGGGAGGAGCCTAGCTGAGGCACCACAGCTGTGTACTGAGAAGGGGAGGAGCCTAACTGAGAGCCTAGCTGAGGCACCACCGGGCTGAGATTAGGGCTCAGTCAATTGAGAAAAATGCTGGCTTTTGATGTTTTTTTCATGGACGGTGCCATGTCGGTGGCGCCGTGCTGAGGGGTGACAGCTGCCGAGGACGAGGGGTGCGCGCAGGTGAAGTGAGACGCTCGGCTGCCCAGGGAAGACATCAAGCTGTCATGAGCAATTGGAGAGGCCTGGGCTTGGGCCAGAGAGAGCCGAGACGAAGGCCGGGCGCCTGGACGCGCGGCTCTTAATAAATGATAAAATGCCGCACAGCTGTGACACAAATCTCTGCAAGAAAGGCCGGCCTGACAGGGAGCTAAGTGGAAGAGAAGGGGGTGGGAGAGGCAGGACGCGTGTTATCAACTCTTTTCAAGGCATGTCACCCAAGCAGCTCTCTGCAGCATTTGTCAACCCTGGGCCCAGGCGCCCGCTGCCCTGCCTCCCTCCCTGGCCTTCTGCAGGAGCATGGCAATCTGGAAGTGTTCTGTGGCATATTACCAAGGGCGGCGATAGGCAATTATCGCCGGTTTACCGCCTGAAAAATAAGCGGCGATAATTCTATCTCTCTATTAGCAAGCTGTCGCTAACTGATGTTAGCGACAGCTTTTAGGCGATATCGAGCGGTTTGGGGACCCGCTTTGCATGTCAGCGATGTTTATCGCTAATGGCATGCATAGTGGGCGTACCCAACCTGTTAGCGACTGAAAGCAGTCGCTAACGTCGCTATCGCCTATCAGCAAGGCAGGCGTAGCGATGGAAATATTCCCGCTATCGCCAAAAAACAACGCCTGCTCAGACCAGTTCTTAGCCATGTTATCCAATGGGAGGTGGATAACATGGCTAAGAGCATTTCGTCGCTAATGCGTGAATATCGCTGTATTCTCAGCGATATTCACGCATTTCGCCGCTATTGCTGGATATTTTAGCACAATGGAGAAAAAACGTTGCTAATAGCATGTTTTATCCGCTAACATATCCAGCGATAGACAGCGATAAAAAAAATTGTCGCTAAGCCTATTTAGCGATAAATATCGTTACTTGTTGGTAATATGCCCCAGAGTCTGTAGCCCTAGTTTCTGTATGTCGCTTCAGAGACAGGCCTGGCTTCCTCCTTCGTTTGGATGGACAGAGAATAAAAGACTATGGGGCATATTACCAACAAATAGCGATATTTATCGCTAAGTAGGCTTAGCGGCAATATTTTTATCGCCGCGTATCACCGTTTTTTTATCGCTGAAATAACTTGCTATTAGCAACGTTTATCTTAAAAGCGATAAAAATCCAGGCGATAGCAGCCAAATGCTTGAATATCGCTGAGAATACAGCGATATTCACGCATTAGCGACAAAATGCTCTTAGCCATGTTATCCACCTCCCATTGGATAACATGGCTAAGAACTGCTCTGGGCAGGCGTTAGTATTTGGAGATATTCGCGCTTAGCGCGAATATATCCATCGCTACGCCTGCCTTGCTTATAGGCGATAGCGTCGTTATCGACTGCTTTCAGTCGCTAATGGGTTGGGTACGCCCACTTTGCATGTCATTAGCGATAAACATCGCTGATATGCAAAGCGGGCCCCAAACCGCTCGCTATCGCCTACAAGCTGACGTTAATTACTGTTAGCGACAGCTTGTAAATAGGGTGATAGAATTATCGCCGCTTAGCAGCCGAAAAATGCCGCTAACGCGGCGATATTCGCCTATCGCCCTCCTTGGTAATATGCCCCTGAGAGGCATATTTACAAGGGCTTTATCTCTGCTTTTTTGGCTTAAAAATCCAAAAAAGCAGAGATAAAAATATTGCCTTATTTACAAGCGGGTGCTGACATGCATAATCGCTTGTTAGCACCCTTTTTCCCAACGCCTCCCTTTGCATCTCTAATGAGATGCAAAGTGGGCGTCACTGGGCGTTTCCCAGATGGACTATCTTGCAAATATCGCTGATGTTCACATCGCAATATTTACAAGGCAGCCCACAGGATTTTAGCACACGTTAGATTTTGGCAAAAACTGCGGTATTCGCCCAAAACTTGCGTCTGCTAAAATCCAGACTTAACTATGCTTTACATAGGGAGTGGATTATGCTGATATGACCACACGGTCGTATCAGCAAGGGTATCGCCGTTTTGCAGGGAACATCGCTGGAAAACCAGCAATGTTCCCTGCAAAATGGCGATAACCTCGCTATCTCTGGAATTTTTATTGCCGTGGAGAAATGCGTTGTTAAGAACTCGCTACCAGGGCGATACATTCCAGAGATAGCCTGCAATAAAAAATGTATTGCTAAGCACGGCCAGCGATAATTATCGCTGGCCGTAGATAATAAGCCCCTTAGAGAGCAAGAGAGAGAGAGATGAAGAGCGAGATGGTGCTCCAAAGAAAGAAAGTGTGAGGCAGTGTGTGTGAGAAATAGAGAGATAGTGAGTGAGAGACAGGCAGAGTTTGGGACAAATTGTGTACCTGTTGCGACCGGGCCATGCCAGCTGTGTGTTTGGGATGTAGACATGTTTGGTTTCTCAGAGAGATTAAAGTCTGCTAAAATCAATTGGTAGACAGGCTCCTTCTACGTGATTTTTCTGCCCACCTTTTGGCGTACTACAGTCGATAAATGCTTCATAATTTGGTCTCCATTACCTTTTCCTATCCCCATTTCACACCCCTCTCCATGATGGCCACTAAACATAAACTCCATTCCTGAATATTCCTCTCTGAGACCAGGCGTGTCCTGTCAGTTGGTTCTTGTTCTACCAGTATCCAGAGCCTCTGAGCATTGGCCCAATGCGTAACAACCCCTCCGCCTCGCTTCTGCTGTTAGGTTCTTTGCTCCAGTTTGAGGTTCTGTTTGCGCTCAGCCTCCGTTTTGTAGTCGCCGCCATTTTGTTGCCCTCACTCAGGCAGCACGGCAAACGCGATGTTTTTGTCGTTTCTGCATTTACGTGTCAGGTGGCTTCTTTGCCTGTGTTTACTAACTGGTGCCAGGGTCTGGCCGAGTACACTAATTCCTGTCTGAGCTGATTAATCCCCGTCCGGACTATTTGTTGGTTCACACCATTCTTTCCTTTGAGTTATCTTATCTGCTGTCCTTTGCAACACGTCTCTTGCATTCTCCCGTTTCACGATTGTCCTTCCACAACATGCAGCTGTGTTTTTTCTACTCGTAAAGTGGATTGTGTGGATTCACTTGTAAATTACTCATGGGGTCGAGTGACAAACATAACCGGGAAACTTGAGTTGTATTAGACTTAAAGTATTGTCTATAATGTTTGCCCATGTCTCGTTCTCTTGTGTGATTGCATTTCGCATTGTATTGTACCATATATAAGCCTGTGCGCCACGGAGTTAAGTGGCAGTCTCTTTTGAACCTCGTTTTTATCAACGACTTCTAAGACCACTGTACTAGCTGCAGCTAATAAATACTATCTTCTCCGCCAAACGAAGAGTCCGTGTCTCTGTTTCTGACAAGGCAGGTGAATCCAGGGGATTTCAGGCGTACCCTGCGCCGCCGAGCCTTAAGGCTACGGTTCTCCAAGTTCTGCTGCAGGCTTGCCTGTCTATGGCTTCCGAAAGGATTATCCTTTCCTCTGGGCCTTTAACAAAAACGTGATGAGCTGACACCTACATTCAGCCGTTGCCACCTATATTTCCACCCAAGACAGCGGGGTAGTGTTACTGGTATAACATGGACTTATCCTGGAAATTGATCCACGGAGGGGCTGAATCCTTCAAATCCTGAAATAAGATTAAATCACCCCTGCACAACTGAATATCTTTTAAGTATCTTTCAGCATTGTCAAAGATTCAAGACATAATTAGGCTATCCAGTTTTAGGCTTAAACCTATAATAACTGATAAAACCCCACCAAAAGGGAAATAGCCCTCACCAGTGTAAACATATAAACACCGAGAAACACCTGCACAACCATAAACTAAATTCCAGTCAAAGAAAGAAAAAGGATCGTACAAGGGGCATTTTTATTTCTCCCTGAAGGGGCCAATACAATGTATCTCTGTTATATAAGGTGGCAGAAAGAAAGACTAAGCTAACATTCTGATTGAGTTTAGTTGTTTGGGGATGTCACTAAAATATTGTCTCTTCTTTCTTTTGCTTTTTTCAGTTTTGTGGTCTTTGGTCTAAAGATACAGGGGTTAGAAGCATGTGTTAGGTCTTATTTAATTATTTCATAAACTGTAGAGAATCAGGAAATATCAAAATCATATATGATATTTTGGCTACGTTTGATTCTTTCACTGATGGGTAAAATTGCTGCTTTCATAGGAATCTTTCCCAATATGTACTCTCACATTTACCTACAGACAGAGAATGGGTGAAATCCATTGATACGTCAGCTCCCTTATCTAGCGACTCAGTATTGATAGTAGGTGAATTGCCAAACACCCCTGGCTTTAAACATTCAATGCAAGGTGTAGTGACAGGTATATGTGAAAAGGGTGCTGTCACCAAGCTTCTGGGATAGTGGTGAAAACATCACACCAGACTTTTGGAAAACATGGAACACAATGTCACTCGGAATGCTGCTGCAAAAAGTTCCTACCCAGTTCAACAAGATGGGAGTGATATTGTTTGTATGTGCTGTGATTCAGCTACGTATATGCAAAATGTTGTGTGATGATCTGTCAAAACCGATACAAGAGCTGAAGTGCTCCCTGTGAGAGATTCTTGCCACTTGCTGGATTATATGTTGAAAGCATCTTTACAATATTCATAGTTAATGAAGAATGCTATTGACATGTTAGTCCATTCTGGAGCCTTGTTTCGTTACGCGCAGTAACTAAAACACAATTATTTCTAATGTTGTGCTTAGTGTGGCAACAAAGAAAGAGTCATCCTAAGTGCCTCATTTAGCCGGTGGTTCTCAGTCCTAGAGGCCGTGAATGGTATATTATCCGTGTGGTGACCTTTTGCAGAATTTTTTCTTAGTGATGATTGTAGGAAGGTGGATATCTGACTATATGGTTACCCCCACTTTTTTCCTGGTGTTTAGCTGGTTTTCGACTTAGTTGGCCTGGGATCCTGCTATTCAGGGCCCCAGTCTATCTGCTTTGTCTATAAAATGGACTCCATGTACTTTAGGTACATACCAGATTGGTTACTGGGTCACCCTTGTTAGCCCGTGTATAGTGTACCAAAGGTACCCAGGGCATAGGTGCACCCTAGGCCTACCAGGGGCTGCAACATGTATTGTGCCACCCCTGGTTTGCCTTCCAAACCGACGCCACAGGTCTGTTCACATAGCCTGGTTAAGGTGGTGTAATCACCCCTTATTTAGATATAGTATACCTATATCTATATATACATATAGACACATATACACCTATAAGTCACTCCTACGGCAGGCCTTAACAAACCTGGAGGCAGAGTGCTTGGTTTTATGTGAGAGGGTGCCCTAGCAAGACTGAGATGGGAAGAATAGTGAGAGAGACAATGAGTGGGTTGGAGAAATGTGGCGAGAGAAAGAGAGACAGGGCAGAAGGAGGAAGAGATGGAGACAGGGAAGTATTTTGTTTCGACAGACACTTTCTAGTTGTTCTTTTGGGTGCACCGATTGGACAGATTTGACCTGCTCGTAGTGGCAAAACACACATTATGTTCCTGTAACGACGAACACATGTGCCATTGCAAAAGCAAACAACCCTGTGTACACAGCTCAGGCTCAATGCTATAGGTTGAATGCCGAGAACGACAGAGAGGGCAAATATTTGAGTGGCTCTGAGTTACTTGGCGCCCAGAGCCAGCACTGTCAGTGGAAGGGTGTGTGTGGGTGAGAGAGAGGCCATGAGTTACTCAAAACCCAGAGCCAGCACCTGCAAGTGGAAGGTGCGTGTATGTGTGAGAGAGAGAGAGAGAGAGAGACCATGGGCCTCATTTATGAGGCCGTGCGTCACTTTTACGCCGCTGGTGCGTCACTTTTTGTGACGCACCAGTGGTGTAAAAAATGCGCCTTGTTGCGCCATATTTACAAAGTGACGCATCTAGGTAGATGCGTCACTTTGTAAACCCCTGCGCCACATTATACCTGCCCCAGGTATAATGTATGAAAGGGGGGCGTTTTGACGCAAGAAGGGGTCATGGAAGTGACGCAGTGAAATCTATAAGATTTCACTGCGCCATTTCTTGGCCGCTAATGCGTCAAAATCTTACGCCTGCTTCATGGCAGACGTAAGACTGACGCAGGCACTAACAACATGGGACTTGCCCATGTGAAAGGACACATTGCTGGAGTTGCGTCACTTTTGTGACACACTCCAGCAATGCGCCACTTTTGCGCCTACAGATACGTCAGAAATACTGACGTATCTGTAACTCCTTGCGACATGATGCGTCATATTATAAATATGACGCATCAAACATGACACAAGGAGTGCGCAATGAAAAGTGACGCATCGCTGTTTTCACGCAGCGATGCGTCACTTTTCATAAATGAGGCCCCATGAGTTTCTCGGCACTCAGAGCCAGCACTGTCAGTGGAAGGCGTTTATGTGTGTGTGTGTGTGTATGTAAGAGTATGTGTGGGTGTGTGAGAGAGGGAGATACCATGAGTTAATCAGTGCGCACAGCCAGCATTGTCAGTGGAAGAGGTGTGTGTGGAAATAAGAGTGTGTGTGTGTGTGTGTGTGTGTGTGTGTGTGTACGTGAGAGAGAGACTATCAATTACTCGGCACCCAGAGCTAGATCTGTCAGTGGGAGGTGTTCCTGTGTGTAAGAGTCTAGACAGGGCATGGGGTGGATACCAAGATTATTTGTTTGACCTTTCCGGCACTTTCACTAAAATTGTAGAACTGGGGGCCATATTATCAAGAACAGGCGATAAAATTATCGCCGCTTTATCGGCAGGAAACTGCCGCTAAAGCGGCGATAATAGGCTTGATAATTGGCCCTTGTGAATTCCCATAGCAGCCCAGGTTAACAGCAGAACCTGGGCTTCTATGGGAATTCAAAAGGGCCTATTATCAAGCTCATTAGCGCCGCTTTGGCAGCAGTTTCCTGCCGATAAAGCGGCAATAATTTCATCGCCTGTTCTTGATAATATGGCCCTGGCTTTTTAGGAAGCAAATTCACAGTGGGATCCGGGCAAGCTCTTCGAATGGGCCCAAAGAGTGTTTGCCTCCTTGACAACGCTAACTGTGCTATGTCCATCAAGCGTAAGAAATCGTTTCTAAGGAGGGTTGACCTGAAAGTGGAGACCAAGCAAAGAAGGTCTCACCGGGTGCAAGTTACTCCGCCAGGGCACGGAACTCTGTGGAATTTCACGGAATTTTCCAGGAACTCTGAAATTCAGCGGAGTACAACTCTGCAAGCTCTGCCCAGGGTTACTTTTTGCCATGGCTAGGCGCTTTTGAAGCCAGGCTCCAGGCCATGGATTCAACAAGGATTCCAGAGGTTACTTTTAGAAGGGAAAACTTCCATCCTAACTGTCAAGGAGGAGATCGTGCCCAGGGAGGTGGATATCGGGGTGATATCAACCCCATCGATGCCACTTACGCAGGTAAGAGTTATTCTGGTCTCCGAGGCCTTGGTGGGGGGGGTCAAATACAATTGTAACTGCACAATTAGGAGATTATCATGCAGGAACCATGGGTGTTGCAAACGGTTCAGTGGTTATTTTTACCTAGGTAGAGAGCAATTTCATAGACAAAGGAATTCAAGCAATCCTTTCAACTAGGATGACAGTACAGACCGATATGCACTCACTGGGCGTCGTCAGTACAATCTTCTTTGTTCAGAGAAAAAATGACTACAGCTTGTCCTGAACCTCAAGCATTTCAACTCTTGGATAGTGTATTGCCACTTCAAGATGGAAGGCATACACCTACTCCGCGATCTTTTGCAGGAAGGAGATTGGATGATTCAGTTAGACCTCAATAACGCTTATTTGGCACCCCCATCGGAGGTTACTTCAATTTTGGTGGCAACACCTTTGGCACTTGTTTACTGCCATGCCCTTTGGTCTGTCTTTGGTTCCCCGGTGTTTCACCAATTAGCTACGAAAGGTGGTCCAGTATCTCTGGATTCAGGGAGTATGATCGATTATTTATCTGGACGACAATCTCAGTGTGGCACAGAGCTTGGACATGGTTCATCCTCCTCTCTCCTGGGTGGTTCAGCTCCTTTGGGATCTAGGATTCGTCCTCAGTTCAGAGAAGTCTGTAATGGTTCCTTCCTAGACACTAGATTTCCTGGGTTTTCAAGTAGATTCTGTCAGGGCCCAACCCCTGTTACCGTTGAAGAAAAGACCATCTATCAAGCTCAAGAAAGAGTTGAGGTGAGTGCCTGCCTATCAGCTATATATCACTGAGAACCCTGGCTCGCCTCGCGTTCCTATTAGCATCTTCCATCCAAGCGATATCTCCGGGACCCTGCATTACCAGGACATTCAGACAGTGGAGATTTTGCACCCTCTAAAGGGATTGTACTATTTGTAGGCCTGGGCGGTACATTCCGTTCCGCTGGCGGAATTTGGGTAATTTCGCGTGAAACGGAGAATGCAGAATTGCCAAAAATTCTGCGATCCGCGGCTTCGCGGAAGTTTTTGCTTGTTCGCACTTTTAAAATGCGTGTTCATGAGATATTTCTCCCCAAGCACGCAAACAGCGTTCACTAACAGGAAAAAAGTATCGCAAACAGGAGGAACAAGCAATTCTGCATTTTTGCTGAACTTTTGCGGGCTTGCAGCGATTTTTTACCATTTTGCGGAGCTTTGCGTAGCACGACTATGCAAATTCCGCCCACCCCTAACTATTTGGAGCGATTAGAGCTATCGGAAGAGGGTAGGATAGAGATGCCCTGGCGGCTGGATTGCACGGATGCCTGGAACGGCAAAGAAATCTTTGCTTTGGCTCCAGAGGTAATAGTACAATCTGATGCCAGCTGATGGGTTTGTGTGAGCGTTAGGTGTGGCCCAATGGAGATATAGGGCTGCTGGTCCTTGGACAAGCTTCATCTCCATATCAATTGTCTGGAGCTCTTGGCGAAGTCGTTTGTGGTTTGCACTCTATCTTAGGGCAAGATGAGTTGTTGCATTGTTCACCGAATGGACAACGTGTAGGCAGTATGATATATTAGTCATCTGGAAGGGACAGGATCCTGTCTTCTTGTGGAGATTGCCAAAGACTTCTTGTATTACCGTTTCCAACACCAAATCTCAGTAATATCAGAATATATTATAGGCCAGTCCAATATGATCGTGGACTAGAACTCTCGCTTCTTATGCAATTCCATCGATTGGAGACATCATCCTCAAGTCCTTTACGAGCTGAATCGGCTCTGGGCTCCGTGCTCGATCAATCTATTTGCATGTCGGCTGAATGCACATTTCCCATTCTTTTACTATTGGAGGGCGGACCTCCGATGCCTTTCTCCAGTCATGGATGACGGGTCTTCTGTACGTGTTTCCCCCCTTCTCGATAATCCAGAGAGTACTCTCGCACGTGAGTCGACAGACGTTGGAATTGGGCTTAGTGACCTCTTGTTGGAAGGCCCAGGTTTGGTTCCCTGTAGTGATATTGCTATCTTGCGCCTGGCCACTCCGGATCTCCTCTATGACCCGATGGGTCTTCCACATCCATTGGTGCTTTGGGTGCTCTTATCCATCATGGCGTGGAGATTTTCAGATGATACTGGCAGGTGCCGGGAGTTTTACAAGACTCTATGTTCTTCTTGTCGCAATTTTGGGCTCCCTCTACACACAAGCAATATGAGACAGCTTGGCGACGATGGGTGTGTTGGTGTAATGAACAGAGTGTGGATTCCTTGGGGGCAGGTGTCCAAATGATTGTGGTGACTTTTCTATCTGATTTGGCAAGTCAAGGTCTTGCATATAGGATGAGTAACAACTTCCGTTCTGCTATTTCTGCTGGTCCCCTCCATTTCGATGGTAAACCTGTAGGTGAGCATCCATTGGTGCAAGTTACTGAGAGGTATTTTAATGGTCTGTGTAGGACACTGGCTCTGTATATAGTATTCCAGAATAAGGTATGGGGTGCACAGAGTCCAGTGGATCCCCAGAGGCTTTACGGAGGCTAAAGTTGATAATACTAAAAGCTCTCTTTTGTGGTAGTGTAGTCAAGCGGTTAGATTTATTAGAGGGCAGTGTTAAGCATGTGTTGTAAACACGGAGGCAAGAAATGATTACACATACTCAAAGACTAAATCCGAGACCAATTGTTTGTAAAAATATTACTTTTTGTATGTTTATTACTTGGACCCAAAGATTCTTTGTTGCAGTAAAATAAGTTTTACAATATCAGGTTTTCAGTATATAAAGTGGACGCAGTGCATTTTTTAAACAGTTCAATGTTAACCTATGGAAGGAAAACAATGCAGTTTCACAGGTAAGTACACGACTTACAGTTCAAGACTTCTGGTTTTAGGACCAACATTGGGAAAGGGTCAGGTAAGTTGTACCACCAGCAGCCCTGGGGCCGCAGTGTGTGGAGGTCAAATCCGGTCTCCGGGGCCCAATTTTAATCAATGGGGACTGGTGGCGTGCAAAGACGTGCCGGTTGCAGGTGAGTAATATCGGAGTTGGGGGGTCAATCTCTGGAGATTAGGATCAGCACTGAGGGAGCCGTGAGGCAGCACCACACACACACACCCTCAGTGGCACAGGGGCAGCCGGGTGCAGAGTGCTAACACAGCAGTCACCTAATGCAAAGCAATAGAGACTGATTATTTTGAACAAAGGCTGCAGGCTCATGGCAGGAGGCTGGACAAAGGCAACCAGTTGCTCTGGAGATAAGATGGGATGTAGAGGGACACCTGGGCACCTTCAATCAGGCTCCCCAAGGCGTAGGGGCTGCGGGTACAGGGGTATCCCTTGAGGTCGGAAGATTCTTACGGGAGCTGGTCGCGGTTAGGGGGTCCTTCATGTTAAGGCTGCAGGTGTTGTTGTGGAGTCCAGGAGAGGTCAGTCCAGGGTGGACTCAAGCTCAGGACCGCTGGGGAACCTTCTTTGGACCGGCGTTCCACCTCAACTCAGGCCAGAGGCGTTAGGTGCATAGGTAGGTCCGAGGATCTGGCTGTGCGGTTCAGCAGGGGACTTGGGCTCTTCTTGAGGGTTTCTTTGTGGTCAGGGCCGCTATCCTCGAGAGTTCTTGGTCTTTGGGGAAGGCGGGCAGTCCTCCCAGGATTGTGGAGGTCAGTGGGCCTACAAGATGAGTCGCTTTTTGGAGTAGGTTTCTTTGAGGGCGGCAGACAGGCCAGTAGGGCTGAGGCCAAGTCAGTTGTCATCTGGAGTCTTCACTGCTGCGTAGCTCTTTTGTCCTTCTTCTTTTTTAGGTCACCGGGAATCTGAGGATCAAGGTTCAGGGGTGCCCCTAAATACTCAATTTAGGGGTGCCACAGGTTCTTGGCAGGTAGTAGCCAATGGGCTACTTACCTTTAGAGTGACTACACCCTTTGTATGTCCATTCCCTTTGGGGAGGGGGCATACCCCTAATCCTATTGGCTAAAATCCTCACAACCAATATGGAGTATTTTCAAAGGAGGGGGTCACTTCAACTCAGGATACCTTTGGGGTGGTTCTGGCTGAGAGGGCACACACCTCTCCTGATTAATAATTATGTCACCAACCTTGCCGCCAAAAGTGGGGCTTGTTCAAGGGGGCGGGCAGCTCCACTAGCTGGAAAGGCCCTGGCTAGCGTAATAAAGGCCAGGAAGTCTTTGAGGCTCACCGCCTTGAATACTGTTCCTGCTTGTGGGATGGTGTGAAGCACCTCCTCCCCAAGCAGGCTTCGTTTCTAACCCACACGTCTCCCACCTCAGGGGGTCAGGGACATGCCTAGAAGTGGCAGGCTGGTGCAGACCAGTCAGCTACACACTAGCGGTTGGTTAGGATTTAGGGGGTACCTTTGAGGTGCCCTCTGAGTGCCTTTATGAATGACCCCAGCACTGGAATCAGTGTGGGCTCATTAATCTGCGATGTGTGGTACCAAACATCTTGGGATTCGGGGAAGCCGTCATGGAGCTGTGGAGCACATACTGACAAGCTCCCTGCTCGTGTGCTCGGTATGGCTTCACTATGCAGTTATATTGCCTAAGAATGGACTTGGACACTATAAGGGCAGATCTGTTTCTGCAGTTATACCCTCACCTGTGGTATAGTGCACGCTGCCTGAGGGCTGTAAGGCCTTCTGTAAGGGTGACTTATTTATGCCTCTAGCAGTGATGGCAGGCCTGGCACATAGGGATGTGTACCAGCTCGACTCTTAGGTTTTGGCTGCACCAAAACACACAGTGAGGGTGGCAAAATACATGCTGCAGCCCTTAGAGTCCCGCTCTGGTCACAATTCCCTACCACTGGCCCCTTTTACAAGGGACTTACATGTGAGCCAGAGGTGCACCAATTGTGGAAACAAAGGTACCGTTTTGTGAAAGAACCCATGCACTGGGAACCCGATGAGCAGGGACCCAGTGCACATTCAGTCAAAGTTGCATTCAGAGTCAGGCAAAAGATGGGGGGTAACAATGACACAAGGAGTACTTTCCTACAGTCCACCCCCTTCAACTGAAGTATTCTTTGTTAAGGGATGTTGACACGTTTTTGTGTTTTCTTAGGTATTGGCCTGCTTGCAAAGATCTTTCTCGTAAACAGTTGTTTGCAAAGCAAATGCTTCTTTTATGTTTAGTTTCCTGCAGACGTGTTTCGGACATGAGAGCTCTGGACTTAACAGGTAGAGTATTTACTCCCCTTGGGTGTCTTTTACTATTTCAAGATGCACAAAAATTGCATCGTGACATATCGTCTATCCTGCTTTTCCTCATCATCAAAGATTGTGTGTGGTTAAATGCCTCCAAGCATATGAGGTTTGTACTTGTGAACTGCGGAGAGATTCTGCAGGTCAACTGCTTATTTCATTACAGAAACCTTTCCACCCAATCTCTTGGGCAACCGTGGCCACATGGGATAAATGGTTATCGGCTGAAGCTGGTATAGATTTAGCCATTTTTGGGGCATATTCTGTGAGAGAAGCTATGGCCTCTAAAGCCTTTTCTATTGGTTCTCGTTTAGAGGATATTATGGCTGCAGCGGACTGGTCTTTTGATTCCACATTTAAGGTCTTCTATCATAAGCCTATTGTGGATGTGGCATCGATGGTGGTGGCTCAACTTTAAACTTACAAAATCTGAGGCCTCTGTTCCTGACATAGAATGAAAAATTGTCTAGCTAACTGCCAAGAATGTTCAGTCCTATTAAGGACACTGGGGCATATTACCAAGCATTAGCGATAATTAGCGCTATTGCTTGGTTAGAGACAAAGTTTTACCGCTGTGCTGCGGCGATTTTTATCGCTGATAAACCTTGGTATTACCAAGGTTTATCGCAAATGTGATAAAAAACGGCCGCAATGCATGAATATCGCTGAAAAGTCAGCGATATTCATGCATTACCGAGCTAATGCTCTTAGCCATGTTATCCACCTCCCATTGGATAACATGGCTAAGAACTGCTCAGGGCAGGTTAGCGCGAATATCTCCAAAAGTTGGTAATAGGAGATAGCGAAGTTAGCAACTGTTTCCAGTCGCTAACATCTTGGCACGCCCACTTTGCATGTCATTAGTGATAAATATCACTGACATGCAAAGTGGGGCCCAAGATGGTGGCTATCTCCTACTAGCTGTTGCTAACTGGTGTTAGCGACAGCTAGGTAATAGGGAGATAATTTTATCTCCGCTTTCTTGGCTTTTAAAGCCAAAAAAGCGGAGATAAACCCCCTTGATAATATGCCCCACTGAGCCTAGGATTATCCCACCCTGAGATATTACAATATCTTTAAATGGGGATTGTTTCTTTTGCACGTTCATTATTGTGCTTTTTGTGTTGCATTGTTTCTGGGTGTCCCTGTACCCCATTTTTCCCGTACGTTTTTGATTGAGTCATTTTTATGGGATGGCTTTTACTGTGATGTTTTCATTTGCGGTACGAATGTCAAATCAGCTTGAAGTGGACTATCATGCTGCTGGTGACCGTTCAGCTGGTGCTGCGAAAGTATGCCTTCGCCTGTTGTATTATGTGTGGATGGATATGTTGGTTCCATTGCAGTTTCATGTTGGACTCAGGTTTTTAGGCCCAATGTTGTGGTTTGTAAAGAAAGAGGAAGGCCTACTGTCAGATTTATATACATAGGGAGGCTGGTTCCCTATGATTGGATGGGACAGGGGACTACTGGACTTGATGGGTTTTGCAGTTTAACGTTGTGTGTGTTTTTATTGGCAGTTGTAAAAATATCAGCAAAGAAAGAGAACCATAATCCTTGCTTCCGTGTCCTTAATAGAATTGAAAATTCTTGTTGCGTTAGCTAGAAAATGTTTCAGTCGCCTCACAGCTGCCTTCTGGCTTTTCTGTAGCTCTGAATCACTTGGGGGCATATTACCAAGCTTAAGCGAAAAATATCGCTAAGCTTGGTTAGCGGCTACATTTATATCGCCGTGCTGCGCCTATTTTTATCGCTTAGGAGCCTTGCTATTATCAAGGTTTATCTCCTAAGCGATAAAAATCGGCAAAAATGCATGAATATCGCTGTAAAGTCAGTGATATTCATGCATTACTGAGCAAATGTTTTTAGCCATGTTATCCACCTACCATTGGATAACATGGCTAAGAACTGCTCTTTTCCCATCATATCAACACCATGTGGTTCAACCAGGTGATTGTGGGTGGCTACCCCGAACCGTCTATCATGGTATGCTAGTGGTCTCAATGATCAAGAGACACAATACCCGATAAGGATTACCAGATGAGAATATTGATTCATACAAGACTTTGATGGGAATCCTCAACCTATGGGTGACTCACGATTGCTGGTGTTTCGCATTTTGGTGATATGGTCTGTCAGCTTTATGTAATTTTTCCTACGCACACTAGCTGGCATAAGGAATATATTGTGGAATCACTAGTGGATTTCTAGTGTAGACCCCTAAGTTTCTTGTTTATAGCTCTAGTTCTATTGGGGGATATTACTTAGGCAGGGTCTTTAAACATCCCTCTAGCCCTTTAACAGTGTATGTTTTTTGCGTTAAGAACTGCTATGGGCAGGCGTTAGCTTTTGGAGAAAATCGCGCTTAACGTGATTATTTCCAAAAGTTGGTAATAGGAGTTAGCGATGTTAGCGACTGTTTCCAGTCGCTAACATCTTGCCACGCCCACTTTGGATGTCATTAGCGATATATATCGCTGACATGCAAAGTGGGCCCCCAGAAGCTCGCTATCTCCTACTAGCTGACGCTAACTGGTGTTAGCGACAGCTAGGTAATAGGGCGATTAAATTATCGCCGCTTTAGCGGAAAAAATTCCCGCTAAAGCGGCGATAAGGCCCTTGGTAATATGCCCCTTGGTGTTGTTGCTTGGAGGCTCGGACAGTGTGCGCGCGCCTGCTCGTTCCTCAGTGCACAGGTCAGGACACAGGCGCGTGTGCATGCGTGCAGGACACAGAGGCCTCGCGCCGCCTGCGATGGAAATGTGTGCATCCGCGGTGGATTGTAAGGCACCGGGGTACGTAAGCCGGCTTCTCTCACGGCCTCTGGGATGCGGCACGTGCAGACAGATAACTTCATTACAGCTGTCACTCACGCTGATCCGAGCCGAGGCTGCTCTTCACAAAGACCAGGATAAACCAAACACGACAGCTGGCCTTTACTTCCAGCCACGGATGAGGGTATTTCTTTATTTCTTCCAGGTCTTGGGATTACTTTTTCTGACTGAAGCACAGATTTGAAGATTCAGTCTATTCTTCCTCGAGCGTTCACTTTATTGACTGTAACAGCTCCGTGTTGCTTCGTTTTATATTTTTGTTTTTGTCAGTCTGTGCCAGACATTGACGAACTGAGCATAAGGATCAGCCCTTTGGCTCTTGCAGACAGAGGGTAGAGCTGGCCGGTGAGCAATAAGAAAGTCTTACCTTTAAGGGTGTTGGGCCGGGGAAGCACTGGCTGGGATGTAGGGGCATATTATCAAGGGGGGCGATAGGCACTTTTCGCCGGTTTAGCGGCCGTTTTCGGCCGCGCTAAGCGGCGATAATTCTATCGCCCTATTATCAAGCTGTCGCTAACAGCAGATAACGACAGCTTATAGGCGATAGCGAGCGGTTTGGGGCCCGCTTTGCACGCCAGCGATATTTATCGCTAATGCCATGAAAAGTGGGCGTACCCAACCCATTACCGACTGAAAGCAGTCGATAACGTCGCTATCGCCTATTCACAATGCTGGCGTAGCGATGGAAATATTCCCGCTATCGCCAAAAACTAACGCCTGCTCTGACCAGTTCTTACCAATGTTATCCAATGGGAGGTGGATAACATGGCTAAGAACATTTCGTCGCTAATGCGAGAATATCGCTGTAATCTCAGCGATATTCTCGCATTACGCCGCTATCGCTGGATATTTTAGCTCTATGGAGAAAAACGTTGCTAATAGCATGTTTTCTCCGCTAAAATATCCAGCGATAGCCAGCGATAAAAAAAAGTCGCTAAGCGCATTTAGCGATAAATTTCGTTAGTTGTTGGTAATATGCCCAGTAGTGCTGAGTTTGTCTTAGTTGTGGGTTGAGTCTGTTGTGTTTTCTTGGGTAGATCTAATGAAGGTGTCTTTGGGGGTTGAGTCTGCCAGTCCCTTGAGCAGCTTTAGGTGCTCCTGGTGTACGAAGTTGCAATCTGGCTTGTTGTGCAACCATGGTGATATCCTGCAGAAGTATTTGCATCCTTGCAAAGGTTAAAAGTTTTAAGCCATGCTATTGATGGTAAACAAAAAAAAAGTAGCGCAAGCGGGTGGAAAGGAATAAACAAGGATGGGGAGAAGTAACATGGAGGGGGGGTTGGAATCATGGAGGACAGAGTGGGGGAGCAAAAGGTGGGTAAGGGATGCAGCACAAGTGAAGAGGGAAGCAAGGGTGGTGGGAGGTAAGCAAGTGGGAGGCAGGTGGAAACAACACTGGGAAGAGGGTGGGAAAAGCAAAACAGAGTGGGAGAGGGAAATCAAACAGAGAGAGAGGATCATGGAGCAGAGGAAGCAAACAGACAAGAGAGCAGCACAACATGTGTAGGAGAGTAGGGTCTGCTTCCTATGGTCACCCCAATTTTTTGCAGGGATTCTCTGGTTTTTCGACTTCAATGTGGCTGTGGGCCTGCCAATCAGACCCACAGCCCAGCTGTTCTCTCTCTAAATTGATACCATGTACTTTAGGTACATACCAGATTGGTTACTGGGTCACTCTTGTGAGCCCCTGTATAGTGTACCCTAGGTACCCAGGGCATAGGTGCTCCATAGGCCTACCAGGGGCTGCAGCATGCATTGTGCCACCTCTGGTTTGCCTTCCAAACTGACACCACAGGTCTGTTCACACAGCCTGGGTAGGGTGGTGTAATCACCCCTTACTTAGATATAGTGCACCTATATCTACCTTTATATAAAGACACATATACACCTATAAGCCACTCCTATGGTAGGCCTCGACAATCCTGGAGGGAGAGTGCTTGGTTTTATGTGAGAGGGTGCCCTAGCATGAGCTGAGCCCCTCTGCAGCTTTCGGAACCATCTCCTTATAGCTGTTCTATGATATAGCCATACTATATACTCTTAAGTGCATTATAATCCTCGCGGTTAATGCTAACTTTGGTTTGGCTTTATCAAAACATGTCGTGTAAGGTGTCAAACACTTTGGAATACTACCCCCCCCCCCAATTCTGGTGGCGGGGGTAGCATTCCACCCTTCTAGAGCGAGAAGACATGTAGTTACTGCTTTACCCGGTTAAAGTTAAACAGAGCCTCAGCATCACAAAATGGATGCTGCTGCCACAGACACGAGTCTGACCTCCTGCTGCTGGAGGAAACTCCGGCAGGGGAGGCCTGGACAATAGGTTTCCTGTCCAGGGAGATGCTGGCACCTCCCCAGACAGGGGTTTTGTGTATTGGGGCAGGTAGGGCTGCATTCAGTGAATGCTTCTAGACACTGCCTGGGGCACACAAGGTGCTCCATGCATAGCCCGGTTCAAACCAGTTGCTGGGGCACTCTAGCCCCAGCTCTGGCGCGAAACTGGACAAAGGGAAAGGGGTGTAACCACCCCCTTCTCAGGTCCACCCATAGGAGGGACCTAGTCAGCTAATCCAGCCCCCTTTCTTAGTATAAGTATAGGAGCTGTGTCCCTGGGACTTTAGATTATCCTGGACGAATCTTTGAAAGACATATCTTGGACCTTCGACATTCCATTCTGACTGGTAGACAGAACACATCTTCCTTGGGGTCAAGGAGTGACCATCCTGTGCAAAGAGGCACCAACAGCAACTTTGCTGGTCTGTAGTTTCAAGGCTCCCCTCGGAACCCGAAGACTTTGCGACACAAGAACTAGACTTCCAGACTTCTCTGACCCCGACCCACATCCACAGCCAAGCTGAAACCCATGGCAGACACAAGAGACGTGGGACCGGACATCTTGGACATCCTGCATTTTGGTACTTGCTTTTCTGAAGCCTCAGTAAGTTGTGCATTGGGCTACGAGAAGCCCCAGCCCCGAACACCATTTGCATCGAAGCCCAGGCCCCCACACTCCACGAGTGTCCCGTGGGACCCGCCTTTGCATTTCAGCTCGACGCATCTTCCCGGTTCCTTGCCCGTTGGCTAGTGAGCCCCCTGAAGACCTTCCTTTGAATTTAACTTGCTTGCCTGGTTGCTCCATGCTTGCCCCAGCTTCCCTGAAAAGGAGAAGCGCCACAGACCTTGTTGGTCTGCAACAGAGCCATTCTCGACATCCTGCGTGGGTTGCGGTTGCCAAGGCTTGTTGGGTCCAATCCAGATACCGACACAGCAGTCATATAGATCCATCGTGGGACAGCTTGAACCAGCGCCTGGTCATCGTCGATGCCTCCTGCACCTCGTGGCTGAAGAGAAACACTCACCTTCTTCACCTTCAAGCACTTGACATCGCCTGGTTCCTTCCTGGTCACTGGATAGTGACCCAGACTCTGTCCCCTCTGCTTTCAGGTTCTTCATATCTCCGATCCACCTGGACACTTTTCCTCTGGTCGCCTGCAGCGCTTCTTTGCAGCTCTCCAAAGAAAACGACGACGAAACCTGACACGAAAAGAAACCTATGCGCCCGGCTTCCCTGGGTGAGGTAACACGAGTACTCCGGTGCTCCCTTGGGTCTTGACTCTCAAAGTGTCCTAGTTTAAAAGGGTTCCATCCTAGTCCATCCGGAAGTGTACTTAAATTGTATATTTGTAACTTCTTTGTTTCCCATAGAAAGTCAATGGTAACCCGCGTCTGTGTTTAGACACTGCACGCGTCTCCTGTGGCCCTCCTACTTCTTAATCGTTGGTTGTTTATTGTAGCCCCGGCGATTCCACAGGCCCCAGGCCTGCTTTCTACCTCTTACGTGGTACTTATACCACTTTCTTAGTATATGGTTTGTGAGGCCCCTAGGGCTTAACGTATACTCTGCAACTTATCGTATATTAGCTGAGTGACTTGTATTGTATTTTTACCTCTGACCTCATAAAGAGTGCAGAGGGGTTGAGTTTAGATTAAATACATATATATTTGATATATACCTTGTGTGGTGTCTTTTCATTTGGTATTCAAGGGATTATATATGGTAAAACAACTTGCTTAACTCGCCTACTGAAGTCTTAACCTGAAGACTGCTGGTTCATGTTACCACTAGAATAGCTCTCTAGAAGGTTAACTTTACAACCACCATCAATAAGGGTCGAATAGACTGGTGCAAGGTGCCCACTAGAACTAGTGTACATCATATGCTAGGCTAACTTCTCACAACATGGAGGTGGGGGGAGAAACAAAATAACAATGTAACGCGGAGGGGCAGAAGCATATGAGGGCGAGAGCATCACTGAGGGCAGCAGGGAGCAGCACACAGGTGGGAAAAAAGCATGGCGTAGAGGGGAATCACAGGAGAGAGACAGCTGGAAAATACATGCACTCTTTGGCGTGCTTAAGTAAAAAGAAAAAAAGTAGTGCTCGAAAAGTGAGCACTGGAAGGATACAAGGAATGCTGCTGGGGCAGGCACAAATGCACGAAGAGTAAGTAAATCTCACACAACCTATCAAATAAGAAGAACAAATGAGAGCGACAATGAAGTCAACCAATGGCAAGCTACGGACGGGCTCTAAGCCCACTGTAATCTGACAGCCCACCTTGCCGTAGACAGTGCATGCGCTGTCTAGTAGAAAAGAGTTAACAAGGTAGTCCAGAATCTTCCAATGTTCCTCTCTAGTCAATTATTACTAGTATGGCTGGCAGCATGGATTTGTGAGAGCTGAGGTTTAGAGATTTTTCTACAGTCATACTTTTTAGGTCTTGCCTTGGCAGCGCTTGCGCTGTCTTTACGAGACATGCTGTATTTGAAGCTGCATCCACTCTCCGCCCCTATTTTGTATTGGCTTTTGTGACTGTCCTTTGTAAATGTTGGGCTTTGATTTGTTAATAGGTTTATTAGTCCCTCCATAGTACCTCCCTGTCTCCTGTTGTTACCTCCCATCAGGACTGCCCCTCTTACATGTGTCCCTGCACTTTCATTAAGAGGTTGGAGACACTATTTACTTAATACCCGTCTTGCGGAAGCAGGCACAACAGAGTGCATAGAAATGGCGCCCTTCTCGTTTGTATTTGCAGCATCGCGGCATGTGCGCTTATGCTTTAAGAATGCCTGACGCTTAGTTTAAATACACTCGTGGGACACCAGCTTCGAAGCCAGCGGTCTGTTGTTTTGCACTCCCCTAGCCGGCTTTGGCAATGGCGGTCTCATCTTTGTATTTGCATCACGCTTTCACTTTAACAATAACTGCTGCCCCACCCTGCGAGTGCTGTGTGGGTCGGCAGCTATTGTAAAAGTGAAAGCGCAATGCAAATATAAACAAGCGAAGCCCTCTGTGCAATGGCGGCCACTTGTTTGTATTTACATCGCGCCATGCGTACTTTCACTTTAAGACGAGAGTGCTGTGGGGCGGCAGCTATTGTTAAAGTGAAAGTGCGCATGGCGCGCTACAAATTCAAACAAGTGGCTGCCCTTGCTGAAAACGGCCTCCCGCTGGCTTAACTGACTGGAGCGCAAAACAACAGAAGACCAGCTTCTTCAGTGGCGGCCACTTGTTTATATTTTAAAATGGCTTACATTTTCCTTATCTTTCTTTTCTAATGGACGACCCTTGAAGTAGCTGTATAGGTCCCCTGGTTTCACCACTCGAGTTCATAATTGTTCACTGTCATTTCTTGCGCATTACTCACTTGAGTACCCTCGGCATAGAGTACGCATGTCACTGCCGTCGGCCAGCCAGTGTGGAAGAAAGGTTAGTGATTATTTGTCATGCACAAAGGTCAGGGATCTTAGACACATTATACTTTTATGGATACTTTTTTTTATAACTTTGGTGTTGTGAAATGCTCGGCTGTGTTTAACTGAAGTTTTTGACTGGTACGTTTGGCGTGAAAAATAATTTCTGTTGATTGCTCTGTAAGGGAAATCATAGACTGTCCTGTTAGTCTGTGATTATTAGATGAAACAGTAAAGTTACGAGAAGCAAGGCTGGCAGTAAAAGAGGCGCAGTTACTGCCAGCCTTGCTTCCCGTAAGCAAGGACTATAAGTACAAATTGCGTGTTTACGCATTGGTTGCAGGTTTTTAAAACACATAAAGGCATTGCCATTTACAATGCCAATAGCTCAAACTCTTGCAAATGCGAGACCTATTGCATTGCAAATGCTTGTTTAACCCGTTGACCGCGGCGCAAATTCCGTTGCGGGTGAAATAATGGGTGGGTGTGGGTCGGACGGCCCCCAGCCGTTCTCCGCACACTCTCACCGTGACGTTGGATGGCCGGGGGGCGTCCGACGCACCAAAAGGGTTAAAGAAGTGAGAGAGCCGGGATTGAACACAGGGTTGGCCACATTTTTTATCAACCTGCTGAACTGAGTAAAGTTGGGACTTCTTTGTCCTTCTGATATTCTGTTTTTTAATTCAGGAATGTAGCCACTATGCCAGATCCTTTCCCTGGGGGGGTGGTCAGATGGTTGCTGGGCAGGTGGCAGCAGGGCAGCAGGGTAGGAGGGCAGCTGACAGCAGGGCAGTAAGGCAGCTGGGAGCAGGGCGGTAGGGCAGCTGGGAGCAGGGTGGTAGGGCAGTAAGGCAGTAAGGCAGCAGGGCAGTAGGACAGTAGGGCAGTACGACAGTAGGGCAGTAGGGCAGCAGGTTCATGGCCCTGAGGTTTCCATTTCAGATTACAGCCAGCAGCCAGGGTAGTCCAATTGTTCAATAAATTAATCCAAGACTAAAACTCCCAGAATACACTAGGTACTCAGCTGGAAACCCATGGCTGAAACCATGGCGGCTTGGTGATGCTGAGAAAGGTGGCAGCCTGTCCTCTTGTCTTGCTGGTCCCGTTCATCCATCCTTTTCTTGCTTACATCACTTTCTTCGAGTCCTTTGCTCCACTTATCTGGAGACCATGCAGGGTGACGACGAGACCCCCGTGGTACCCCGAGCTCCCCCCACTTTCAGGGTCTCGCAGCCGGAGCTTTGTAACAGGGCGTCCCCGGGGGAGGACAGAGGGCAATGCAGGCGCTCTGCAGAATGGAGCGCTCAGAGGGTAAACAGCGTTTATAACGCAACTTTTACCACGCACTACCTTTACCACGCAACTTTTACAACGCAAGTCGTTACAACGACTTGCGCTGGGGGGCGCTGTAGGATAGGGAATAGTTTAATTTACTATCCAAAACCTTTCCCTACTATCCACGGGGACTGGAGTTGGAATAGTAAATTAAACTATTCACTATCTAGCGCTCCCCAACGCAAGTTGTTGTAACGACTTGCGTTGTAAAAGCATGCGTAGTAACTACATACATCCCTCAGAGTCCAGGCACAGGCCCTAGAGAGGTCACAGGTCAGGAGCGAGCTCTCCTGCCTAATGAGACACCCAGAGATGATGGTATACAGAGCCCAGGGCAGCGCAGCGCCCTCTAGACCCGAAATATACGCGTGTTTCACCTCTGACTGGCTGCAGGGAGCTGCAGCAACTCACCGGGCTGCAGGAGGCAGCAAAGGAATTAAAGAGACAAGCAGTGTTCAAAGCAGGGGGGAGCTGGGAATCTTGGGCCTGTCGGTATAAGGAGTGCCTGGCAGGTCTGCACAGCGCTCCGAGTCGCACTGGATTACCTCTTCCAAGCGGTGTAACTTGTGATGGGCAGAGCTCTCTGCAGAGACTGGCCAGGAACAGTGATGGCGGCCGCTGGGAATCTACAAATGGAATTCACCTAATTCATCATCAGGGCCTGAAGCAGAAATCAGAAAGGTGCAGGGGCGCGGTGTGGTTGCAGACTCTTAGGGGCAGATTTACAAGCCCATTGCGCCTCTTTTGCGCCGTCGTTGCGTCACGTTTGTACAAAAAGACAATCTTACGCCTACTTTACGTCATTTAAAACTTTCCATTTGCCCCTGGTTGTTTTCCACAAAAGCTGTGTTGTTCAGCTCCTGTTCTGTGACCTTGATAGGAAAACAACCTTTACAACGCAACTTTTACAACGCACTACCATTACAACGAAACTTTTACAACGCAACATCCATTACAACGCATGCCATTACAACGCAACCATTACAACGCATGACACTACAACGCACACTACTACAACGCATGTCTTTACAACGCAGTCATTACAACGCATACCATTACAATGCATAACATTACCATCCAACACTTACCCTACTATTGCACCCCCTGGAGTTAGAATAGTAATTTTTATCCCTACACTATCCAACACTTACCCTACTGTTGCACCCCCTGGAGTTAGAATAGTAATTTTGACCCCTACACTATCCAGCACTTACCCTACTGTTGCACCTCCTGGAGTTAGAAAAGTAATTTTTACCCCTACACTATCCAACACTTACCCTACTGTTGCACCCCCTGGAGTTAGAATAGTAATGTTTACCCCTACACTATCCAATACTTACCAAACATGCAATGTAATGTTATGCGCTGTAATGGTATGCAATGTAAAGGTATTATGTGTTGTAATGGAATGCGTTGTAAATGTAGTTTTTTAATTTTCGTTGTAATGGCATGCGTTGTAATGGAATGCGTTGTAATGGATGTTGCGTTGTAAAAAATGCGTTGTAAAGGTATGCGTTGTAAAAGTGTGCGTTGTAGTGACATACATCCCCTTGATGCTCAGAGCAGGCAGACATGAGAGGCATCCTCCCTTTTCGCATTCCAGTCATCTTCAAAGACATTCCGGGCATCTGCTTAAATCTAAGAATAACGAGGTTGAATTCTTGCACCTGCAGTGGGATGAGAACATACTGTTTCGCTCGACAAAAAGATTCATTTAATTCTTTCTTGAGCAACCAAGGAGAAAATCACCAACAACCTACGATGTTGGCCCTAAAGTGCAGACAACTTAAACAACACACAATTACAATTATATGAATTTAATGTCATCCTGCAGGTTATGCGTACAGGAATGATAGTGTATCTAATACATATAAAATCCTACTTAAAGGTGCACATTCCATTTCAATGCTTATAATGTCGAAGAAATGCATTTGAGTAACATAATACTCTGCAAACGAAAAAAATACACGTGAGTGTGTTTGACTCATGAGTATAACACACCGTGTTTAGAGTGCTGTAAGCGCTCTATCGGTCTCGAAGAGGGCAGAGTGGGACCTCAGGGGGCTGCTGGTTTCGTGTCGTGCACTGAGCTTTAATAGGCAGGTACTCGCAGGTACACGCGCTGCTCTAATCTGAAAATGTGGGGTTACCTGCTCACTACCTGCTGCAGCTCAGGACCTGCTACCTGCCCAACTGCTGCAGCCCCTTGGTTACCTGCCCACCCCCCACCACCTGCAGCAGTCCAGGGCCCGATCTGGTTACCTGCCCACCTGCTGCTGCCCCCTGGTTGCCTGTCCACCCCCATCCATGCTGCAGCCATGGGCCTCATTACCTGCCCTCCCCACCACCTGCTGCAGCCCCTAATTACCCGCTACCCCCTCCACACACACACACAGGGGTTCAATGCGGGTCGGGAATAGGGAATGACGTCACCAGTCTGTTCGTTTTGTTTCTGCGCTGTCGCTCCGGCATTAGCATGTGTATGTTGCGGCTCATTAAAGCACCGTCAGCGAGGCACTTAGCGAGCACTTTTTGATAATATTGCCAACCATTAGACAGAAAACATGTTTACATTTCCCTGTCAGTCTCAGGCGCTGGCTGTGAAGAAGATTGAGCGCGTGACGCAATGTCTGCCTCGAGGCACCTCCAGAGCCCGGCGGTGGATCGAGGGACAGACAGACAGACAGCTCTTCCTTGCAGGTGAAGGTGGCCTCACACCATCGGACTAGTGACAATATCGGCCCGCACACCAGCCCCCCAACACACATTGTATATCCCATAAATAAATAGACAAGACAAATTGTAGATGGGAAAAGGTAGCTGCAGATTTATTAGCATATCTTATGCCAAACATGGTGGGTTATCTTACAGACGATCCAAAGGCAAGCCGCCCCTGGCAGCTTGCCACCTGATAGGCCAAGTAGCAACGCGGCCTTGGCCAAACGGTGCTTAGCGGTTGTGGTGAGAGGATAGCCCCTCCCTATCCGGTGAACCAATGGTCCACCCCCCATTGCCCACTGGGCGCCCTCTTTGTCCACTACCCTGACACTGTTTCCCTCCCTACGGCATACCCGGCGTTCAGGCAGGGTGCTGGGGGGGTTTTGTCTGATGTATTCTTTTGTGCTGCAGGCGGAGTTACAGGGCGGTCCAGAGGCTGGAAGGTACAGAATGGTACCCTCTGCAGGAGCACAGTAAGGGCGCTAAAGCCAAATGTCCCCAGGGAGGTCCTCGCGTTGGACCCTGGGATCGCCCGTAGGTTAACCCACCGTTCTTGGCATCTTTGTAATGCTAATAAACCTGCCGCAGTTTTCTCCACAAAGAAGGTGTCTTGCGTTGTTATTTCTCTAGGAGATTGCTGTATGGGGGGATGGTGAGTGTTGCCGATATTGGCACTACGCTGCCTGTCCGGTAATGTGCGTGCGCGTGCGTGCGACGCCCCCCTGTATCCCCTCTTTGGTGCACCCTCAGCGGCACTCTTTGTTTCTTCTCAGTTTATCCGCTCGTCTTTCCTCCGAGTCCCTATTTTCAGCCGCCTCCCACATGTCTTTCTTGTGCCAATAACTGGGTATAAACAGCAGCCGCGGATGCCCGCGCGCGCGCGTGAGTGCTGGGGCCCGCGGGCGCAGCTGCCCCCCTGCGGGCATCTCCTGACCAGTGACAGTGGGGAAGGACAGAGCCCCCAAGGTGCCCTCCGAGGGAGGGGGGCTACTGCAGCTTGACTGGCCGGCCCCGGGGGCGCCTCCATCATCCTCAGTGCTCGGACAGCGTGTTGAGTCCGAGTCAGGAGAGCCCCCCCCCGCTGCCCGGGGGCTGTCAGACACGTCTCATTCCTGCCAGCGGGGGGGTGGAGGGAGCAGCTGACCCCCAGTGAGGGGAGTGGGTAGAGAAGGGGGGCTGGCGGACTCTCCCCAGCGCTCTCATGCCAAGTGAAGCCATGATACACCTTCAGGCGCTGTGAAGTACCATGTCCTGTGATGGATAGCGCCTGGATCCTTCCTGGAATCCAAGGGCCTCATTTATGAAAAGTGACGCATCACTGCGAGAAAAGAGCGATGCGTCACTTTTCACTGCGCCCTCCTTCCGACATTCCTGATGCGTCATATTTACAATATGACGCATCATTGCGCACGGAATTACAGATACGTTAGTATTTCTGACGTATCTGTATGGCGCAAAAGTGACGCATTGATGGAGTGTGTCACAAATGTGACGCAACTCCAGCAATGTGTCTTTTCACATGGGAAAGGGCCTGCGTCAGTCATACGCCTGCTGTGAGGCAGACGTAAGAAATTGACGCATTTGTGTCATAGAAGTGGCGCAGTGAAATCTTATAGATTTCACTGCGTCACTTCTACAACCCTTTCTTGCGTCAGAACGCCCCCCCTTGCATACATTATATCTGGCGCAGGTATAATGTAGCGCAGGGGTTTACAAAATGACGCATCTACCTAGATGCGTCACTTTGTAAATATGGTGCAACAAGGCGCATTTTTTACGCTGCTGGTGCGTCACAAAAAGTGACGCACCGGCGGCGTAAAAGTGACGCACAGCCTCATAAATGAGGCCCCAAGTGTGAGCTTGACGCAGTGGCAGTGCGCTGCAGACCACTGACTCAAAATCTCATGAGGTCATCACCGTCCTCCTTCATCGGAAGGATATTAAGGGCCCTATTTGGCGTTTGGCAGACAGGTTACTCCATCAAACATGGCAGATACCCCGTCTGCTGTATTACAAGTGCCGTAGGCTATAATTCACGCGTAACGCAGAGATTGACGCATCATCCCTTCACCACCTATCCGTCTGGCAGACCATCAAATCTGCAGCGACGGACGCTTCCAGGGAAGAGCTTCGAGATATTATCAGAGCGCGATTCCATTCGTCTGTCCGCGACCCTGTCGCCAGACGCCTGAGATCAAAGTGGCGATTTATTCATGTAAATAGCAGGAGAACCACGGGCACCCGTCAGTCTAATAGACATCCATGTCACTCACCAATCATCAGAGATGGTGTTATGAAGTGCTGGCATTCAGCGTCCAGGTCAGAAGACAAGTCTCCCTGTGTTTTGGACAATTTCCTTGACTCGTGCGCGCTCACAGAACACGGGTCACCTCCTCCTCAACGCCTCCACCAAAGGTGCTGGGTGTGAGGTCTGAGAGTCCTCTGGGCGGAGAGGGTCCCCAAAGGTGCTGGGTGTGAGGTCTGAGAGTCATCTGGACGGAGAGGGTCCCCAAAGGTGCTGGGTGTGAGGTCTGAGAGTCCTCTGGGCGGAAAGGGTCCCCAAAGGTGCTGGGTGTGAGGTCTGAGAGTCCTCTGGGCGGAAAGGGTCCCCAAAGGTGCTGGGTGTGAGGTCTGAGAGTCCTCTGGACGGAGAGGGTCACCAAAGGTGCTGGGTGTGAGGTCTGAGAGTCCTCTGGACGGAGAGGGTCCCCAAAGGTGCTGGGTGTGAGGTCTGAGAGTCCTCTGGACGGAGAGGGTCCACCAAAGGTGCTGGGTGTGAGGTCTGAGAGTCCTCTGGACGGAGAGGGTCCACCAAAGGTGCTGGGTGTGAGGTCTGAGAGTCCTCTGGGCGGAGAGGGTCCCCAAAGGTGCTGGGTGTGAGGTCTGAGAGTCCTCTGGGCGGAGAGGGTCCCCAAAGGTGCTGGGTGTGAGGTCTGAGAGTCCTCTGGGCGGAAAGGGTCACCAAAGGTGCTGGGTGTGAGGTCTGAGAGTCCTCTGGGCGGAGAGGGTCCCCAAAGGTGCTGGGTGTGAGGTCTGAGAGTCCTCTGGACGGAAAGGGTCACCAAAGGTGCTGGGTGTGAGGTCTGAGAGTCCTCTGGACGGAAAGGGTCACCAAAGGTGCTGGGTGTGAGGTCTGAGAGTCCTCTGGACGGAGAGGGTCCCCAAAGGTGCTGGGTGTGAGGTCTGAGAGTCCTCTGGACGGAGAGGGTCCCCAAAGGTGCTGGGTGTGAGGTCTGAGAGTCCTCTGGACGGAGAGGGTCCCCAAAGGTGCTGGGTGTGAGGTCTGAGAGTCCTCTGGACGGAGAGGGTCCCCAAAGGTGCTGGGTGTGAGGTCTGAGAGTCCTCTGGGCGGAAAGGGTCCCCAAAGGTGCTGGGTGTGAGGTCTGAGAGTCCTCTGGACGGAGAGGGTCCCCAAAGGTGCTGGGTGTGAGGTCTGAGAGTCCTCTGGACGGAGAGGGTCCCCAAAGGTGCTGGGTGTGAGGTCTGAGAGTCCTCTGGACGGAGAGGGTCCCCAAAGGTGCTGGGTGTGAGGTCTGAGAGTCCTCTGGACGGAGAGGGTCCCCAAAGGTGCTGGGTGTGAGGTCTGAGAGTCCTCTGGACGGAGAGGGTCCCCAAAGGTGCTGGGTGTGAGGTCTGAGAGTCCTCTGGACGGAGAGGGTCCCCAAAGGTGCTGGGTGTGAGGTCTGAGAGTCCTCTGGACGGAGAGGGTCCCCAAAGGTGCTGGGTGTGAGGTCTGAGAGTCCTCTGGGCGGAAAGGGTCCCCAAAGGTGCTGGGTGTGAGGTCTGAGAGTCCTCTGGACGGAGAGGGTCCCCAAAGGTGCTGGGTGTGAGGTCTGAGAGTCCTCTGGACGGAGAGGGTCCCCAAAGGTGCTGGGTGTGAGGTCTGAGAGTCCTCTGGACGGAGAGGGTCCCCAAAGGTGCTGGGTGTGAGGTCTGAGAGTCCTCTGGACGGAGAGGGTCACCAAAGGTGCTGGGTGTGAGGTCTGAGAGTCCTCTGGACGGAGAGGGTCCCCAAAGGTGCTGGGTGTGAGGTCTGAGAGTCCTCTGGGCGGAGAGGGTCCCCAAAGGTGCTGGGTGTGAGGTCTGAGAGTCCTCTGGGCGGAAAGGGTCCCCAAAGGTGCTGGGTGTGAGGTCTGAGAGTCCTCTGGGCGGAAAGGGTCCCCAAAGGTGCTGGGTGTGAGGTCTGAGAGTCCTCTGGACGGAGAGGGTCACCAAAGGTGCTGGGTGTGAGGTCTGAGAGTCCTCTGGACGGAGAGGGTCCCCAAAGGTGCTGGGTGTGAGGTCTGAGAGTCCTCTGGACGGAGAGGGTCCACCAAAGGTGCTGGGTGTGAGGTCTGAGAGTCCTCTGGACGGAGAGGGTCCACCAAAGGTGCTGGGTGTGAGGTCTGAGAGTCCTCTGGGCGGAGAGGGTCCCCAAAGGTGCTGGGTGTGAGGTCTGAGAGTCCTCTGGGCGGAGAGGGTCCCCAAAGGTGCTGGGTGTGAGGTCTGAGAGTCCTCTGGGCGGAAAGGGTCACCAAAGGTGCTGGGTGTGAGGCTGAGAGTCCTCTGGGCGGAGAGGGTCCCCAAAGGTGCTGGGTGTGAGGTCTGAGAGTCCTCTGGACGGAAAGGGTCACCAAAGGTGCTGGGTGTGAGGTCTGAGAGTCCTCTGGACGGAAAGGGTCCCAAAGGTGCTGGGTGTGAGGTCTGAGAGTCCTCTGGACGGAGAGGGTCCCCAAAGGTGCTGGGTGTGAGGTCTGAGAGTCCTCTGGACGGAGAGGGTCCCCAAAGGTGCTGGGTGTGAGGTCTGAGAGTCCTCTGGACGGAGAGGGTCCCCAAAGGTGCTGGGTGTGAGGTCTGAGAGTCCTCTGGACGGAGAGGGTCCCCAAAGGTGCTGGGTGTGAGGTCTGAGAGTCCTCTGGGCGGGAAAGGGTCCCCAAAGGTGCTGGGTGTGAGGTCTGAGAGTCCTCTGGACGGAGAGGGTCCCCAAAGGTGCTGGGTGTGAGGTCTGAGAGTCCTCTGGACGGAGAGGGTCCCCAAAGGTGCTGGGTGTGAGGTCTGAGAGTCCTCTGGACGGAGAGGGTCCCCAAAGGTGCTGGGTGTGAGGTCTGAGAGTCCTCTGGACGGAGAGGGTCCCCAAAGGTGCTGGGTGTGAGGTCTGAGAGTCCTCTGGACGGAGAGGGTCCCCAAAGGTGCTGGGTGTGAGGTCTGAGAGTCTCTGGACGGAGAGGGTCCCCAAAGGTGCTGGGTGTGAGGTCTGAGAGTCCTCTGGACGGAGAGGGTCCCCAAAGGTGCTGGGTGTGAGGTCTGAGAGTCCTCTGGGCGGAAAGGGTCCCCAAAGGTGCTGGGTGTGAGGTCTGAGAGTCCTCTGGACGGAGAGGGTCCCCAAAGGTGCTGGGTGTGAGGTCTGAGAGTCCTCTGGACGGAGAGGGTCCCCAAAGGTGCTGGGTGTGAGGTCTGAGAGTCCTCTGGACGGAGAGGGTCCCCAAAGGTGCTGGGTGTGAGGTCTGAGAGTCCTCTGGACGGAGAGGGTCACCAAAGGTGCTGGGTGTGAGGTCTGAGAGTCCTCTGGACGGAGAGGGTCCCCAAAGGTGCTGGGTGTGAGGTCTGAGAGTCCTCTGGGCGGAGAGGGTCCCCAAAGGTGCTGGGTGTGAGGTCTGAGAGTCCTCTGGGCGGAAAGGGTCACCAAAGGTGCTGGGTGTGAGGTCTGAGAGTCCTCTGGGCGGAGAGGGTCCCCAAAGGTGCTGGGTGTGAGGTCTGAGAGTCCTCTGGCGGAGAGGGTCACCAAAGGTGCTGGGTGTGAGGTCTGAGAGTCCTCTGGACGGAAAGGGTCACCAAAGGTGCTGGGTGTGAGGTCTGAGAGTCCTCTGGACGGAGAGGGTCCCCAAAGGTGCTGGGTGTGAGGTCTGAGAGTCCTCTGGACGGGAGAGGGTCCCAAAGGTGCTGGGTGTGAGGTCTGAGAGTCCTCTGGACGGAGAGGGTCCCCAAAGGTGCTGGGTGTGAGGTCTGAGAGTCCTCTGGACGGAGAGGGTCCCCAAAGGTGCTGGGTGTGAGGTCTGAGAGTCCTCTGGGCGGAAAGGGTCCCCAAAGGTGCTGGGTGTGAGGTCTGAGAGTCCTCTGGACGGAGAGGGTCCCCAAAGGTGCTGGGTGTGAGGTCTGAGAGTCCTCTGGACGGAGAGGGTCCCCAAAGGTGCTGGGTGTGAGGTCTGAGAGTCCTCTGGACGGAGAGGGTCCCCAAAGGTGCTGGGTGTGAGGTCTGAGAGTCCTCTGGACGGAGAGGGTCCCCAAAGGTGCTGGGTGTGAGGTCTGAGAGTCCTCTGGGACGGAGAGGGTCCCCAAAGGTGCTGGGTGTGAGGTCTGAGAGTCCTCTGGACGGAGAGGGTCCCCAAAGGTGCTGGGTGTGAGGTCTGAGAGTCCTCTGGACGGAGAGGGTCCCCAAAGGTGCTGGGTGTGAGGTCTGAGAAGTCCTCTGGACGGAGAGGGTCCCCAAAGGTGCTGGGTGTGAGGTCTGAGAGTCCTCTGGACGGAGAGGGTCCCCAAAGGTGCTGGGTGTGAGGTCTGAGAGTCCTCTGGACGGAGAGGGTCCCCAAAGGTGCTGGGTGTGAGGTCTGAGAGTCCTCTGGACGGAGAGGGTCCCCAAAGGTGCTGGGTGTGAGGTCTGAGAGTCCTCTGGACGGAGAGGGTCCCCAAAGGTGCTGGGTGTGAGGTCTGAGAGTCCTCTGGACGGAGAGGGTCCCCAAAGGTGCTGGGTGTGAGGTCTGAGAGTCCTCTGGGCGGAGAGGGTCACCAAAGGTGCTGGGTGTGAGGTCTGAGAGTCCTCTGGACGGAGAGGGTCCCCAAAGGTGCTGGGTGTGAGGTCTGAGAGTCCTCTGGACGGAGAGGGTCCCCAAAGGTGCTGGGTGTGAGGTCTGAGAGTCCTCTGGACGGAGAGGGTCCCCAAAGGTGCTGGGTGTGAGGTCTGAGAGTCCTCTGGACGGAGAGGGTCCCCAAAGGTGCTGGGTGTGAGGTCTGAGAGTCCTCTGGACGGAGAGGGTCCCCAAAGGTGCTGGGTGTGAGGTCTGAGAGTCCTCTGGACGGAGAGGGTCCCCAAAGGTGCTGGGTGTGAGGTCTGAGAGTCCTCTGGGCGGAAAGGGTCCCCAAAGGTGCTGGGTGTGAGGTCTGAGAGTCCTCTGGACGGAGAGGGTCCCCAAAGGTGCTGGGTGTGAGGTCTGAGAGTCCTCTGGACGGAGAGGGTCCCCAAAGGTGCTGGGTGTGAGGTCTGAGAGTCCTCTGGACGGAGAGGGTCCCCAAAGGTGCTGGGTGTGAGGTCTGAGAGTCCTCTGGACGGAGAGGGTCCCCCAAAGGTGCTGGGTGTGAGGTCTGAGAGTCCTCTGGACGGAGAGGGTCCCCAAAGGTGCTGGGTGTGAGGTCTGAGAGTCCTCTGGACGGAGAGGGTCCCCAAAGGTGCTGGGTGTGAGGTCTGAGAGTCCTCTGGACGGAGAGGGTCCCCAAAGGTGCTGGGTGTGAGGTCTGAGAGTCCTCTGGACGGAGAAGGGTCCCCAAAGGTGCTGGGTGTGAGGTCTGAGAGTCCTCTGGACGGAGAGGGTCCCCAAAGGTGCTGGGTGTGAGGTCTGAGAGTCCTCTGGACGGAGAGGGTCCCCAAAGGTGCTGGGTGTGAGGTCTGAGAGTCCTCTGGACGGAGAGGGTCCCCAAAGGTGCTGGGTGTGAGGTCTGAGAGTCATCTGGACGGAGAGGGTCCCCAAAGGTGCTGGGTGTGAGGTCTGAGAGTCCTCTGGACGGAGAGGGTCACCAAAGGTGCTGGGTGTGAGGTCTGAGAGTCCTCTGGACGGAGAGGGTCCCCAAAGGTGCTGGGTGTGAGGTCTGAGAGTCCTCTGGACGGAGAGGGTCCCCAAAGGTGCTGGGTGTGAGGTCTGAGAGTCCTCTGGGCGGAGAGGGTCCCCAAAGGTGCTGGGTGTGAGGTCTGAGAGTCCTCTGGACGGGAGAGGGTCCCCAAAGGTGCTGGGTGTGAGGTCTGAGAGTCCTCTGGACGGAGAGGGTCCCCAAAGGTGCTGGGTGTGAGGTCTGAGAGTCCTCTGGACGGAGAGGGTCCCCAAAGGTGCTGGGTGTGAGGTCTGAGAGTCCTCTGGACGGAGAGGGTCCCCAAAGGTGCTGGGTGTGAGGTCTGAGAGTCCTCTGGACGGAGAGGGTCCCCAAAGGTGCTGGGTGTGAGGTCTGAGAGTCATCTGGACGGAGAGGGTCCCCAAAGGTGCTGGGTGTGAGGTCTGAGAGTCCTCTGGACGGAGAGGGTCACCAAAGGTGCTGGGTGTGAGGTCTGAGAGTCCTCTGGACGGAGAGGGTCCCCAAAGGTGCTGGGTGTGAGGTCTGGAGAGTCCTCTGGACGGAGAGGGTCCCCAAAGGTGCTGGGTGTGAGGTCTGAGAGTCCTCTGGGCGGAGAGGGTCACCAAAGGTGCTGGGTGTGAGTCAGAGAGTCCTCTGGACGGAGAGGGGTCCCCAAAGGTGCTGGGTGTGAGGTCTGAGAGTCCTCTGGACGGAGAGGGTCACCAAAGGTGCTGGGTGTGAGGTCTGAGAGTCCTCTGGACGGAGAGGGTCCCCAAAGGTGCTGGGTGTGAGGTCTGAGAGTCCTCTGGACGGAGAGGGTCCCCAAAGGTGCTGGGTGTGAGGTCTGAGAGTCCTCTGGACGGAGAGGGTCCCCAAAGGTGCTGGGTGTGAGGTCTGAGAGTCCTCTGGACGGAGAGGGTCCCCAAAGGTGCTGGGTGTGAGGTCTGAGAGTCCTCTGGACGGAAAGGGTCCCCAAAGGTGCTGGGTGTGAGGTCTGAGAGTCCTCTGGGCGGAAAGGGTCACCAAAGGTGCTGGGTGTGAGGTCTGAGAGTCCTCTGGACGGAAAGGGTCCCCAAAGGTGCTGGGTGTGAGGTCTGAGAGTCCTCTGGGCGGAGAGGGTCCCCAAAGGTGCTGGGTGTGAGGTCTGAGAGTCCTCTGGACGGAGAGGGTCCCCAAAGGTGCTGGGTGTGAGGTCTGAGAGTCCTCTGGACGGAGAGGGTCCCCAAAGGTGCTGGGTGTGAGGTCTGAGAGTCCTCTGACGGAGAGGGTCCCCAAAGGTGCTGGGTGTGAGGTCTGAGAGTCCTCTGGGCGGAGAGGGTCCCCAAAGGTGCTGGGTGTGAGGTCTGAGAGTCCTCTGGACGGAGAGGGTCCCCAAAGGTGCTGGGTGTGAGGTCTGAGAGTCCTCTGGACGGAGAGGGTCCCCTAAGGTGCTGGGTGTGAGGTCTGAGAGTCCTCTGGACGGAGAGGGTCCCCAAAGGTGCTGGGTGTGAGGTCTGAGAGTCCTCTGGACGGAGAGGGTCCCCAAAGGTGCTGGGTGTGAGGTCTGAGAGTCATCTGGACGGAGAGGGTCCCCAAAGGTGCTGGGTGTGAGGTCTGAGAGTCCTCTGGACGGAGAGGGTCACCAAAGGTGCTGGGTGTGAGGTCTGAGAGTCCTCTGGACGAGAGGGTCCCCAAAGGTGCTGGGTGTGAGGTCTGAGAGTCCTCTGGACGGAGAGGGTCCCCAAAGGTGCTGGGTGTGAGGTCTGAGAGTCCTCTGGGCGGAGAGGGTCACCAAAGGTGCTGGGTGTGAGGTCTGAGAGTCCTCTGGACGGAGAGGGTCCCCAAAGGTGCTGGGTGTGAGGTCTGAGAGTCATCTGGTCGGAGAGGGTCACCAAAGGTGCTGGGTGTGAGGTCTGAGAGTCCTCTGGACGGAGAGGGTCCCCAAAGGTGCTGGGTGTGAGGTCTGAGAGTCCTCTGGACGGAGAGGGTCCCCAAAGGTGCTGGTGTGAGGTCTGAGAGTCCTCTGGACGGAGAGGGTCCCAAAGGTGCTGGGTGTGAGGTCTGAGAGTCCTCTGGACGGAGAGGGTCCCCAAAGGTGCTGGGTGTGAGGTCTGAGAGTCCTCTGGACGGAAAGGGTCCCCAAAGGTGCTGGGTGTGAGGTCTGAGAGTCCTCTGGGCGGAAAGGGTCACCAAAGGTGCTGGGTGTGAGGTCTGAGAGTCCTCTGGACGGAAGGGTCCCCAAAGGTGCTGGGTGTGAGGTCTGAGAGTCCTCTGGGCGGAGAGGGTCCCCAAAGGTGCTGGGTGTGAGGTCTGAGAGTCCTCTGGACGGAGAGGGTCCCCAAAGGTGCTGGGTGTGAGGTCTGAGAGTCCTCTGGACGGAGAGGGTCCCCAAAGGTGCTGGGTGTGAGGTCTGAGAGTCCTCTGGACGGAGAGGGTCCCCAAAGGTGCTGGGTGTGAGGTCTGAGAGTCCTCTGGACGGAGAGGGTCACCAAAGGTGCTGGGTGTGAGGTCTGAGAGTCCTCTGGACGGAGAGGGTCACCAAAGGTGCTGGGTGTGAGGTCTGAGAGTCCTCTGGACGGAGAGGGTCCCCAAAGGTGCTGGTGTGAGGTCTGAGAGTCCTCCTCAACGCCTCCACCAAAGGTGCTGGGTGTGAGGTCTGAGAGTCCTCTGGACGTAAAGGGTCACCAAAGGTGCTGGGTGTGAGGTCTGAGAGTCCTCTGGACGGAGAGGGTCCCCAAAGGTGCTGGGTGTGAGGTCCTGAGAGTCCTCTGGACGGAGAGGGTCCCCAAAGGTGCTGGGTGTGAGGTCTGAGAGTCCTCTGGGCGGAAAGGGTCCCCAAAGGTGCTGGGTGTGAGGTCTGAGAGTCCTCTGGACGGAGAGGGTCCCCAAAGGTGCTGGGTGTGAGGTCTGAGAGTCCTCTGGACGGAGAGGGTCCCCAAAGGTGCTGGGTGTGAGGTCTGAGAGTCCTCTGGGCGGAAAGGGTCCCCAAAGGTGCTGGGTGTGAGGTCTGAGAGTCCTCTGGACGGAGAGGGTCCCCAAAGGTGCTGGGTGAGGTCTGAGAGTCCTCTGGACGTAAAGGTCACCAAAGGTGGCTGGTGTGAGGTCTGAGAGTCCTCTGGACGGAGAGGGTCCCCAAAGGTGCTGGGTGTGAGGTCTGAGAGTCCTCTGGGACGGAGAGGGTCACCAAAGGTGCTGGGTGTGAGGTCTGAGAGTCCTCTGGACGGAGAGGGTCCCCAAAGGTGCTGGGTGTGAGGTCTGAGAGTCCTCTGGACGGAGAGGGTCCCCAAAGGTGCTGGGTGTGAGGTCTGAGAGTCCTCTGGGCGGAAAGGGTCCCCAAAGGTGCTGGGTGTGAGGTCTGAGAGTCCTCTGGACGGAGAGGGTCCCCAAAGGTGCTGGGTGTGAGGTCTGAGAGTCCTCTGGACGGAGAGGGTCCCCAAAGGTGCTGGGTGTGAGGTCTGAGAGTCCTCTGGGCGGAAAGGGTCCCCAAAGGTGCTGGTGTGAGGTCTGAGAGTCCTCTGGACGGAGAGGGTCCCCAAAGGTGCTGGGTGTGAGGTCTGAGAGTCCTCTGGACGTAAAGGGTCACCAAAGGTGCTGGGTGTGAGGTCTGAGAGTCCTCTGGACGGAGAGGGTCCCCAAAGGTGCTGGGTGTGAGGTCTGAGAGTCATCTGGACGGAGAGGGTCCCCAAAGGTGCTGGGTGTGAGGTCTGAGAGTCCTCTGGGGCGGGAAAGGGTCCCCAAAGGTGCTGGGTGTGAGGTCTGAGAGTCCTCTGGACGGGAAAGGGTCACCAAAGGTGCTGGGTGTGAGGTCTGAGAGTCCTCTGGACGGAGAGGGTCCCCAAAGGTGCTGGGTGTGAGGTCTGAGAGTCATCTGGACGGAGAGGGTCCCCAAAGGTGCTGGGTGTGAGGTCTGAGAGTCCTCTGGGCGGAAAGGGTCCCCAAAGGTGCTGGGTGTGAGGTCTGAGAGTCCTCTGGACGGAAAGGGTCCCCAAAGGTGCTGGGTGTGAGGTCTGAGAGTCCTCTGGACGTAAAGGGTCACCAAAGGTGCTGGGTGTGAGGTCTGAGAGTCCTCTGGACGGAGAGGGTCCCCAAAGGTGCTGGGTGTGAGGTCTGAGAGTCATCTGGACGGAGAGGGTCCCCAAAGGTGCTGGTGTGAGGTCTGAGAGTCCTCTGGGCGGAAAGGGTCCCCAAAGGTGCTGGGTGTGAGGTCTGAGAGTCCTCTGGACGGAAAGGGTCACCAAAGGTGCTGGGTGTGAGGTCTGAGAGTCCTCTGGACGGAGAGGGTCCCCAAAGGTGCTGGGTGTGAGGTCTGAGAGTCCTCTGGACGGAGAGGGTCCCCAAAGGTGCTGGGTGTGAGGTCTGAGAGTCCTCTGGACGGAGAGGGTCCCCAAAGGTGCTGGGTGTGAGGTCTGAGAGTCCTCTGGACGGAGAGGGTCACCAAAGGTGCTGGGTGTGAGGTCTGAGAGTCCTCTGGACGGAAAGGGTCCCCAAAGGTGCTGGGTGTGAGGTCTGAGAGTCATCTGGACGGAGAGGGTCCACCAAAGGTGCTGGGTGTGAGGTCTGAGAGTCCTCTGGGCGGAAAGGGTCCCCAAAGGTGCTGGGTGTGAGGTCTGAGAGTCCTCTGGACGGAGAGGGTCCCCAAAGGTGCTGGGTGTGAGGTCTGAGAGTCCTCTGGACGGAGAGGGTCACCAAAGGTGCTGGGTGTGAGGTCTGAGAGTCCTCTGGGCGGAGAGGGTCCCCAAAGGTGCTGGGTGTGAGGTCTGAGAGTCCTCTGGGCGGAAAGGGTCCCCAAAGGTGCTGGGTGTGAGGTCTGAGAGTCCTCTGGGCGGAAAGGGTCCCCAAAGGTGCTGGGTGTGAGGTCTGAGAGTCCTCTGGGCGGAAAGGGTCCCCAAAGGTGCTGGGTGTGAGGTCTGAGAGTCCTCTGGACGGAGAGGGTCCCCAAAGGTGCTGGGTGTGAGGTCTGAGAGTCCTCTGGACGGAGAGGGTCCCCAAAGGTGCTGGGTGTGAGGTCTGAGAGTCCTCTGGGCGGAAAGGGTCCCCAAAGGTGCTGGGTGTGAGGTCTGAGAGTCCTCTGGACGGAGAGGGTCCCCAAAGGTGCTGGGTGTGAGGTCTGAGAGTCCTCTGGACGGAGAGGGTCACCAAAGTGCTGGGTGTGAGGTCTGAGAGTCCTCTGGACGGAGAGGGTCCCCAAAGGTGCTGGGTGTGAGGTCTGAGAGTCCTCTGGGACGGAGAGGGTCCCCAAGGTGCTGGGTGTGAGGTCTGAGAGTCCTCTGGACGGAGAGGGTCCCCAAAGGTGCTGGGTGTGAGGTCTGAGAGTCCTCTGGACGGAGAGGGTCCCCAAAGGTGCTGGGTGTGAGGTCTGAGAGTCCTCTGGACGGAGAGGGTCCCCAAAGGTGCTGGGTGTGAGGTCTGAGAGTCCTCTGGACGGAAAGGGTCACCAAAGGTGCTGGGTGTGAGGTCTGAGAGTCCTCTGGACGGAGAGGGTCCCCAAAGGTGCTGGGTGTGAGGTCTGAGAGTCCTCTGGACGTAAAGGGTCCCCAAAGGTGCTGGGTGTGAGGTCTGAGAGTCCTCTGGACGGAGAGGGTCCACCAAAGGTGCTGGGTGTGAGGTCTGAGAGTCCTCTGGGCGGAAAGGGTCCCCAAAGGTGCTGGGTGTGAGGTCTGAGAGTCCTCTGGGCGGAAGAGGGTCCCCAAAGGTGCTGGGTGTGAGGTCTGAGAGTCCTCTGGACGGAGAGGGTCACCAAAGGTGCTGGGTGTGAGGTCTGGAAGTCCTCGGGGCGGAGAGGGTCCCCAAAGGTGCTGGGTGTGAGGTCTGAGAGTCCTCTGGACGTAAAGGGTCACCAAAGGTGCTGGGTGTGAGGTCTGAGAGTCCTCTGGACGGAGAGGGTCACCAAAGGTGCTGGGTGTGAGGTCTGAGAGTCCTCTGGACGGAGAGGGTCACCAAAGGTGCTGGGTGTGAGGTCTGAGAGTCCTCTGGGCGGAAAGGGTCCCCAAAGGTGCTGGGTGTGAGGTCTGAG